>NC_080104.1:60566774-60870043 GCF_950005125.1 Chionomys nivalis | reverse complement strand
ATTATACTAAATTACAGAGTGCGGATATCAGGCAATTACTCTCTGCTTTTAACTCTTCGCTTTCATGGTTAATCCGTGTACCTCAGTAATTATGAAATCACGCCAGTGTGCTTGCCGAGAAAGCACCTCATTATCTCCATCTGAGAGGCTAGGTTCCAGTCACCCGACTATTATCTGGGTCCTGTGTCATCTCTGCCTACCAGGGGCTAATCTCCTCTCAGTCACCTGAAATCATTGCGGGTTCCTGCACACTGTGCTTTGTAAATCTCTGGGGGGGGAGGGTCAGTTTCTGGGGGTGCACATGTGTGTGCATGTGCATTTGCGCGCATGTGTGCACGTGTGTGCATGCACACACACATGTAGAGGTGACATCACGAATCTTCCTCAATTGCGCTCCCCACTGATCCTGCAGCTCACCCATCTGACTAGTCTGGCTCCCCATTGAGCCCCAGGGATCCTTCTGTCTCCACCTTCCCAGCACAGGGATGACAGGGGGATGCAACTGTGGGTGCTGGGAACTGAACTGAGATGGTGGCACCATCTCCTCAGCTTTTGTGCTAGAGATATTTTTCTTTTTTTTTTCTAAAGATTTATTTATTTATTATGTATACAACATTCTGCCTCCATGTATGCCTGCATACCAGAGGAGGGCGCCAGATCTCATTACAGATGGTTGTGAGCCACCATGTGGTGGCTGGGACTTGAACTCAGAACCTCTGGAAGAGCAGCCAGTACTCTTAACCTCTGAGCCATCTCTCCAGCCCCCATTTTTTTTTTTAAAGTTTTTTGAGATTTCTCTGTGTGGCCTTGGCTATCCTGGAACTCACTCCATAGACCAGGCTGGCCTTGAACTCAGAGATTTGCCTGCCTCTGCCTCTCAAGTACTGGAATTAAAGGTGTTTGCCAGCACCTCCCAGCCTGAGATTTTTTTTTAATTGTGTGTGTGTGTGCTTGTGTGTGAGTGTGTGTGCCTGTGTGTGCAGGTGTGCCTCTGTGTGTGTTTGTGTGTGTGCCTGTGTGTGGGTGTGTGTGCCTCTGTGTGTATATATGTTTGTGAGTGGGTGTGCCTGTGTGTGTATGTGTGTGTGCCTGTGTGTGGGTGTGCCTGTGTGTGTGCATGTCTCTGTGTGTGTTTGTGTGTGTGTGTGCCTGTGTGTGGGTGTGAACCAGTGAGTGCAGTGCCCACAGAGGTCAGAAGAGGGTGTCAGATCCTCCTGGAGTTGCAGTCACAGGTGGTTGTGAGCTGCCCAGTGTGCGTGTTGGGAACTGAGTCGGGGTTCTTCTGGAACAATAGAGTTTTAAATGATGAGCCATCTCTCCAGTCCATTTTGTTTTGATTTTTGAAGTGAAACTGTGTCTCACTTTTCTTGTTTTCTGAAAACGTGACCGTTTCATTTGGTCTCAGCTCGGCTGGTGGATCCTCCCCACCCTCCCTCCGATTTTCATTGCTGCCAGGGTTCCCGAGCCTCCTGCAGGCAATGGAATCCACAGCCCAGGAAGCCAGAGGAGCTTGTTCACAAGAACCAAGCAAACAAAACCCCCACTTATTTGATCAGACTGAACAGGAGGAGAGAGGCAGGAGGAGGAGCCCGGAGACAGGGGCTGACCGGCCTCCCCCTGGCGGGGGGGTGGGGTGGGACATGGTGCATACAGGTGCCACTTGACCTCCTGGGTCCCCAGTGTGGCTCCTCAGCAGGCACACCCAAGGACTGCAGGGCAGGAGCACACGCTGGCCGCCGCTCTGTACGGAATGCACCCCGCGTTTCTGCAGAGACAGCAGCACCACATCCCCCAGGGGCCGGGCTCCACTAACCAATTTCCAGCTTCAAAAACACTAATAAAAGAAAGACTTCTAAAAAGGCTGCATGTGGTAGAATCACCCAGGGAATTGTGGTCTCTCCTGGGCTCTGCTCTCCAAACCCCGGGAACTTAAGGGGAAAACCTAGATACCCTGGAAATGGAAATTCCCTTCTAGTGACCGGAGAAGGGGGTCTCACCATAGTGCAGAGGGCAAGGAAAACAAACAAATGCTGTCTTTTGCCTAGAGGAATTCTGGAGCCTCTTGTTTTCTGCTTTTGCAAGTATGTGGCAGGTAACAGGGTGGACTGGCCGTGGAAGCCAGGGTGGGTAAGGCAGAGTCGGGTGTAGTAGCTGTGGCGAGCTCTGCAGGTAAAATCTTGGCCTCAGCTCCCAGGCACTCAGAGCCACTCTGAGGCACATGGTGTGTGTTTCAGGAATGTGGGGGGTCTTGTAGCAGAACAGGGTCTGTTCCCCCAGAAGTCCTCGGGGAGTTCCCAGACAAGAGTGGGGGGGTGGGGGGGTTCTTGGCCTGGTAACTGCTCTCCAAAGTCACGCCCTCTCTGCCAGCAGGAAAGCAGGTGGCAGCGGGGGTGGGGCACAGTGTCACACTGGGGCCAGTAACCTATGCTGGTGGGAGCTGCGACTCCTATGTGGCCCCAGTTTATAAATAAATGAGCATTTGTTAATATAAAATTAAGTTAGAATGAAATCTCCCATCCAGTTTTGTTTAGGAGGCAGAAATAAGTGGGTCGGTTCTGTGGTTTTTGCTGTGGACACCGGAAGTTGCTGTCACAAGGTGACAGTAATAACTGCCAGTTGCTCTTCGCTGGGTCTCAGTCCCAGCTCCCGTCAGGTATCACCACCTTGCTTTCCAGAGCTCCATCGAGGTTAAAAGGTACTCAGCCGAGCGAGTGCGGAGGCCCTAACATCCCAAACAGAAACTAGACCAGGACTCAGGGCACCTGGATCATGGCCCTGGTCCCTGTGTTGATACTGAGTGATGTATGGGCAGAACTGCCACCCCTCTGGGCCTCAGTTTCCCTTCAGCACTGGGTGTTGGGGGGAGCAGTGGCAATACCTCTTTCCGTCTTTGTCAACACTTGAACTTGGCTGTTGCCAGAGGCGCACATTTTGCTAATGTGCACACAGTTGTCTCTGAGGGTTACTCCTCCCACCCCGCCTTTCCTCACAGCCCCAGTGTGCCCTCTGGAAATTAGGCCATTAAATAAAAGAGGCATCTCACGGGAGTGGAGTTTTATTTGCTGGAGAGGGAGGAGGGTGCTTTGAAGAGGGCTTTGTTTCCCATTCCAGTGTGGATGCAGGCTCAGGGCATTCGCTGGAGTGGGCAGAACATCCAGGTGATCCCCCGCCCCCCCCCCCCCCCCCCCCGGCAGAGCCATCACTGGGCTGTCTGTGAAGAGTGTGAAGAGCGCACAGGCCTACTTATAAAACAACCTTCTCCCTGGGCCCCCAGGTGGGACCCCCCCCCTGAACTCTCTCTGTAGCCTGGGGCAAGTCATTTAACCTGGAAGCTTCCATCTCCAAAACCTCCTCCCATCTCTCCTTTCCTCCCAGGTACCAGGAGAAGTAATTAGTGGCTGTTTGTCAGACATGGTCTAGCTTTGCACAACTAGCTGGAGCAGACCTTGAACTAGGCAAGGCCAGAAGGCTGAGGTATTTCAATTTGTAAGATGAAAGAGAGAGAGAGAGAGAGAGACAGAGAGAGACAGAGAGAGAGACAGAGAGAGAGAGAGAAAAGAATCTGAAGCAGGGGAAACTGTTAGTGTTGGCACTTTCCTTCTTTTTAAATTTAAATTTTTTTTCAATAAAGCAACAAACAAATTACCAAAACAAACAAGACACTGAACAATCCAACAATCAGACGCGCTGCGCGGCTTCGGCGCAAAACCGAAAGCAAAAATTCAGACGGAGATCGTGAGGAGGGTCCGGATTCCTCGTCTCCCAGAAAAACCACGTACCCCTCGGACACAGGCGGAGCCCCAAAAAGTCCTACTCTGGTCGTGGGATCAAACAGATGAGACCCAAAAAATCGGGCTCCAGACACCCGTGGAACGTCTTCCAGGGCTGCGGGGGAGAAGTCCGAGCTCGTCAGCTCCTTCTGAGACCCACCAGGTACAGACCAACTCAGCTGCACAGAATACAGATTCGCAAGTGCAACAATTCAAACAGACAAACAGACAAGAACACAAACACACAAAACACACAAAGACGGCTGGCCAGCTTACCTCCCGAAGGTGGGTCGGTGGTCCCTGAGTGGGGGCCTCGGTTTCCCGGCCAACGCACCAAAATGAAAGACCCCCCGAAGGATGTCTTTCTTCTGGAGAGACCCCCTACCCAAGGATCAGTCGAGACCACTCGTGCGGATGCAAACAGCAAGAGGATTTTTATTCTGTCATGACAGGGTCCTTCAGGTTCGGGATATGAAGGACATCCACAGCTGTTACAGCCCATCTTTTAAAGCAAAAAGCCACATAGACGGGGGCGGGGGGGGGGACCTGTAGGTTGTTTTTTAACTTATTGGATTGGCTTATTTAAAAAGGCTATTACCAGCCGGGCGATGGTGGCGCACGCCTTTAATCCCAGCACTCGGGAGGCAGAGGCAGGCGGATCTCTGTGAGTTCGAGACCAGCCTGGTCTACAGAGCTAGTTCCAGGACAGGCTCCAAAGCCACAGAGAAACCCTGTCTCGAAAAACCAAAAAAAAAAAAAAAATAAAAAGGCTATTACCAATAATTAGCTGGAGAGTGATTGCCAGATCAGATGAGGTAAAGGAAAACTTCTAAAGGTCACTTTGCCCCTTCCCAGGGACTAAGTCAAAACATCAGTAACTGAGTCAACACCTAAGGGTTATCATGCCCCTATTCAGAGAGATAAAAAGTTTCCAACATCTCAGTACGTGCATGCATAGCTGTTATGTCCTTGGTTCCCAGAAAAGGTAAAAAAGTACTGAGAGTCATCAAAAATGACTTTAAATTTTTCTTAAAGTTTTACATTTTCTTATGGTTGAGGGGGCTTACAAATGCATTTAGAGTCTTTCAGGGGGTCTCTTCTTGGACAGGGCAGCTCTGGTGGGTCAAAGGGCACCTGGGAGGAAGCTTGGGGGCACAGTGACAAGGTGACCACCACGTGCAGCAGAGCAGCCTGGGAGGAGACAGCTCACTCTCAAGTGCAAAGTGGAAACAATCCCTGCTCAGTGCTTGCAGCTGCAGTGCCTCCTAGAATTTTAATGTGGGGGTGGGCGAGGTGGGGGGATGGAGGCTCACCTGGCCTGAGCCACAGAGACACCACCCTCTCCATGCTCACTGAGGGGGTCCAGTGGCAGGGCCTCCCTCAGCAGCTCGTCCAGGGCGGCCTGGTCCTTTTGCAGCTGTCCAGAGGTCATTCTCACCCCAATTTGTACTGAAGCAGTCAACTGTGAAATAAGGCGCGTTAAGCGGCGGGTGAGGCGGAGGGGTGCTAACCCCCAGGCGCCCCACAGGTGGCAGGAGGGCCCTACGATAGCACACACTCTGCTCCACCCCCACGCCTTAGGACTCTGGAACCAGATGGAAGTTCTGGTCCTTCTCCACCCACTGGAGAGGTTGTGGCTGAAGGGGATCATGAGCAAAGGGAAGAAAGCACCTCCGTGATCAGAGCTAACCCTGGAACCTCACTGAGTACCAGGCTTGTCCCAAGCAACGCTGCTCATAAGGGGAACATTGCAGGTGGGAGGCCTCAGGCTCCAGGGTAAACGAAGGCGGCTAAACTCACCCCTGCAGGACCTCCAACCATGCATGGGCCCCTGGGGAGTGTGAAGTGTCCCCAATTGTCCTCCTGTCCCCTAGGCACCTTGGCACCAAGGGTAGAAGCAATGCCTGCTCTACACACTACGTGCTACAGTACAGTTTGCGAGTTGGGCTGGAGATTGAAACACACAACAGAGACACGGGTCATCCTTGAAACAAGAATGCCAACTTTATTGTGTTCCAGGGCAGCTTATATAGTGCCTTCCCTGACCAATGGCCACGCCCTAGCTTTCAGAATCCTTCAGCTGCAAGCCCACCAGAAACCACTCCCCTGCCATCAGGGTCTCGTGCTCAGAGCAGCTGCAAGCATAGGTTGTTCAGAGCAGCTGCAAGCACAGGAAAACAAGCTGTTTACTCTGGCAGGCAAAGGGTCACAGAAAATTCAGGGTCCAGAAGTCCACAGTCCCCAATAGATAGAACTCACTTTCAGGCCCTCTTCAAGAGTCCAGGGGGAGGGTTCCATGTGGAGTCTGATGACATCTGCAGGCTTCCTGAGTGACCAATGTGAGCCAGAAGCCAGGCATCCTTCTACTGAAAGTCTCCTCTCTTCCTAAATGTCTTAGACTCCTTTTTGTGGGATTGTACAACTTAGGTCCCTGAGGCTCTCTAGTCCTGATTCCAAACCCCACCATGTCTTTCGGTGACTCTTACATTATCTCTGCTCCTCATTCTCTCCTAACTCACTGCTCTGTCTGATTGAATGGCATCTTTAGCTCGATGCCAATGCCTCCTGTCTGATTGGACGGCATCTCTAGCTGGATGCTATGACTCCTGTCTGATTGGGTGGCATCTCTAGCTGGATGCCATGACTCCTGTCTGATTGGGTGACATCTCTAGCTGATGCCAATGCCTCCTGTCTGATTGGACGGCATCTCTAGCTGGATGCCATGACTCCTGTCTGATTGGGTGACATCTCTAGCTGATGCCAATGCCTCCTGTCTGATTGGACGGCATCTCTAGCTGATGCCATGACTCCTGTCTATTGGACGGCATCTCAATGACTCCTTGCAGTTCAGAGGCAATCCTGGCTGGTTTTATGTCAATTTGACACAAGCTGGAGTCATCTGGTAGGAAGGAGCCTCAATTGAGATAATGTCTCCATAAGATCAGGCTGTAGGGAAGGCTGTAGGGCATTTTCTTAATTAGTGATTGGTGGGGGAGAGCCCAGCCCACGGTGGGTGGGGCCATCCCTGGGCTGGTGGTCCTGGGTTCTACAAGAAAGCAAACTGAGCAAGCCATGGGGAGCAAGCCAGTAAGCAGCCCCTCTATGACCTCTGCATCGACTCCTGCCTCCAGGTTCCTGCCTGTTTAGTTCCTATCCTGACTTCTGTCAGTGATGAACAGTGTTGTGGAAGTGTGAGCCAAATAAACTCTTTCCTCCTCAAGTTTCTTGGTCATAGCGATAGAAACCCTGACTAAGACAGGGGCCAGCCTGAAACCTCTTCCTCTGACCTCACTGCCTCAGCTGGAGCCCTGCTAGCTGCTCGGTCTGTGACCCTGAGATGCAGCCCTTCTGCTCTGCTCCTCCATCCGTTTCTAGATTCTCTTTCTTCATACCCTGTATCACCTTCCAGAAAGTCCAATGGGTCTCCACCTCCAATTTCCGTGTGTTCTTCTCTATCTTTGTAGTTCCCTAGCTCCCAAGGCCTCCCTATTTCTGCCTTTGGTATTAGGCCCCTTTTCAAATACAGCAGTTGGACAGACCCCTTTAAAATGTAAATCAGATATGTTCCTCTGTTGATCAAAAGCCCCCAAAGGCTCCTGCCTCAGCAGAGTGAACCCCAAGTCCAAACCATGTATCCCATCTGTCCAGACCCCATTCTCCCCCACCTCCCTCAGCTCTGGATTTTCTCATTATTTCTGAAGGCACCAGGCTCTTCTCTGTCCTAGGTCCTTTGCACTCCTGAGGGTACCTTTGCCTGAATGTCTCTCCCCCAAGACATCCTCGACCTCCTTCTCCTACCCCACCATCCCGCCCTCGGCCCCGCCCTCATCCCCTCTCCCACCTCCACCATCCCGCCTCCGGCCCCGCCCTCATCCCCGCCCCTGCTGTTTGGTAAACCCACCTCATCGCTCTCAGGGCTTGGTCTTCCTGCAGACTACCTGTCGTGTACGCCACACTACAGGACTTGATTGTTTTCCTGTTTGAGCTGGTTCCTCTATTTAGTCTTCCTCTGCTTTCCCTCATGGGCAGGGGATATTCTCTATTTCCTTCACTCTGCCCAGTGCCTGGTGCGCACGAGGGCTCATCCATCCATCACCTGAACAAAGGAGTCTGTCTTTAACCAGCAGTTCCGGTGCCAAGAAACCAGGCCTGGGTCTGGGGCCCTTCTCTGTTCCTACGCAGGACAGATGGAGAGACAGTTATCTCCCTCCTGAGGAACCTTCTCAGTTGCAGCCCTGGGGGGTGGGGGAGGAGTGGGCGAGGGTGGAGGACGAACTCCGACAACACGGGACTCCTGCTCTCTGTTTGGGTTCAAAGCAGATGCCTCCTCTGAGTCGCCTTCTCCGCCTCCCCCGCACACGCTATGCCCGAGTACTCCGGTTATTCTCTGCGCCAGTCTCAGATGCCTGCATGGTGTTGTCTCTGTGCCCATCTTTTTGTTCTACGACAGGGCTGGTGCCTAGATGCCCTAGTCACTGCTGTGCCTAGAACACCCACTCTGGCTGTCCTTGCCAGGTCGGGATCACACCCCACACTGTGGCCTTCCGCGATCCTCACTGTCTGCTCACCTTGATGATCTGCGTTTCTAGGAGTGGGTTCCTAGGGGTCCACAAGCCCCGCCTCCTTGGTCTCTTGCTGGAGCCCACCGACCTCTGCACCTTGCACCATTCTCTTTCCTACAGCAGCAAACCGCTCTGACGGAAGTTCCTTCCTCCAGCCACCTCATCACCCTCACCTATTTCTGACCACCTGACCCAAACTGCCAAGACCAAGAGACCCTTTATCTTCCATGCCTCCTGCATGATGCCCCTCAGATGCCCAGTGGCTGAGGACAGGCTTGGGTTTGCCCACCAACAAGCCACTTCCAAGATATCAGTCCTTGGTGCTTAAAACGGAAAAAATATTCCCCAGACCGTTACTGTTAATTAACTTAAAACGCCTGGAGTAACAACTGCCCTTCATGCATATTCAAGTGTGCAAATGTGTCTTTCTTAGCAGCCAGGCTAGCCTGAGAGGGCGCCATGGGGTGGCCAGGAACTCCTAGTCCCCGGGAAGTGATTTATAAAAGGCAGGGGGATGAGTTATGGGCAAAGGAATAGGCACTTTCTTCATAAAAATCTTGGCTTCCAGCAATTACAAGGAAAACCACTGTGCACATTAATACAGCTCGTTTGGGAGAGCACGAGGGAGCTCGTGCTCCTGTGAGTCATACAGTTTCAATCTACCCCACCCCGTTTGAAGCGTGCTGATCCTCCACTCAGATAAACCTCATTCTGGGCACCTTTGATGACCCTGGGGATTGTCCTGTGGCCTGCCCTGAAGACATGAGAACAATCTAGTATTCTGTAGCCAGTGTCAGGGGAAGGTGCACACACAGCTTGTTCCAGAGGGACATCTGGATTCAGCGTGGCCTAACTTTACTGAGGTACTCAGGGACATGCTGGAGCAGAGCAAGCTGCCAGGTGCCCAGACAACTTCTAAGACTCAGACTGGGTGGGGCTAGGAGAACCCCATTTTGTCCTCTGTGGGACAGTCAGCCTCCAGAGTCCCCTGAAGTGTAAGAAATGGCTCCAGGAGAACAGTGGCTTCCCCAGGGTTCCTTATCCACTTGTCTGGCTGCTTTGTCCTGGACTCCCACGGAAGGAAGGTGTGCTCACCCTGGCACTGCTCCCAGAACATCTGTCCTTTTATCTCCCAAGGGTTCAGGCTCCACCTTCCTGGCAGACTGACTTTGAACTCTTGATCCTCCTGCCTCTTCTGCCTGGGCACTGGGGTGAGCGGCACTCTCCACTCCATGCTGTTTTTTTTAATCTCAAAACTTTAGTCCATTTTCCACCCACTTGTGCAGGTCGCCTGTCCTCTGCAGGCATAGGCACAGGGTAGTCCTTGGTGCCACAGAGAAGCCTGGGAAATACTTCTCCCTCTGCAGGGATGAGGGGATGAGCTGTCCCTCCTGGGAGTGATACTGGAGAAGGGGACAAGGACAGCTGCCAGGTGCTCTTGTTCCTGGAACTGCAGCTAGGGGCTTCAGAGAAAGCAGTGTTCCTCGGGGATGGGGTGTGTGTGTGTCTATCTTGCCTTCTCTGGAGTTCACTGCAGGTAAAGATGGGAATGAAGGCTTCAGCCTGGGAGGACACCACTAGCAAGATGACCACAGCCTTGCTGGACGCCATCCTGGCATCTTGTGGGGGAACAGACAGGTTTAAAGGCACGGTGGATGGTTGCTGTGTGGAAGGTGGGAGCCCCACTTTGGTGCAAACCCAGCTTTTAGCTGTGTGGTTCTGAGCAAATGCTTGGTTTTTCCCGGCTGGGCCCCAGCATCCAATTCCCTAGTGAACCTCAAGCTCCCTGTCCCAGGGTGGTGGACCCTGGAGAAAATCTGCCCAGCCTGCACACTCCACTTAGAGGTTTGTTGTCAGGTGAGGTCAGATGGTCACCTAATGGGGCAGGAGGAACCTCCTCACTCAGAAAAAGAATTCATAAATTACCAATAGAAGTCAGGGAGCCCTCCCCCTTCTTTAGGATGATGGAAAGGCTAGCTTGGGGCCATCAGCTCCAGTGGGGAAGGCAGATTGAAAACTTCATCACCTACGGGCTGACAGTAGGGTCCTCCCCCACGGGAGGACAGGCGCTTCCCACTGTTGTCCTCTCTGCCTGCTGGCCACGCTGCCCCCTGCTGATAACCCAGGCAGAGTGTTAGCACTCTCCTGGAGGGGAGGGGATGGCAGGCAGGAAGGCAGGTGATATGTGGGTAGGGGTGGCTCTCAGGACTCAGGTCATGCCAGGGGAAGTGGGCATGGAGACTGTAGAAGTGACTTAAGGAAGAGGGCCAGGGTGGCCCTGGACTAGCAGCATGACCAGGCTGGACACTAGCTTCTGGTGGCTCACTCAAGGACAGCAGGACTGGAGCCCTGGTCTTCCGAGGCCAGTGCTTTCCCATATCCCAGCCCACAGCATCTCTGTCCGCGGAGGAAGGAAGGGGTTCAGGTGCAGTCACCATACATAGTCAGGGTGGTACCTTCCTGCCTCAGGCACTGCTAGGTGCAGAGGTGAGGAGGGGAGTCAGGGCAGCCTCTGTGGTTCATTCTGACCCACGGCAAACGATGGCCTCCAAGCTCCTCCACATTCGACTCTCCCTTCTTCAGATTCTTCCCTGTCCTTCCTGCCAACCTCCACCAAATGCCCACCTTCTCCCCCCCCTCACCATTCCCCTATCTTCACCCTCTCTTCTTCCTCAACCCCACTTTCTCTCCACTCTGTTCAGACTGTGAGCACCAGAGAGTGAGGGCAGCCTAAGTGTCCATCTCAACCAGGCACAGGGAAGCTTCATGGACAGAGCCTGGGCCACAGTCCCTCTCTGCTGAGCCTCAAGTCCCCCAGCCCTCCACAGAGGTGCTCAGACGCCTTCTCAGTCTGCTGTCCACATTTAATTCACTCCATGGAAATCGATAAAAACTTTAAATAATAAAAAAAAGGCAAAATCCAATTGCTGTTCGTTTTCTCGATCCAGCTGGCACCCCGCTTGTCACCTGCATTTGTGTGCGCTCTAGCGAGGGGCAGGGAACGGCGGGGGCGGGGCGGGGGTAGTGTGATCAGGGCTGCCTGTCCTCTTCCGGCACTGGGGGCTCCGGCTCAGCGCTCAAGGGCAGGTCTCTCCCCTCCAGCCAGAGCGCCCAGCTGGTTGAGGCTTTCTGTGGGCTCTCCCTTGGGACCAGATTATCCTTAAGTCCGGAGCAAAGCCACCGTGGTAAGCAGGGTTATGTCCCTGCTGAGTTCTGTGAGTTTCTGACGGATCCCCACCAGAACAGCCTCGCTCTACTTCCCCCTGCTTCTCTTGGCTGCTCCCACATCATGTGTGGCCCGCTCTAGCGCCCTGAGAGGCAGCTCCGGTAACCAGGTCTGAAGGCTGGTTAGATATTTTGGATGGCACTAGGGCTGGAGACGTCACTTACCCAGAGAGCTTGGGACTGTCGGGGTGCCCTCTGTCCTGCCCTACCCACCTCCATGGTCACTTACACCTGAGTGTGGTCTACCTGCCATCCCCTAGGGTGCTGAGCCCTTAGATACATTTTCTTCTCTGCGGAGCCTGCTAACCTTTGGTCACAGCGATGGCAGCTCCAGATAGGGAACCTGGATTCCTCAGCCTTGTGGAAACCATAGGTAGGACCATGATACTGGGCTTCCAGAGGTTTCTAGATGCCTCTCTGTGAGTGAAGCCCACCTCACCCTTCTGGCTGTAGGAAACGCAGAGTCACTAGCTCAGATTGTAGCTGGGTCTATAATTTCGGCACTCCAGCGCTAGAGGCAGGAGGATCAGGAGCTTGAAGACACCTTCAGCTATGTATCTAAACTGAGGTTAGCTTTGACTACCTAAGATCATTACTGAAAAAATAATAACAAGAAGCCTGGATGTTGTGGCATACAACTTTAATCCTAGCACTCAGGAAGTAGAAGCAGGAGGAACTCTATGAGTTTGAGGCCAGCCTGGTCTACAGAGTGAGCTCCAGGACAGTCAGGGCTACACAGTGAGACCTTGTCCTGACAAAAACAAAGCAGAAACAAAGAAGGAAAGAAAAGGAAAGGCCTGAAACAATCGTTTGCCTTGTTTGACGATACCCAGAACCTACATAGAAAATGCTTGTGAGCCCAGCATCAGGGAGGCAGAGGCCGGGAATCCCCGGGGCTCAGTAGCCAGCTACTGGAGTCTAATCTGCATGCTCCAGGCCAGTGAGAGACCCTGTTTCAAACAAGAACAACTCCTGTGGAACACCACCTAGGGTCAAACTCTGGCCTCTACCCACATGCCCACATACATGCATGTGCACCTGTTACATACCCACAGAAGCATGTTCACACACACAGATACACACACCAGACAGAAACAAAACAGAAAACAAACACCCCAGCCCGTTTCCATGACAGCCCTTTCTTTCTGTCCTTGCAGGGCGCTGCTGAGTGTCCTCAGGCCAACGCTCCAGCAGCTTTGTCTTCTGCCTGTCAGATGCTGCGTCAGAAGGAACGTCTCTTCAGTCTCCCCAGAAGGCCCTCAAGAGAGAAAGTGTTCAGATGCTGCACTGGCTGGTTTTGTGTCAAGTTGACACAGGCTAGAGAGGAAGGAACCTTAGTTGGAGAAACAGCCTCCAGCTGTCAGGCATTTTCTCACTTAGTCATCAATGGGGAGGGCCAGTCCATTGTGGGCGGGGCCATCCCTGGGCTGGTGGTCCTGGGTTCTATAAGAAAACAGGCTGAGCAAACCATGAGGAGCAAGTCAGTAATCAGCTCCCTCCATGGCCTCTGCATTGGCTCCTGCCTCCAGGTTTCTTCCCTGCTTCAGTTCCTGTCCTGACCCCCTTCAGTGATGAACTATGATCTGTGAGTGGAAGCCGGGTTAACCCTTTCCTTCTCAACTTTCTTTCTGGTCATGGTGTTTCATCACAGCAACAGAAACCTGACTGGGACAGGTGCAGGAGGCAGCATCTCAATCAAAGAGAGTCCAGAGCCAGGACTGCATAGTCCCCAGTGCTGCCAAGAGGCCAAAGCACAAGAGGCTAGACTAGAGGTTTGTCATCTAAATGGTGCAACCTTACACATGTCTGCCCAGGACACGTGTGACACACACCGTGACTGTTGGCTGGTGCCATTCCTAGAACATGCACTGCAGGTGTTGTGGTTGGAAAGAAAATGGCACCCAAAGGGCGCAGCACTATCGGGAGGCATGGCCTTGTTGGAGGAAGTGTGTCACTGTGGAGGCGGGCTTTGAGGTCTTTTGCATAAGCTTTGCCTGGGGTCATAGTTGACCCTGTTGCCTGTAAGATGTGGAACTCTCTGCTACTCCTTCAGCTCCGCGTCTGCCTCCACCCCACTGTCCCCCCCACATGGTGATAATGGACTGAATTCTGAAACTGTAATTTAATGTTTTACTTTGTAATAGTAGTTTGGGTGGAAGTATCACCCCAGCCCCTGGCATCCATATACCCAAAGAGTCTGGAATGTTCGGGTGGAAGTTCCATCCCAAGTCCCCTCCCTTGAGAGTTGCCTCAGTCCAGACTCTGCCCCCAAGAAAGCCCGCCAAAGGATGACCCCCTCCCCAGAAATACTCAAGACCACTCTCAAAGGGTATTTAAACTGCCCCCCCCCGCCCCAGAGGACAAACATGTGGTTTATTGGTCTTCCTTCTGTCTCCTATCTGGTGTGCTGGAAAGCCATCTGGGAACACTGGTATTCATTAAACCTTGACTTTTTCTAATTTGGTTTGATTTGGTCTGATTCGGATTATTGTGTCGGTGGAGTGGATTATCGGGGTGCAGAAACTTTTCAATAGCTGCCATGGTCATTGTGTTTCTTCACAGCAATAAAAACCCTAAGACAGGTGTAAAGTCAGCCACCCCACAGGGGCTGAGCTCACCTTTCCGCCACTTAAAGAATGGGAAACTGAGGCACAACTGATAATCTCACTACAAGATCTCTTCATTCAAGGGTTAAGGCTGGGAGTGGCTAGGCTGGAGGGTGGGTGGGCCTTGTGGGAATGTAGGGCACACAGGTTTAGGGAGCAGCTGGGATGGAAGTGCTGGGCTCTCAGACCCTGAGCAGGTGATTTAGACTTTGTAGGGGGTATGAGGGAAAGCAGGAATGTTAAACACTCACAGTTTCCCTTCAAAGAGAGCTGTGTGCTGTGTTTTTACCCAGAAGGCTGGGGTGGGTGTGGTTAGTAGCCTGGTGACCTCTGCACTATCTATAAGGTTGGCCATACTGGCTTCCCTGATCCGTTCCATGAGCTTGTTCACCTGCAGCCTGCTTGCTCAGTCTACAGAACCCATCTTTAGGGAAGACGTCGCTTGTACTTTACAAGAGTTTCAGTGCAGTCATATCTTTTTCCCCTGAGACAGGGTTGGTTTCTGTGTAGCTTTGGAGCCTGTTCTGGAACTCGCTCTGTAGACCAGGCTGGCCTCAAACTCACTGAAATCCTCCTGCCTCTGCCTCCAGAGTGCTGCACTAAAGGTGTGCGCCACCACCGCCCGGCCACTCATGGTGTCTTTTCAATGTTAGTTTGTCTACTTTGGGACACGGTCTTGCTACGCAGCCCAGGCTAACTATGGATGTACTGTGTAGACAGAGATAGTGAACTCCTCCACTGCCCTGAGTGTTTGATTACAGGCCTGGTCAGCATACTTACCTGGGACACCTTGAATGTTTAGCAGACAGGAAAGTGCTATCACTTTGCTCACAAAAGAGTCACAGAGGAAAGTTTTGGAAACTCTTGGCTGCTGTGGAATAGTCCCTTGTACACTGTGAAGATTTGTTGCTGTGATTGGTTTAATAAACAAGCTGACTGGCCAATAGCTGAACAACATAAAGTTAGGCAGAAGGGCTGGAGAGATGGCTCAGAGGTTAAGAGCACTGGCTGCTCTTTCAGGGGTCCTGAGTACAATTCACCGCAACCACATGGTGGCTCACAACCATCTGTAATGAGATTTAGTGTCCTCTTCTGACCTGCAGGCATACATGCAGACAGAACACGGTATCCATTAAAGGAATATGCTGGGAGGAAGAAGGGAGGAGCCAGAGAGTGGCAGGCAAAGGCAGAGAAACCAGATGAGAATGCCATCCTGAGTAAAGGTACCAAGCCACGTGGCAGTAAATAAGGAATATGGATTAACTTAAAATGTAAGAGCTGGTTAGGAATAAGCCTGAGCTATCAGCCAAGCACTTACAATTTACGTTAAGCCTCTGAGTGATTTTTCGAATAGGCAGTCGAGACAGAAAAACTCCTACAGACTCCCTGGAACTGGAGTTACAGATGGTTGTGAGCCATCATGGGGGTTCCAGATTCTAAACTTGGGTGGGTCCTCTGCAAGAGCAACAGATGCTCTTGTCTGCTGAACTGTCCCTCCAGTCCACAGGCTGCTGTTTGAGTTTCTGCTCCTTCCTTCCTTCTTCTATTATGAATGAGGGTGTGTCTGAGGCAGGGTCTCTCTACATAGCCCTGGCTGTCCTAAAACTCACTCTGTAGACCAGGCTGGCCTTGAACTCACCGAGATCCACCTGCCTCTGCTTCTTGGGTGCTAGGATTAAAGGCAGGTGCCACCACAACCAGGCTCTCTTTTCCTGTTTCTTTTGATGAAACATTCTTATGAAGGCAACTCTGGGGAGAAAGGGATTATTCAGCTCACAGTTCAAAGTTCACAATGGCAGCGAGTCAAGGCAGCGGGAGCTTGAAACACCTGGTCCCATGACCACAATCAGGGAGCGAAGGGGGTGAAGTGGGGTGAATGCTCGCCAGTTGGCAGTGCCTTCTACACTGTAATCAGTTCAGCACTGCAACCAGGCTTTTTTTTTGGGGGGGGGCACCAACCAGCTCCCAAATTATGATGCGGAGACGTATTAGTGTTGACTACTCAACCCCAGCCTAGGCTTGTTTCTGGCCAGCTCTTTTCACTTAAATTACCCTGTTTCTCTTTATCTGCCTTTCGTCTCTCGGCTTTTTACCTACTTTCTATATGCCACACTTTCACTGCTTCTTGAATCTGCTGACTGGCTGGCCTCGGGCATCCCCCTCTTTCTCTCCTCTCCTCTCGTTCAGCTCTCAAGCCTAGATTTCTGCTATTTATTCTGTCTTCCTGGAAGTCCCGCCTATCCCTATCCTGCCTAGCTATTGGCCATTCAGCTTTTTATTAGACCAATCAGGTGCCTTGGGCAGGCAAGGTGAAAGAGATGCAATACATCTTTACATGATTAACACACATCCTTATGTCTTTAAACAAATGCAGTATAAACAAAAGTAACACACCTTTACACAGTTAAGGAATATTCCACAACACAGGATCCCATCCACAACCAAGGTGAGGTTTCCACAATTAACCCATATAAGCACATCCCAGATGATTCTAGATCCTGTCAAGTTGACAGTTGCCACTAATAGCCACACCCAAGGAGCCTAAATGGTTCAGAGCCTTTACAGAGGATGTCTGCCTGTTGGACCTTGGCAGCTTCTGCCACAAGGGAGGACAGCTCACCAGGCCTCACAGATTTCTCTTTGACACTGCACTGAGCAGGGCCAACTGTGTGTGAGTGCGCAGAGTATCAGCCCATTTTATATGTGTGAAGACCGAGATGAAGCAGCCAGGTCCAACCCACCCAGCCATGGAGCTGGCAATGCCAGGACTTGGATCTGGGGCAACTGCCTTAAGAATGCAAGTTTTAGCCGGTGCTCTTCCCCCTCCTGCATTGGAGAGTAAACATGGTTGTCTCCAGCGGGGCACATGCTAGCTGGGTGCTGCTCTCCTAGCCGTCCAGGAGACCTGTCCTGGTGCGCTGTCCCGGTAAGCCGTCCCAGCATGCCACACAGTTCCAGCTGGCCAACCAAGCTGAGGGCATGAACTAGGTGAGCTGAGGGTGGATTCAGGCCTTTCTATGGTGCCCCAGAGACTTATGGCTACACCCGAGGCCCCTCACTAGGAGTATGTCTGAGAGAGAACTGGGATGGGATTGTCTTCAGCGGGGGATGGAGAATGCGGAAGGCTGAGAAACTGGAAGTAGCTGGCACCTCCAGTGCCCCTGGGTCTCACCGGATCTGCGGTGTCTGCAGCACTATAGCAGGGTAGCTGTGGTTTGTGGTGAGGGAGGGAGAGGCCTGAAAGCAGTGTGTGGAGCCCCAGAAGTGGCTGGACTAAGTGAACTTCCCTCCTGCCCGTTGGGGGCTGCAGACCCCTGGCCTGAGGTTTCTGTCCCGGCCTGTTCCCGCAGTCATTCAGTCCCAAAGAGACACACAGAGGTCTACATTAATTATAAACTGATACCTAGTAGCTAAAGCTTCTTATTAACTTTTATAACTTATATTAGCCCATAATTCTTGTCTGTGTTAGCCACGTGGCTTGGTACTTTTTTCAGCGAGGCAGTCACTTCTTGCTTGCTCTGAGTCTGGCTTCTCTGTATCTGGGTGACGACTCCAGACAGAAACTTCCCTCTTCCCAGAATTATCCCACCTCTACTTCCTGCCTAGCTACTGGCCAATCAGCATTTATTTAAAATACAAGTGACAGGGTATAAACCATTGTCCCACAGCACTGGCCCCTGGACTTTCCTTGCCTGCCTCAGACCCTTTGCCTCCTGGAGTGAACTGAGCAAAACAACTTGTTTTCTTGTGCCTGCAGTTGCTCTGAGCACGAGACCCTCATGAGTTCCTGATGGCAGGGGAGTGGATTCTGGAGGGCTTTACAGCTGGAAATCTCAAGAGCTGGGGTGTGGCTATCCGTTACTGATTCCTATATAAGCGTCCTTGGAGCACACTAAAGTTGGCATTCTTGTATCAAGGATGACCCATGTCCCTGTGTCTCTGTCACTGTGTGCATGTTTTTAAATCTCCAGCAAAGTTCCCGGCTCGCTTACCATCCAGTCCCATAGTGCAGGCGCTATGCCTGCCCTTTCTTGGTCATTTATGTAGACCAGGCTGGTCTCAAGCTTTCAGCAATCCTCCTGCCTCTGGATGGTGGGTTGACAGACTAGCTCATTGGTATTTCCTAGTCATGGTTTCCGCGTTAGAAACGGAGCGAAGGTCAGTTAACAGGCCCAGTGATGACTACTTTGTCTTTGCCGTGTGCCTCATCTCTCCCCACAAACGCTCAATTAGTGGTTGCTTTTCCTGCTAGAAACTGGACAAAAATAGGAAAGCAAAATCTATGCTCGTCATCTTCCAAATGGGAACTGTCACGGATGCACGGGGCTGGGGTGAGCGACTGAAAACCCAGCTCGGGCCTGGGAAAGGAAGCCACAGAGCTCAGAGGAAATGGCTCAAACCACATGTGGGCACTTGATGGCCTCCTTCTCCCCATAATGGGCAGAAGTATTTGCCACTTAACGCTCTTAACCTAGTGACCTTGAACATACTGTTTGCCACATACTTATAGAACATCTTCATTAAGGGCCTGAATGAGGCGGCAAAGACATGCTAATTAAATTTGCAGACCACACTAAATTGGAGATCATAGCATCAGGGAGGACACAGAATGGGCACAAGGAGGTGTCTAGGGGTCAGAGCTGTGATCTGGAAATGGTCCTCGTGGCAGGCTGAACTTACCTTACCAAGGCCCCCGGGATACAGGATGTGGGAGAAGATGGAAAGGGCAAGAGATGCCCGAGAGCTGATGGGAGGAGAGCAGTTCAAACACCGCTACATTTTCTAGACGCTTCCCTCATAGAGGAAGAGGACCATGGCTGGAGGGAGGCGGTGCTCAGATGAGCAGAAATAACCCAGGATTTCTGGGGGTGCCTGAGCTGAAGGCATAAAAATGAAAAGTGGCGTGCTCAGAAAACTGGTAAGAATTAAATGTGCAAGGCTCATCTTAGGCAAAGGCCAAGGAGAGGCGAAGAACCCAGAGGTGCTGCTGAACCTCACACTCAAAGTCCTCAGCATCCCTTGTAGAACTGGAAGTGGAGACCTAGACCCGGGAGCAAAAGTGTTCAAATCTAGGCCAAGCAGAGCACAGGGAATGTCTTTTCAGCCCCAGGGTGGTCGTGAGGCGCTTTTGTTCTTTCCCTTCTGTGGCTCCGGCTCTTCTCTTTTGCTGTTGTTGCTTTCGGGACCCACAAATCATTTATGCTGCACAATCTGCCACCACCCAGAACCCCACGATGCTGACATCAGGTGACAGGGAGGGGAACAGCCAAACGAAGATCCATCCTGCACTAATTTCCAATTTGCTGAGTGTCTTGTTTACGTGTTATATCTGCTACTGGCATTAACATCTCTGCATCTCCAATTTCCCGCGGAGTCCACAGAACACGCACAGGAAGCCCGGGCCCCGAGCAATCTGATCAAATGCATTTCTGACTATTGGCTATGGGTGCCGGCCACCTGGGACTCAGCACCCCTGCTGACTTCCTGATCAATATTTCTCTGAGTGGTTAAGATACTTCCAGAAATGTCCCAATCCCTAGCTTGGTTCTGGGTTCCGTTTCTATTTATGGACATTTATCTCAAAAGCTACCGCTATAAAATTTTAGGAGGTGACTCAGCTTTGTTTCCAGGGACAGGGCCTTGGTACCGAGAGCTGTGGGGTGGAGCGTGTTCTTTCCGTGCTAATGTGAGTCGAGGTTAGGGTACTGGATCTCTTTTGAGGCTGAATTTTAAATGTATGTATTTATGTTTTCTTTTCTTTTAAAGATTTATTTATTTATTTATTTGTTTATTATGTATACAGTGTTCTGTCTGTATGCTTGCTGGCCAGAAGAGGGCACCAGACCTCATTACAGATGACTGTGAGCCAACCATGTGGTTGCTGGGAATTGAACTCAGGACCTCTGGGAGAGCAGCCAGTGCTCTTAACCTCTGAGCTATCTCTCCAGCCCCTGTATTTATGTTTTCTAGAGATGGTGGATGTGTTGGAAGAGACAACGATGGCCTGGAAGTGGTACCTTAGCGACAAGGAAAGGCCTCTCCTTTCTCTCCATCCCCTGGCCAGGCAGCTCCCGCCTCCCTAATCCAGGGCACCAGGCACTAGAACAAGGAGACAGCGACAGCTGACACGTTTTCATAAATGATTAAGGAAGTCCGTGGCGCGGGGAAGTTTGCACTTTCGTGTTTAGGGAGGAGAGGAGTCCTAGTAGAGGCTTTCTATGCTGGGAGCCAGAGTCGCCTGAGATGTCAGCCTGACCCAGGGCAGAGTCGGTAGAAGCGCCAGGCTGTCCAAGCCGCTCTTTTCATCACATCAGTGAGCCTTCGTCCTTCCCTTCCCCACATCTGCTGGACTAATGGCATCTGGATTTGCGGTCCTACCAGTAGCTATGGATGGAAACAGCTGGTCCAGTGCAGCCCCTGTGATTCACAGATGTGAAGGGCTGTCACAAAGAAGAGACCTTGTGCTGGGGGAAAAAATCCCGCTTCTTTGTGGATCAGGGCTGAGTGGCTGCATGGGGTCTCAGGAGGTGGAGGGACTGGTGGAGGAGGGTAAATCAGCACACATATGAGTTTACTGGTCAGAGCAGACACTGAGGTGTGTATGTGGGTGGGTGGCATCGCAGCCCCAGACTCCTGTAGAGAGCTTAGGGCCCAGATCTTTTTCAGATGTTGGCCTGAAAAACACCATAACCAGCAGCTGTAGCAGCTGAACACCACATTTAGCTGAAGCCTGTACCAAATAGGTTCTAAACGTCAGTCAATGCAACCAGAGGTGTGATCCCATGTCCATCCTGGAGCATGGGCAGACAGGATGACTTTGGGGGTTTCTAGATAACCATAGTCCTCTTCTCTAGACCTGACCAGCATCCTGCAAACCTGACCTGGGGAGGGCTGTGCAGCATCCTGTGGTCCTGACCTAGGGAGGGCTGTGCACATCCTGAGGACCTGACCTGGGGAGGACTGTGCACATCCTGTGGTCCTGATCTGGAGAGGGCTGTGCAGCATCCTGTGGTCCTGACCTGGGGAGGGCTGTGCAGCATCCTGTGGTCCTGACCTGGGGAGGGCTGTGCGGCATCCTGAGGACCTGACCTAGGGAGGGCTGTGCGGCATCCTGTGGTCCTGACCTAGGGAGGGCTGTGTACATCCTGAGGACCTGACCTGGAGAGGGCCGTGCAGCACCCTGCAGATAGCAAGCTCCTTGCAGCTGACTCTTCTTCCCCAGGCTGTGTCCATTTCTTTTTTTCCCTCCTTCTGCACTTCCTAAAGTAAGGTTTTTCTTGAAAGAGCAAATAAATTATGGGGGGAATGCATCCAGAAATACTGCAGGACTTTGAGGTCCCCCCACCCCCAGCTCTCAGGCGTCTCATCACAGAGATCGTCCATTTAAGCACTATTCACACAGGGCCGCAGCTCATGAAAGTTGGGCTGTCAGGACTGAATTCCGCCCAAAGAAAGGCTCTTCACATACTCACAGCTGTCGTTGTGAAAAGGAGAGGAAAAGGGAGATTTGTATTAAATAGACACACGTAAGCGCCCCCCCCCCCCAAGGGACTGGAGGCACAGGGCGCAAGAACAGCTCCCATCAAACCCGAATCCTCTGCTTTAGGATCTTACTAAGGCAGGTGGAAATGAAAGGGAAGAGACTCCTCGCTCACCGCTGAGCCGCATCAAGGCAGTCAGCTGGTGACAGGGAGCTTACTGCAGGAGGCTGCGATGATGTGGAAGGGTTAACGTCATCTGAGCAGATTAGGAATTTTCTGGTTCTCTTGGGAGTGAAAAGCAGATTCAAGCTTAGACCTTAAGGAGTGTTGGTGAGTTCTCTAGAATTCCAACCAAAGACAGAAATGGCCAGACTGGCTTTGTGCAGGGATCATGAGAGTTTTTTCTTTCTCTTTTTTTTTTCTCATGTTGGGAGACAGTCTTGCTGGGTTGTGGGAAGGCTGATGAGGCTGGCAGTGTGGCCATGTTTAGTTGAGGGGGCGGATAAACTGCTGTCTATAAAGCCAGCTCTGAGTAATTCAGGCCACCTGACCACCTACCCCCACGGTCAGCTCTGCCCTTGGCTCCGAGGTGTCTGCACACACACACTGATGAGGGAACACTGCCCAGCCCCCTTGCTCTGGCCAATGTGAGAGGAGAGCCTTGCTAAGGTAGGGTCACAGGGTCATAGGCTGGGCAACAAATACCATTCGTATGGCTGGAAGGCATGGGCACCTCAGTCCCCTTCCCCAGTCACCCTGGTTTCCCCTTCTGTTTCACGCTTCCCTCCCTGTCACTGCCTCTGCCCTCTGCACCTCCTCACGCCCCCACCCCCATCCTCCCAGGGCCAGCCGTGTTATCAGATTCTAAATGATGAGACGGCTTTTTAATTCTTGCTTTAATCGCCTTCCCACGCAGGGCATTGAGAACGGCTGATTACCAGACAACTGGGCTGGGTGGTGACATTCCTCATCCACTGTCCCTTCAAGCTGCAGTGAAAGGGAGGGAAGAGAGAGAGGAGAGGGTTGCCCTCCTCCCCAGCTTCCCGCCTCTGGGGCGCTGGCCGGGCCTGGCGCACTGTCCATGGTGCTGACGGGCTGAGTTCCCGCAAACTCTAGCACTCTTAGGCGCCTTGGTGCTCTGGGGGCTGAATAATTTAAGCAAATAGTCTTGGACACTTTTCCCTTTTCCCTCAGGGCAGGAAAACATCCCCCGCTGAGTCTCTGGAATAATTGCCCCTCATTCAAGGGTGCTCAAGAAAAGGAGAGAACGGGAAGATGGAGGAAGAAGAGTGTGGGCTGGCTCTGCTTGAGCGTTCCTGCTGTGGGTGGACCTGTTCCTTAGCACCCCTAAGAAGATGATCCTAGCCCTCCTCCCCTCAGCTGCTAGCATGTCAGATCCACACAGGGACAATTTGTCAAAGCTCCTGGCGGCAGCCTGCTCCCTTGCGCTGTGTTTTCTCCAAGAGTCTGCAGAGGAGAGGGGCCAGGTCTCCATGGCACTGCCTTGGAACCTCACTGATGGATGCTGTGCACAGAGAGAGGTGAGGTAGTCTGGGCAGGGCATGGCAGGTTAGTCAGGTAGAGTAAGGAGCTGGAGAGATGGCTTGGCAGTTAAGAGCACCGGCTGCTCTTCTAGAGGACCCTGGTTCAATTCCCACCACACACATTGCAACTCACAAATGTTTGTAACTCCAGTCCCAAGGGATCTAATGTTCCTGGTCTCCTCAGGCAAGGACACACACACATCCCTACACAATTAAAAATAGTTTTTAAATATATGAAAAGGTCAGAAACCTAGGTAGGTAGCCATAGGTGGGCCGGGGGCCGGCAGAGGAGGGTCTGCTTTCCAAACTACACCCAGCTCTCAGGCTCACACAACCCATGGGATTAAGAAAAACCTGCTACCCACTAATATTATTTTTATATGTTTGGATGTTTAACCTGCATGTAAATCTGAGCGATATGTGCATGCCTGACGCCCTGGAAGCTAGAAGAGGGAATTGCATCTCTGAGACTGAACTTAAGAGGCAGGTGTGAACTGCCACAGGTGTGCTGGGAGCTGAACACTGGGCCACAGTGAATCAGGCTGACCTTGAGTCCCTGGCCCTCTGGCCTCCACCTCTCCAGTGCTAGGATTACAGCTGTGCCCTGCGTCCTGCCCCCTCAGGTCTACCTCAGGGTCTGTACCTTTCTAGGAAGACCCCAGCTACCCCTTATCCACTTTCCATCCTGCAATACCTACAATGCTTAGAACACTGTCCAGCTGATCCAAGGTCAGTGAGGAGGGTGGGATGCAATCCAAACTCCATGAGGGCTAAACTCTGTCTGGGGGAGGGGACAAGAGAGTCAGCCCCTAAGTGCCCCTTCTTGAGAGTCTAGGCGACCACTGGGACTTTAGGAAGCATCCTTCTACAGGAATGGGGTACACTTGTGATCTGGGGCCCAGGAACCTGAGCTAATGCAAAGAGGAGCTCCAGGGAGGGAACTGGGAGTCAGAAGGCCAGGGTAGGCAGGAGGTGGCTAGCTTTGTGGCCTTCCTGCTTTCATCTGGGTGAGGAGAGTTCAATTCGCTGGTGTAACATTTCCTCAGAACTCAGGCTCAGCTTTCCCCGCCCTCCATCCCTGACTCCCTGGGTTTGGGTTTTCCATTGTTTTTCTTCATAAAAGAAAAGAACCCAAGACAAGCACCTGTCTCTGCAGCTCAAGCTGAGCCTCAGCGCAGTGAAAGAGGTGTGGGAGTGGAGGGGGAGTGGAGAGGGAGTGGGGAGAGTGGGGAGGGGAGTGAGGGAGTGGAGGAAGGGAGGAAGGGGTGGGAGGGAGTGGAGAGGGAGTGGAGAGGGAGTAAGAGGGAATGGGGGTGGAGAAGGGGAGTGGAAGAGTGAGGAGGGGAGTGTGGGAGTGGAGGGGGAATGAGAGGGAATGGGGACAGAATGGGGGACTGTTGGGAACCAGGACAGGGAGGGACAGTATTTCTGTTCCCAGAGGATGAGCAAAGCCTCTGAGAGATGTCCCCCTGCAAATCCCCAACCAGGAGGGGGCAGTGGCACCAGGGACTTCTCCCTGAACTGTGTACAGACCCCAGCAGCCTTGGCTGTGGGGCCCATTCCTATCAGGAGGCTCCATCCCCATTTGACAACAGGACTAGGCTCTCTGAAGTTTGAGCGTCAGTTGCTGAGTGACAGAGACACTCAGGCTCCCTCAGGGCAGTGATGGGCTCCCTAGTATGTTCTGTGCAGGCCATTCCTGTCAAGAGCAGCTTCTGCTAAATCTCCTGCCCTCAGACCCCAGGACCTGGCCGTTATAGCGCACTTACAGCTGTTATCTTTTAAACACGAGCAAATCCTGACGGGTTCTGGGCAGGGAGACCCCGAGTGAACTGTCACCATGGGTGCTGTGTAGGGAACATGACCTGAGCTATGCCTTGAGGTCATTCTGGTGCTGTAAGAGGAAGGTGGGGGGGGGCTGGAGAGATGGCTCAGTGGTTAAGAGCATTGCCTGCTCTTCCAGAGGTCCTGAGTTCAATTCCCGACAACCACAGGGTGGCTCACAACCATCTGTAATGAGGTCTGGTGCCCTCATTACACACAGCCTGCAGACATACACACAGACAGAATATATTTTTTTTTTTTTGAAAAAAGAGGAAGGTGGATGGTGGGAGACAAGGCCATCAGCTGGGAGACCAGGGCCTGCTGAGAGTTGAGGGTGGAAACCAAGATTTCAAGACACAGTGTTAGACACAGGCGTGGTGGGGCTGAGCTGTGCAGGGCTGGGAGTCCAGTCTGCGGCTGTGGTGATGGCGGTGTTGGCGGAGCTGGAGAAAGCCGAGGCAGCAGAGGGCACAGTGAGATGCTGTTGGCCAGACAGGCCTGGCGGGGAACCTGAGGCTTTGTTTCTTGGATGGGGGTATTTTATATGTTTTGAGACAGCACCTCACTGTGTTGTTCTGGCTGGCCTGAAACTTGCTATGTAGACCCAAGCTGGCTTTGAACTCACAGAGATCCACACATCTATGCTTCCAAGTGCTGGGACTAAAGGTGTGTACCACCGCACCCAGACTATTGTTTGTTTTTGAGACAGGACCTCAGGTAGTCCAGGCTGACCTCGAACTCACTGTGTAGCTAAGGCTGTTCTTGAACTCCTGGTCCTCCTCCTCCTCTCTCTCCCAAGTCCTGAGTCTCTCACACCCAGCTGGAACCTGAATTCTTCCAGGTGGCCACTGAGGCCTTGGAAAGGCTGAAACATGGGACAGGAGATGATCAGAAGTTACAGGGGGCCTAGAGTGGGATGGGGTGGGGTGGAGGCGGTGGTGGCTTCTTTGCCTTGGATGGTGGAACAGGGTAGGGATGAGAGGCTGGACTGTAGGGAAGGTGCTGCCCCAGGGACCTTGCAGACTGGGCCAGACTGTGGAGGGAGAGCTATGGAAGCCAGTACTATCAGGATAAAGAGCTGCCAGCAGACGGCAAACTCCTGCCAGTCCTCAGCCAGCAGCCTCCATGAGCAGGACTGACAGGAAGCCAAACTGCTTCGGCAGCCTATGGGCACAGAAGAGGGGCTGGGAAGCAGAGGGACAGGGTCAGTGCCCACAGAAGGATGGTCTCTTGCAACTCTGCCCTCAAATGCTAAGGATGACTTTTGATGTTAGGCTTCTAATCCCCCTGCCTCCCCACCTCTGTGCCAGGATTACAGGTATGTGCTACCATCTCCAGTTTGTCTGGGGCCGGGGTTCCAACCCAGCTAGGTCAGCATGCTGACAGCTGAGCTGTATCCCTGGGCCCCAGGCCCCCAGCACTCCTGGGGAACCTCCCTGCACAAATGCCTGCGTTTAAAAGCTCATTCATGCACAGGTCTGTGTGTATGTGGCATGTGCTGAGGAACTCAAGGCTTCTCCAGCACCCCTATAGGTGGTGGCCTCTGTTCAACCCTGGCTGGGGGGGGGGCTTGGAACTCAGAATTGCTGGGCTCCTGCTTTAAGACAGACCTTACCACCGCCTCACCTCCAGCACCCTCCTCCTTTTCTGTAGGGAAATGGACTTGTCAGGAACCTGCCTATAGGATGCATGCAGAGAAGAGAGATGTGAGCAGCCTTGAAGTAGCGATGACAGCAACTGCTTAATATGGAAAAGGGGATCCCAGTGACTGCTTGGACAGGTGGGGAAGTAAACAGTCAATCAGAGCCGACTGGAGGCGAGTGTGTGCGTGTGTGTGTGTGTGTGTATGTGTGTGTACGCACGTGCGCAAGAACGCACAGGTGAGCACACTGGAAGGTATCAAGCAAGGGGATTGGTTCACTGATCACCCAACCAGCCTGGAATACCTGGTTCCCATAATGAGCTGTATCCAAAGAACAGGGACAATTAGGGGGTTTGGGTCTCCATCCAATCTCAGGCTCCTCCTCTGTGGTAGTTCAAGTTCCTCTGGTGTTCCCAGCCCAGGGACCACTTCCCTCATCACCCACCATTTGGGAGAAGGCCAGTGTTTCCAGGGTTCTCTGCCAAAGTGGTTCTGGGGCTCCCCAAGGATTTCTCAACACTTCCCCAAATCCCAGCAGCAGCTCTGCCAGCACAAAGCCCAGGTTGACAGCTGGCCTGGGCTCTGCCACAGCTGCCCCCCTCCACTACCCAAGGGGTGCATTTTCAGGCCAATTGCTTTTTCCTCCAGCCCCCTCCCTTTAATCTGGCACAATGTCTTAGTTTCCTTCATTCCCAGTTTCTGGCTGAGATCAGGCTCTGGGGGTTAAGCCAGCTTTCCTTCAGGCTTTCCCTGTGTAAAGAAACAAAGAGTTGGGCGGTGGTGATGCACGCCTTTAATCCCAGCACTCAGGAGGCAGAGGCAGATAGATCTAGATCTCTGTGAGTTTGAGGCCAGCCTGGTCTATGAAGCAAGTTCCAGGGCAGTCAGAACTGTTACACAGAGAAACTTTGTCTCAAAAAATTATTATTATTATTATTATTATTTTTTTTTTTTTAAAAAGGAACACAAAGAAACACAGCTAAGGTGCCTGATGCCGCTGGAGTCTGGAGTCCCTGGGCCCCGGTGACACTCACCAACCACCTCAGGTAGGACCCCTCGGTAGGACTTCATGCGAAGGACACTCACTTTCCTGAGAGTGCCTCCAGCTGAGGCCATGGCCCAGAGCACAGTGCTCCCACTCCTGCCTCTTCCTCCTCCTGCTGCTGGATAGAAGAAAAGTGTCAGAGAGGCCGCGGCACCTACAAAAGCCGATGCCCCAACCAAATCTGTCCATTCCAGCAAACACAGTTCAGCTGTGCTTCTGCACACAAAGGTCTGCCAAATTGCTCCCCTCCCCTCAGGACAAAGAGCTGCCCTCCCTTAAAGATCACTTTTCCATTTCTGGCTATTACAGTTGAAAATCTTGGGGCTCAGCTTGGCTGTAGCCCCTTTTCATGAATATGGGCTATCTCAGTCACTTTCTGCAGCTGTGATAAGAGATCGTGGCCAGGCAACTTACGGAAGGAAGTGATTCATTTGTTTGGTTTACCATTTGTTTGTTTGTTTATTTATTTACTTATTTATTTTTTTATTTGTTCGAGACAGGGTTTCTTTGTGTAGCCCTGGCTGTCCTGGAACTCATGCTATAGACTAGACTGGCCTTGAACTCACAGAGATCCACCTGCCTCTGCCTCCCAAGTACTGGATGTTTCTTTTGTTTAAACATTTGTGTGTGCGCGCACACGTGTGCGTGCATGCGTGCATGCATGTGTAAGTGTGTGTGTGTTTGGGCGCATGCTGCCCCGAGTGTGGCAGTCAGGCCGGCTTGCAGGAGCTGCTCTTTCACTGTCCCCGTGGGCTTCAAGCATTGGCCTTACTTTGGTCTCAGGTTTGGTGGAAGTGCCCTCGCCTGTGAGTCATCTTGCCAAGATGGTTTCTTTTCTGACAGATGAGAGTGGTATTTTGACTCTAGGCGGAAATGAAGAGTCCAGGTGTTGAGAAGGCTTAGTGAGTAATGGCACTTTCTGTCAAGTTTGATGATCTGAATTTGATCTCTAAAACCCATGTGATGGGAGGAGAGAACCAACTCCCATAAGTGGGCCTTCGACCTCTGAGTGTATGAAATGAACATATAACACAATACATAAATACATTTTTTTAAAAAAGAGCTCTTATCTTTTAGAGACAACGTGGATGCTTAATCTCCGTAGTCAACTTGACTTGATTTAGATCTCCTGGGGTTGTCCTATAACCATGTATCCAGAAAGCATTAGTTGAGGAGAGAAACCCCACTCTGAATGTGGGTAGCACCATTCCGCGGGCTGAATAAAAATATGAGAAAGTGAACTGAGAACCAGCCTTTGTCTTTTGCTTCATCCCTTACCGACCGTGGTTGTGATGTGACCAACAGACCAATCACCTAACATCCCTGCTGCCACACCTTCCTTCCCACAGCCCTGCCTGTCAATCTGCCCCACTGTGAGCCACAGTAGCCCTTTCCTAATTGTCGTTGTCAGGCATTTCATCACAGTCATGGTAACTAGCACAGATACGCAGTGAAACATCGGCAGAAGACATGACGTATTGCTGGCATTTGCTCCAGAATAACAGACAGAGGCTGTAGGTGTTGGGCAGTGGCTACTTTGAGGTTCATTAGATTGTGCTCTGCATTTTCCTGTTTTTTTTTTTTTGTTGTTGTTGTTGTTTTCAAGATAGGGTTTCTCTGTGTAGCCAGCTGTCCTGGAACTTACCTGTTCCAGGCTGGCCTAGAACTCAGAGATCCACCTGCCTCTGCCTCCCAAGTGCTGGTGTAGACAGTGGCTGCTTGTTCATTCCTGGCCACCCAGACTCGAATAATCACACAGAAACTGTATTAATTACAACACTACTTGGCCTATTAGCTCAGGCTTCTTATTAGATAACTCTTACATCTTAAATTAACCCATTTCTATTAATCTGTGTATCACCATGAGGCTGTGGTTTACCAGTAAAGTTTCTGGGCATCTTTTTCCTTCAGCAGCTACATGGCATCTCCTTGACTCTGCCTACTTTCTCCTCTTTCTCTGCTCGGAATTCTCACCTTGCTCTATTCTGCCCTGTCATAGGCCCAAAGCAGCTTCGTTATTAACCAATGGTAACAAACCACATTCACAGCATACAGAGGGGAATCCCACATCATGCTGGGATTAAAGGTGCATGCCACTATTGCCGGCTGAATTTTTCTATATTTTTTAAAGATTTATTTTTTACATCTTTTGGGGGGCAGGTTGGAAAGAAGGTCTTACTATGTAGCTTTGGCTGTCCTTCCTGGAGCTCACAGAGATCCCTCTGCCTCTGCCTCCCTAGTGCTGGGATTGAAGGCGTGTACTGCTATGCCTGCCCCCCCCCCCAGTTTTAATTCTGTGTACACTTGTGAGTATGAGCTTGTATCAGCTCTCCCCAGAGCTGACGTTAAGTCAGTTGTAAGAGGCCATCTTGGGTGCTGGGAACTGAACTCAGGTCCTCTACAAGAACAGGCCCAGCTTTTAAACAAAAAGTTATCTTTCCAGCCTCATTTCTGTTTTTGAAATTCTCTATTAAAAATGTTTTGCAAACCTTAAGCCTGGTCTGTCAAGATGGAGCAGTAGGACTAGCCTCGTGTGTCGTTGGGGCATTTGTGACAATTCTGGATCCATCTGGGGGTTGCAGGAGGAGGGAAGTGGAGAGCAGTGAGCAGAGGCCCCATGGGAGTCAGGCCGTGAGGGGTTGGTGCCGCTGTCTGAGCAGCTGCCAGGTCTGGTTACTGTCCCCTGCTCTGTGCTCTGAATCTTCATTTCATCCTGTCATCTGGTTCCACCTGCCAGGTCCCATTAGCAGGTGATAAGCGCTCTTCAGGCTGCTGGAGCAGTGGGGAGAAAGGGGTGGTCTCCTGGGTGCCTTCCCTGCAGGGTGGGCACTTCTGGTGTCAAGCTTCAGCTCAGCACTGTTTGGTCGCCATCTACCCTTCCTGTGGGGGGGGCATAGGCACCTCAGATGATCTTCTTTGTCTTCTCCTGGAGTCTCTGAGGTCCAAAACAGTTCTGGAAGTCAAGAGGAGAGATAGGGTGTTTCTCTCCCTCTCTGGAGAACTCCCCCAAATGTGTTAGAGAGACAGACTAGGAGGAAGGGCGATTCAAGAGAGAACAGCATCCATGTGGGGATGGGGTGGGGGGAGAAGCAGAGGCTATGGAGAGGAGGGAAAGGGTGTTAGGAGGGAGGATGGGGTGTACCGGAGATAGAGAATCCAGGGTGCGGACAGGAGAGTGGCCGTGGCTCCTGGAGCCTGGAGCTGTCACCACAACGCGGCACTTTTAATCTGAGGCACCAGCCCCCTTCTGCGAGGCACTTACACCCACCTGCCATCACAGTGGGTTGGTCTGCAGGTCTGGGCACTGTGGTCACTCTCCCATGGTCTCCACCACTCAAAGAGGTGGACAGTATCCAGCCTGACCAGTGTCCAGGCTGCCCTGGCGGGCCTGGCAGCTTGGGCCACAAGCTGAGGTTCTGGAGGTGAGTCAAGGGAAGCTCAGGGAAGGGACGTAGCAGCTGGGAAGAAACTGGTAGCTGTGTTCTGAGGCTGAAAGCCCCTCACTACCCATGGCCGATCCCAGGCCTCCCACACTCACCCCTGCAGAAAGCATCTGCACCAGATCTACAGAGCTTTCTCGTTCTTGGAGCCCACAGAGTCCAGAGCCCAGGAAGCTCCCGGTTACTACTGTGATCCCAAGAAGGCTGGGGGTGTCTCACTACAAGGAGGAGCTGCCCAGCCCTGGCCACTGCCCTTGGGGAAACATGCTTGAATTGGGGCTCCCACAAAGTCACTAACTGGCTGTGTGATAAAGGTGAGTTGCTGGACTCCCTGGGCTAATTTCTTTGTTTGCTGGGAAGCCAAACTCTTCCTTCTCAGGACCCTAGGCCAGAATGATATGGCTAGATAGTGGGATTTGTTGGGCCCAGGGGGGTAGCACAAAAATGGGGACAGACCACCAAAATCTAATAAACCAGAAACCAGAATCCAGGAAAAAAATAAAATAATAAAATAAAAAATCTCCATAGGGCACAAAAAGCTTATCAGCTTATCAGCTAGCTGAGACCACAACCAGAGATGGATTTTGTAGGGCTGTGGCAAAGACCTGTTTCTGAACCCACCTTTTGTTGTTGTTGTTGTTTCGAGACAGGGTTTCGCTGTAGTTTTAGAGCCTGTCCTAGAACTAGCTCTTGTAGACCAGGCTGGTCTCGAACTCACAGAGATCCGCCTGCCTCTGCCTCCCAAATGCTGGGATTAAAGGCGTGCGCCACCACTGCCTGGCTGAACCCATCTTTTTATAGTAGGGGCACCAAGCATTAGGTCTGAACAAAAGAATTTTTACAATCTCAAGGTAAAACTCACATATGATTGTCTTACTTTACAATCTCCATTAACAGAGTTTTTCGGTTAAACTAGTGTTTGTACTTAATCTACCGTCTTCCCTGGTCCTTCCCGGCGGTGTTTACTGAGCCCTGTGCTCCCCCTTAGATGCTGCCGGTCTCACATAGCAGGGACAATGCACAGCCCGGAGGTCATAGATCTGTTTCCTAGAAGTTGACTCAGCTCATATCTGTAGGCTAGCTCTCAGTTTGCAGAGAGATGCTTTGGCCTTGTAAATAGAGCTCTGGGTTGCAAAGTGAAATAACCACTGTAATAGTTAACCCTTAAACTGCCGAGACAGCTGCTGAGAGTCTGCTCTCATGCTCCTCGGCTCACAACGTTATATTTCTTCATTTCTACATCACTATTTCTGGAACCTACATTTTTATATTTTTATTCTTGGACCCTTCAGGGTTCAGTGGGCCTGTGTGGTTGGGGTTATTTGGAGGGAGGGCACTGGTTGCTCTTCCAGAGCCCTGAGGTCCCAGGATCTATGTGGTGGTTCACAGCTGTCTAACTGTAGTCCCATGGGATCCCGTGCCCTCTTTTGGCATGCAAATGTACACACATAAGCATGCACAAAGTATCCATATACATAAAACACATAAATCTTTAGCTGGGCACCATCACCTTTAATCTCAGTGCTAGCAAGGCAGGGGCAGGTGGGTCTTTGAGTTTGAGGCCAGCCTGGTCTACAGTGTGAGTTCCAGAACAGCCGGGGCCACAGAGAAACCCTGTGTTTGGGAGGGGGTGCAGGGTGGGTATCTTTCCAAGGGAAGAAGTAGGCTGAAGGCAGGAGGAAAGTTCTCAACCTAACAGCTCTTCACGCTAATGAGTGGACTTTTACGGTCATGTGTGCTATGCGCAGGCTTTCCTTCACGTTTGCAAGTATTTGCACGGACTCACTTGGGAGCACACTTCCTGTGTTCTGTTGGCCTTGGAGGCAGCAGCTGCAGGGAGTGGGGTGTGGGTTGGTGTTCGTTAGGCTTTTCTCTTTGCAAATTAATTTTTTTTAATATACTAATTTTGCAGCCTGGTGCAAGGCTTTCCAGACCTCATCCTCTGAGCCCCTTCCCTGAGGGCGGGGCTGCTGCAGGGGACTCCTTCCGTGAGGGCTCCAAGGCCTTTAGGACCTGCCTGTTCCTACTAGGGCTTCTGCCCCAAATTCAGTTCTCTCTTCCAGGAAGTCCTTTGGGTTATATGAGAGCTATCAATGATGAGTCTTGTCTATCAAATACTGTAAAATCTGTGTTTGGGACAGGAATTTAGATCTTTTTTATCTCCCCGGCCTTGTAAGATTTTATGGCAATGTGTAAACCCCGCCGCTGCAAACTTTTTTTACACATAGGCCCCTGCGTATTCCTGGAATCTGATGGCCCGAGCAGTGACCCCTTTCCTTCCCTCCTCCACTTCATGGCCAGTTCTTCTCAGACTGGCTGACTGGACAATAATTCACATCCTGTCTCTCTGTGTTCGTGATGGCACCCTCTTGATCTGAAGTAAAGTTTGCCTTGGCCAGACATTTCGGTCGGAGGAGCGGCCTTTCTTTGCAGCCCCTAACTTATTTCTAACAAATTACCCCAGCTTATCTGTCCTTACCAGATCAAGCATCCAGCCTGGACTAGACTGAGAGGTCGGGGAGGCTGTAGTGGTCCTCCAGAGCAGGCCTCTGACACAACCCAGCCCAGCCTCCAAGCAGCCCCGCCTCCCTGGATCTCTGGTCTGGATGTGGATCAATCAGTTGCAGTCAGGGAAAGAGGGCAGGATCAGAGACATGGCCCTGCAGACCAAACGGGATGGGGATTTAGGTCCCTCCTTCTTGCTGGCCCTCCTCCAGGCTCCTCTTCCTCACTGCCCCCAACCCAGGACCCCAGGACCCCTAGGGACAGCTGGACCTTCCTCCTCCTGGTCCCATTCCCCTACACAGCCACCAAGCAGCCCTCATTTTCATGTGACAGGGTCTCATGTAGTCCAAATTGGCCCCAAACACACTGTACAGTAGATGGCTTTGAACCCCTGATCCTCCTGCCTCAGCTCCCAAGTGCTGGGGTCACAGGATGGACCACCACGATCTGTTAGGTTTTCAAACAGGGTCTTGCTCTATAGTCCTGACTGTCTTAGTTCAAGGTCCTCCTCCATCTGCCTTCTAGATACTGTGATGACAGCCTTGTGCTACTGGCCTGGGTCCCAGCCAGCTTTCTGATGGGCTCATGGGGCTCTTATTTCCACTTCAAGATCTTGAGGGCTCTATGCAAAGCCACAGTCGCTTAGAGATTTCACCACCTGCCTTTCTTGGCTTGCCTCCAGGGCCCTCTATCCCTTCCTGCTGTCCTCAAGGCCACAGGACCCCAGGCTTTTGGTCCAACTCCTCAAAATGCGTCTGCAGCTTTCCTGCAGGCTCTGTTCCCACTGCTCCCTTGGCTGGGGTCCTTCAAGGCTGAGCAGAAATGCCATCTTCCCTCTGGCTGCCTTTCCTGATTCCTCAGGTGGAATTAATTGCCACCTGCGTTTCCATTGTACCTGTAAACACTTCAGAGCCAGCACCACCACTCATCTATTAAGGCTGTTTCATCTGTCGTGCTTCCCAACTGTGGCTCTTAAGTGTCTGGACAATGGAAACTATCTGATTCATTTAAAATTTTGCCCTGCACACAGTAGGCACATAATACATGCTTGTTAGGTTGAATAGATAATTGCCATTCACATCATGCCTGAAATGCTGGCTTTCTTTTTAAATGTTAAAAATTACTATGAAAATATCCCCCGCTGTTTAAAGTCCATAACAATACCTAAGTGGATGAATGGAGTGGAAGTCCCACCCACTGGCTCCCCAGCCTGGGAGATGCTGGGAGCTTCACTTTGGTACCAGACTCTTTCTAAGAGGGCCCTAGTCCCCCCCCCCCCAGCAGCCTCTACACTTTTCAGGACAGCAGGCTCCTAGACGTACCCCACAGGCTGATTCCAGTTCCTCGGGGCCCAGAAGGGTGCAAACAAGCCTGTGGGTGAGGGTACTTGAATTCCCCAGACAGACCCAACTCTCTCTGTCCTAACTCTAGGGCTTGACCAGGGCTTTCGCAAAAGCCCCCAGCTCGGCCAGGACCGGGAGTGCTCTCATAGACCCTACATTATGTCTACATCAGGTCATTTCTGGTCTCTTTGTTGCCACTCTGTCTCTGCCTGAGGTAGAGAGCTGGGCTTTCTCAGCTAGGACATGGACTTGCTGTGCAAGGCTGGGGCTGTTGGTAGAATGCTTGCTTAGCATACTGGAAGCCCTGGGTTCCCCAGACACAACAGAGTAGACGTGGTGGGGCTGGAGAGGTGGAGGAAGGAGGATCAGAAATTCGTTATCCTTGGCTGTCTAAGGAGCTTGAGGCCAGTGTCTCAGGCAGGCTGGATGGTGTACACTTTTAATCCTAGCATTCAAAAGTCAGAAGTAGACAGAGCTCTGTGAGTTCAAGGCTAGCCTGGTCTACCGAGCAAGTTCCAAGCTAGCCAGTGTTACATAGTGACACTTTGTCTCAAAAAGGGGTGGGGGGCATTCTCTGATTTTTCAAAAAAAAAAAAACCTCAGTTAAAATAAAACAATATTCCTCCTCCATAACTGTGCCTCGAGTTAGTTCATGCTCTGCAGAGGCCCTTCTGGTAAACAGCGTCAATGTACAGGCAGAAGGGGTGAGACCCCAGACGTTATTGCTTTGGTCGTTTTGGTTTTTTGAGGTTCGGGGAGAATGAACCAAGCCGCATGCAGGCCAGGCAAATAATACCGCCGAGCTGCAGCCCCGCCTTGTCCTGCATCTCCCATGCAGAGCAAACCACTTCCCATCAGGTGCTTCCTGCTTGTGAATTAAGGCAGGGAAAAATTCTACCTCCGAAATGCACTCTCAGGAGAGAATTGTAACAAATGTCTATTAGGCACCTTCTCTGCGCTGGGCGCTTTTCCAGACGCCGGAGTACAGCAGCCAAGAAAACTGGCATAAACAGCCACCCTGCTGGAGTTTACATTCTGCTGGGGAAATGGGCAACACATGCACTCATGTGCGCGCACACAAAAATAGAACCAAAATCTATGGTGACGAGAACCATGCTGGGGACTGAATAGCTCTCAGAGGCTGGGCCTTGCAGGCCCCTGCTGAGAAGCAGGAGGGGGCCATTCCCAGGGTCCTTCATGAGAAGCACCCTTCTCGCTTTTAGACAAAGAGACCAGTCCAAGCCCAGGGATGAGGTGCCATGGAGGGGCATGTGAGCAGGGCAGGGGTCAGGGATTTGGGGAATGTGTTGGTTGGCTTTTGTAAACTTGACACAGTCCTAGACATCTAGGAGGAGACCCTCAATGAGAAAATGCCTCCTTCAGATCAGCATTGCCTGTGGGCATTTTCCTGATTAATAATTGGTGTGGGAGGGGTAGTGCCACCCCGGGCAGGTGGTCTTGAGGTCTGTAAGAAAACAAGCTGGGCAAGTCAGGAGGAGCAGGCTAACAGGCAGCCTTCCTCCATGGCTTCCGCTTCAGTTTCTGCCTCTGCATTTCCACCCTGATTTCACTCACTGACGGACTGAAGCCCTTTCTTCACAGTGGCTTCTGGTTATGGTCTGTATCACAACAACAGAACCTCTGGCTCAGACAGGTGCTTCCTAGAAAAGGCACCTCCGTGTTGAGTCTTGAAGGATGAGGCTACCTAAGCTGCATGGGAGAGAGGGCCAGAGTGCCGGGCCTGGGAAGAGGCAAGACCCACCCCCTTCACCCCACACCCCGTGTATAGCCTGAACTCAGCAGACACTGAAGTCTCAGAGATGGTTCCTGTGCGGAACCTAGGGCTTTGAAGCTAGGCAAGCGCTCGTTGTCCCCGTGAACTGCGTCCCTATGCTGAGTCCCAACTCACTGCACCCTGTCTAAAGCTACACAGAGACACAGGTTAAAGGCCTGGTGCCAACACTGTTTCCTCCAAGTCCCCTATCTCCTCCCACTGCTGGGCTTATCTGGTCAAGAGATAATTGTGGCAATAATCGAAAAAGGAGAGGTTTTTATTCAGATAGTACGCCGACCCCCCAAAATGTCCAGACAGGCCTTCTCTCTAGAGGTCTCCAGTTCTCACCCCACCAGTTCTGCATAGCTCTAGTCTCTACAAGCCTCTGAGTGATCAGGGAGGCGTGGGCCAGTGAACAGGCTTAGTGGGTCAATGAACAGGATGAGAATTATCTTGTTCCCTCGTTTCCTTACTTGGGGATGCACAGCAAAACTGGGCTAGATGCTGAGAGCTTGTGGGTCAGGATCTTGCAGGCAGATAGCCACTGTGGGCGCCTCTGCTCCACCTGGGGCTCATTAGGATCCTAGGCAGGGTGGTCAGAGGCCCTGGATGGAGATGCTGGGGAAAGAGCAGGCTTGCTGGGAGAGGAGGCTGATGAAGACCCAGACCATCACTCACCCATTCTGATAGTCTTTACACTCCCAGTAGTGACATTTTTGCAGCAATTATTTAAGAAACAAAAGCAGAAGCAAAACTAGCAAAAACCCCCACGTTCATAGTGCCCCCCCCAGTCATTTTTCCCTTTATTTTCCATAAATGAAATGGCAGGATGTGTCCCAAAAGAACTGTAACTGCAATATCACTTCTCCCTATTGACCCGGAGCTGAGGACGAAAGGAGAGACACTGCAGAGCCTGGGACCTACTAGCCTGGACCCTGTCCCCTCCCAGTCTCCATCCACGGCCCCCACCTCCCAGGTGGGATTCCTGCTAAATTTTTCATCTTCCAGTTCCTTGATCGACTCCTTCTTTGGCTCTACCCCTTTACCCCCTGTTCGTGGGGCTGGGGATGGAACACAGGGTCTTGTGTGCTAGGTAGGCCCTCTATTGCTCAGCCACATCTCCGGCCCCCTACTAGTGGACTCTGGACCAGGGCTCTCCCGTCGAGCCATTGCTCAAACCTTCTCTCTATTCAGAGCTTCCCTGCCCTTGTAGAGCAAGCGCTACCCCAACCCCCCATCTTTCCAGCCCTCTCCATATTTTATAGATGGGCAAACAGAGACCCATGGAAGTAAAGGGGCTTCTCCAGGCCACAGACTCATGCACCAAAGTGCTCTGGCCCTAGAGGCCAGCTCCTAATAGTGACACGGGCACTCATGTGACATGGCTGTCAGGTCTCTGTTACTGTCCCCATTAGTAGTTACCCAGGAGGCCCCAGGTCTAGCCAGAGCTGGACCCTTGCTCCACACCCACCCCTACCTTAATGAGGAACTGCAGGAAGGTGAATCCTGACCCCAACCTGGATCTCTAAGGGGAGTTAGGGTGGGTGGGGGTCAGGTAACTCCTGCTATCCCTGGGTATGTGTGCAGGGCAGTAGTCCAAAGGGGTGAGAGCTGCTGCTCACAGCTGCCAGCTGCAGCCCCACCCCTGCCCTCTTTTCTGTCAGGCATGTCAGAGAGTCCCCGCACCAAGCTGCCTGGCACAGCAGGGGGCTGCAGTGGCGGGGGCCGGGCTCATGCCTCTGGGCTTGCTGGTATTTGATTATGCCTTGATAAATATAGGCTCAAAGAAATCCGGAAACACACCCAGGCATTAGTGGGCTGGGCTAGCAACCCCTTTCCAAAGGGAGGCCATCCGGAGTAGCTCTGGCTTGGCGTCAGGCCTGAAGTGCCAGGAGAGACACAGGGTCTGGGGAAGGCCTGGGCCTCTTTCTGTGGTGTCCGTAAGCACAGGTGTTCAGGGCCTCTCTGAGGGAGAATAGAGGCCTTGACCGCACTGAGGGAAGCACTCGGGAACAGAATGGACATGGAGAGAGTGGGTGGGCCCCCAATGAGGGAGCTGGGAAATGAAGCGGCATAGCTGTCTGTGGAGGTGATGCCCGTAGGTGACATCACTGGGTGAGAGTCCTATGGTTGGCCATCAGCCTCTTCCCTCACACCCAAGGCCACAAACCTTCCTGGCGAGTGATGGTGGGGTGTCGTCCCTGCCCCCGCCCAGCTCACTTTGGCAATACTCTTGATCAATAGGAGGCAATGGAAGCCACGTTCCTAGACAGAGGAAGACTTGCTGCTGCCCCTGGCCTCCTGGGATACTTGTTGGAAGCCGGCTACTGTGGCATGAAAAGCCTGGAACACCTCCAGAGATCCAGTGAAGAGGGGCCAGGATGGCAGGTCCCAGGCAGGCTAAGCACCATCAGCGCATGCCTGCCAGCAGGCAGGCAACCAGTCCTGGAGGGGCAACCACCTCCAGGGGGACCCCTGGAGTGATGTGGGATTGAGTGGAGCCTGCCTGGGTTTGCAGATTCCTGAGCGGAACTGATGACTGTGGTCATTTTAAGCCACAGAGGACCGGGGGTGGTTTGTTATGTAGTAACAGAGCTTCGCAAAGCCAGACTGTCAGCAAAGCTTGTGAGCTCCACCTTCTAAATATACCCACACTCCCGTCCCCACCTTCCCCACCCGACTACCAGTGCTCCCTGGAAGATTCCAGCAGCTCCTAGCAGGCATCCCCTCCCGCGCCTGACCACTTACTTGCTCCAGTGAAGACTCAGATCAGATCCTGTCTCTGCTCAGTCCTTGCGAGCATCCCCTTCACTCAGGCTAGAGGCCAAGGTCAGCTGTGAGACCTTCACCCGGTCCTTCCTGTGGTCAGATGCCTCCTGGCCCTCTTTCCCTCACCCTCTTTCAGCCTCTCTTCTGGTAAGCCCCGGATTAACCAAGTTCACTCCTGCCCAGGGCCTTTGCACCACCTACTGCTAGCTGAGCCCTCAGCAAGCTTCCTGCTCCCTCAAGCCCGGTCAAATCCCCCTGGAAGGACTTGTGGCTGCTCCCCTCCCCACTCCCTGCTCTGCTGTAGTTTTCTCTGTTGCTTTTCGCTTTACCGTCATTCTGTCCTTGATCTTAGCCAAACTGGAATGTGACAATTATTTTCATACTATGTATTCGCTCTGTTAATAGAGATTTCCAGGCTGGGGAGATAGCCCAGCTAGTAAAATGCTTGCTGCAACAAGCAGGAAGAATCCAGAGACAGAGAGTCCAGGCTGTGTGTGATAATCCCAGTTCTGACATGAAAAACCAGGGAGGCAGAGACGGGCAGATCTCTCCATTCGCCGGTCATCTTAGCAGCGGGGACCCGATCTTAAAGGGGTCTGTGTGGAGAGATCGTTCAGCTGTTTAGAGCACTTGTTGATCTTCTAGAGGCCCTGGGTTTGCTTCCCAGTACCCACAAGGTGACTCACAACCCAACCATCTCTAACTCTAGTTTCAGGGGATCTGACACCCTCTTCTGGCCTTTGCAGGTTCCTGAGCTCATGTGGTGCACATACACATTAGCAGGCAGAACACTCATGTGCATGAAATAAAAACAGTGCTTTTCCAAAGTGGATGGAGGACTGAAAGGTGCTTAGGGTTAAAGCTGTTTCATGGTTAAAAGGCTTGCGGTCCTCACAGAGCATTCAAGTTCAGTTCCTAGCACCCATATCAGGCGGCTCACAAATGCCAGCTCTAGGAGATTCTTTGTCCTCCTGGCTTCCTCTGGCATCTGCATCTCCACACATATGAATACGCACATAGACAAATAAACAAAAATAAACATTATAAAATGTGACTTCTGAGGAATGAATAGCAGATACCCATGATTGTCCTCTGGCCTTTACATGTGCATGTGTGTGCACACACAGACATGTGTATGCATACACATGTGTGTGCGCGTGCGCGCACACACACACACAAATATACAGATAAATATATAGATCTGTACTTTCCAGGCTGGAAGGTAGGACCCCGAGAGGAGGGGCTTCTTGTGCTTGTTTTACTGTGAATTCCAAGCCCTGCCTGCACTCAGCATCTGGCCAGAAGTGAGTGCTAAACTTATGGTGAACGGAATGGAGGCAGGCATGGGGGGTAGGCAGGGCCCATTGGGATCTAACCCAGTAGCCACGTTTGGCTTGCTGTTCTGTGCACTAGAATTCCCACGGTCTCCTGGGTAGTCTTGGGCTGGGGTCCCAGAGCAAAGAGAGAGCACTGTGGCAGGCTGGGTGGGGCATGGGCTGCACTGCCCTGCAGCTCCCAGGTCCCTGGCGCCTGCTGTCTCCTCCGGACATTCCTGTCATGGCTCCTGTGCCTTTTCGTTTCTTCTATGCAGATTCTTCATGCTTGGATGTCTATGCTTCCCAAGTACCCTTAGAAGCTGTGAGGGCATGAAGGGGAGCAAGGGTGAGGGTTAGAGTGTGGCTGGGATAGGGAAGTCTCACCAGGGAACGTGGTTTGAGTTCTCCTTGGTGGAGAGGTCTGGCCCCAGGCTTCTCTACTTGGATCCCAGAGCCCTACCTCCACCCAGTACAGAGTTTATCCTGAATTCTGAGGCTTCTTACATTTGGTCACTCCATGGACAGCTCATTTATTTATTTTGAGACAGGGTCTCACTATGTAGCCCTGACTGGCTTCCAACTCTGAGATCTGTCTGCCTCTGTTGGTATTGAAGGCACGCGCTGCCATGCCTGGCTCTATTTATGTACCCTGGGCAAAGGCTGATGCTGGACTCTGGTCCTCCTGCTACCTGTCTGAGTGCTGGATGGCAGACGTGCACATCCTGCCTGGCTTGTGCAGTGCTGGGGATGGAACCCAGGGCTTTGCGTTTCTAGGCAAGCCCTCTACCAACTGAGCCACTTCCCAAGCCCCCAACCACACTTTAAAATGCATCCCCTGGCTCTGAAGCCTCAAGTGTTTCTCCCCATGAAGGCTGAGCCGCTGGCTTCCCTGCTGCGAGCTAGCCCAGCTTCCAATCACTTTGATTTGGGCTTCAGAAGGCAGGTTGTGGATGCTGCCTATGTCTGTTGGCCACTAAAGGTAAACCTTGGCTGAGTCTCCAAAAATAAATCTCAGTTTAGTTCCAGAACACAGTTTCTTCTCTTTGTCTGTTTGCAGGAGGCTTGGACACTGGAGTCTCACGAGTGAACCTGAGGCAGGCGTGCTGAGAGCAGCCTTGGGTCCAAAGCACACTCCCCATCAGATCTAAGGTAGCAGGGTTTAAGAAGGAGCTGTTATTTCAGCTACTTCAAAGGCGGAGATGTTGGCAGTTGGACTAGGAAGGAGCATCAGTAGCTAGGCAGAGCTGGGTCGCACGGGTTTAATGGCTGGAGTAGGGTGGCGGCCTGGGGAGTCAGCTCCTTCCAAGTCAGGCCTTGGTGGCGCTCAGATTTGTTCTCTGCAGAAAAGGAAGCAGGGTTTGCTCAGGATCCACAGACTGAGGGCTCGCATCTCCCCAGGACAAGCCAGAGCACAGTCAGCAGTGGTGTCGCAGAAGCTGGAGGTGGCAGGATAGAGTCAGGGACTTGTGCGCAGACAGCAACAGCTGAGTAACCAAGCTGCGAGCCCTGACTAGCCTGTCAGCTCCATGCAAACACAAGGCTTCAGGCCTCAGGACCTGTCCCACTAACTCAAGACTCCAAGAACAAACAAGCAGAGTAGTGGCTGCCCCACTCCCCCATGGCGCGGGAATGACGCCAGACTCCGGGAGAAGCTGTCTTATCCCTTGGCTGTCTGGTAGGGAAACAGAAGCTGGAGAAAGCACTGTTTTCCCGGTCACCCAGTCTTGTCCCCACAAAACATGAAATTAACTTCTTTTGTAGCACAGCCATTTGTGGCTGCTACCCTGGGAGACTCTTGAAATCAAGATCTGCCTGTCATCACACAGGCAGGTAGGGGGACAACCCAGGCATGGGGACTGCCCCTTCGGTCAGAGAGATCTGAAGATGGAGAATGAGCCTCCGTGGTTCCACCCAAGACTGAGCTCTGTGGCCCTGATGATGCCCAGAGAGGAGGTGAAGATCTTGGGACCACACTGGGGCTCCTCATGGCCAGGTTCCACACTGGCCTTTGTGGCCCAGAAAAACCTTGCCTTCCTGAGTCTCGGGTGACTGTCTCTAATTTGAGAGGTTAAACAGTGGCCAGCGCTTACATGGGTCTCTGTGTCTGTGCCTCATTTTCTATTACTGTGGCCTGTCTCCATCTGCCATCCGCACAGTGAGAGTGGCTGCCTGTGATGTCCTCTTCTTGGCTACGGGAAAGAAATGAGGGGTCAGCAGACTGTATGTCCGGGGTCGTTACATTGAACAAGCTGACTGAAGCTATCAGAAGATCTATCGCTTAATGGGAGATTAAAAACCAACGAGAGCAGGCAGGTTCTGACCCGGAGTCTCAGTCCTTAATTTAATTTCTTTTGCTACTCAAATCAGAACATTTTAAAAAAATATTAAAAGTGGCTGTATTTGCTCAAGGGTTTTCTTTATCATAAATTGATTTGGCCAAGGCCTTTCTGTAGCTCCCCAAAATCTCCTGGCGGTACTTACACACCCTACGATGCCCTCAGCATCACAGTCCAGAGGGGCTCTCCTCCTACTCTGCTTACACCCCATTTAAGGTCTTGGGCTGCCTTCTGTTGTAAAGAGCACAGAGCCACAGCTGGGAGTTACAGGCCTCTGCCTTCATTTTAGCCAGGGAGTCTGATCAGACGGGGAGGTGGAGGACCTATCTGGTGGCAGCTTCTTCTGACAGTGCAGGGCACTGCATGGTCACAGACAGGGACAAGCACATTGAGCCTTATTTGGAGACACCAGGTCCTCCCAGCAGCTTGGAATGCATGCGATCAGCCCCTCTGGGGGTCCACACTACCTTGGTTCCCTGACTAAGGAGCAGAAAGTGTTGTCCTGGAAGAAGGGGACCCCAACAGCTGTGTGCTGGGATGCAGACCCCCAGAGATAGCCTTGCCTGTGTAGACGAGGAAAACTGAAGGATCTGGCTTGTCAGAGCCAACACCACTGTCAATAAACTCAGCCTTTACAAGTCAGAGGGAGAGGAAATAAAATGGGGCCACTTGGAAATGGAATTCTTGACAGCAGTTAAAATTAATGGACTCACAATGCAAGTTATCAAGATAGACTAAATGCTCACACCCGGTGCTGGCTGAGAAAGAGTGGGTCCCACCAAGTCACCTCCTGTTTATTAAGATGTAAAAATGCACCCGTAGCATTAGGCATTGCTTATGGATATAAACATAGGTAGTAGATATTTAAAAGCACACGGGGGAATAAAACTGAGCGACCACCACTGGAGAGGGAGGGGCAACCAACCCAGGGGACGGAGGCAGAACACCGCCCCGTGTGCACAGTGCTTGGAAACATCCTGTTTGTGTGAGCCCATAAATATATGCATATCATATGCATACATATTTATCTAATGGTTGGCTTTTCACTTGCTATTTTATAATGAGCATGGGAACATGGCTTGCGAGGATGACAGAGTCGCTAGTATGGACGTGATGTGATTTATGGCGCACACTCTGTTGTCACACGCATGCAGTTCCTCCATTTCCTCACTGTCTTTATAAATACAGGTTATTTTCTTGAGATAGGAAACTGGATTGCGGGGTCAGAGATCCGATTTTTCTGTTTCTTTTTTCCCTCTTCTTTCTTATTACTTTTTTTTTTTTTTAAGAAAATGGTAGCATGAATAACAAAAACCTAGACACAGATATTGGTGTTCAAGCTGAAGATCAGAAAAAGCAAAACAGTCAACTACGAGAGAGCTCTTACTTTACCAAGGCCAGGCGACTGCAGACTGAGCCCTGCATCTCTGTCTCCTCCTGTCTTATATTCCCCTTTAGTGCTGCACACTCCAGAGGGGCATCCTCCCTTGTCTCCTCAGAACATGGTGGAGCTCCCCTGCACACTCTAGAGGGGCATCCTCCCTTGTCTCCTCAGAACATGGTGGAGCTCCCCTGCACACTCTAGAGGGGCATCCTCCCTTGTCTCCTCAGAACATGGTGGAGCTCCCCTGCACACTCTAGAGGGGCATCCTCCCTTGTCTCCTCAGTTCCCACCAGCCAGCAGCATTCCGTGGCTGGTAGTGGTGTCCCTTGCTGGCCAGCCCACATCAGCTCCTCTGCACAGTCAGAACACTGCATAGGGCGTGTGACAGTGCTGGAGCCAGCCTGAAACAGGACAAACTCACCCTTTTAAGATCTTACCTGAGCCCCACTTTTTGTCCTATAAATCTTCCCTTGGCAGCTGAGGTTGTAGTTACAGGATCTGGGTTTAGCCAGTGAATCTATCTTTGAGAGGGAGGTGATTTTTTTCTTCCACCTCAGAGCCCGGAGGACTGGCTCTAGGGAGCCTTCTTCAGGAGAACACAGAGGGCTGTGGGGAAGGCCCAGACAGACAGACACCCTGAGAATGCCAATTGCAGTAGGACAGGGGCTCACACTGCCACCCTCAGCCTGAGGAGTTTCCTTAATCTTTTAGGAACTTCTACTAATGTTTATTTATTGTGTATGTGGAGGTCAGAGGAGCCTGCAGGAGTCAGGGCTCTCCCTCCATGTTGTGCCAGGGCTTGAACTCAGGTCCTCAGGCTTAGCAACAAGTTCCTTTACCTGCTGAGCCACTTTGACAGCCCAAAACAGATTCTTGGCTTTACCACAGAAAGGAATTTCACGATTGACCAGTGTGAAACCGATTTGGAGTTTATTAAAGACATCCATGTTTCCTGGTTTTGGTGGCATCCGAAGTTACATTTCAAGGGTAATGTGTGTCCTGAGCACAGCTAATGAAATAAACCTCCAGGTGACAGAGCTGAGAAGAGTTGTTCTTAGTGTACAGACAGGTTTGGTTTTGTTTGAGATTCCCACATGTAGGCGGCTGTGCGTGAAGGCTTTGAGCATGGCTCATTGCTAGGTTAACATTCGTGTCCACGGAAGGAATATTGACGCAGTGTCGGCAACCTTCCCAGCAATGTCTGTGCTGGAACTGCTGATTCTCAGATGGCACAAGGACCGATGAGACTCCCATGTGCAGGGCTTTCCTCTCCGTGCCCTCTAATTTTCCTTGTCTCTTCTGTCTGTCTGTCTGTCTGTCTGTCTGTCTACCTCTCTCTCTCTCTGTCTCTGTGTATATGTATGCTAGAAATTGACATTAGGTGTCCTACTCAGTTGCTCTGTTATTTTTTGAGACAGGGTCTCTCGCGGCCGAGCAGGGCTAGCAGGTCAGCAAGCTCCTGGGATTCCCATCTCTGGAATTTAAATTTGAATCAGGACCTTGCACAAGCCAATCCGGTAGCAGAGAAGAGCTGCAATCCCCAGCTACAGGAGGCAGATCACTTTGGGCTTGCGCTCACTCTTCCCCTCCTGTACATGCATGTGTGCGTGCATGAATGCGTGCGTGCATGTGTGTGTGTGTGCATGTGTGTTTTTATGCTTGTTTTTATGCACTGTGTGCATTCAGTGCCTTTGAAGGACAGAAGAGGACATCAAGATCCATGGAACTGGAGGTAGATGTGGCTGTGGGCCACCTGATGCCTGCTTGGAATTGAACCTGGATCACCTCTGTGATCTGCTACCCTTAACCACTGAACCGTCTGGCCACCCGTGCGACTAGCTTTTCACATGGGTTTAGGGGTCAAAATCGGGCTCTCTGCTGGCATCACACTTTACTGAGTTGTCTACCCAGCCCCTGCCCTTGTCTTCCTAGCCTGCCTCCCTCTCTGGTGCTCCGCATTTGGGGGTTACTGGGTGGCAGCACATGTCCAAACCTTGGCGCACACTCTAGCTCCGCCCACCTCCGCTTTGGTGCTCCGCAGTCGCAGGACTGCTGCCTTCAGGGAGGACTGAGCGAGGCGCTGAGAGACCAGGCCCTCTCTGTGTTTTCTGTGGCTCTCTGGCTTCAGCGGTGTACAAAGCCACTGAGGTGTCACCTGCAGTAATTTTTGGTAACGGATTCTTCCATGTCACCAGAGACCTCTGCTTTGTCAACAGTTCCAACACCCACCGTCCAGTATTTAGTACGGTGGATGCACAGCCCCGAGCTTTTCACTGTGTGTGCATGGACAGCATGGATTGGTCAGACCGCTGGTCAATAGGCACCAAGGGTCCTTCTGTCTTTTTTGGTTTTCCAGACAGGGTTTCTCTGTAGTCCTGGCTGTCCTGGAACTCACTCTGTAGACCAGGCTCGTCTGGAACTCAGAGGTCTGCCTGCCTCTGCCTCCTGAGAGCTGGGATTAAAGGCGTGCTCACCATGCCTGGCTCCTCTGCCTCCTGAGAGCTGGAATTAAAGGCGTGCTCACCATGCCTGCCTCCTCTGCCTTCTTTCAGCACTGGGCTGACAAGCACTCTTATGAGTGTTGGGGATCCATCTCAGGTTCTGATGCTTGTACCTCAGGCCCTTCACCCCGAGTCATTTCCCCAGCCTATTAGTTCATTTGCTTATTTTATCTGTATCTGTAGCTCAGGCTGGCCTTGAATGTTAAGCAATCCTCATGTCTCTGCCTCCTCAGGGCTGAGATTACGGAAGTAGGCACAAAGTCTAGGTTATTAGCTGTTGACTATGAACTTAAAATTCATTCTAAAGATGAAAAAAAAAAGGACACAGGCATAGGGGCTTACATATATAATCCCAGTACTCAGGATCCAGAGTTTGAGGCTAGCCTGAGCTACCAAGCGAGGCTATGATAATAATTACGAAGAATTTGAGGTGTTCTGGTGACCAGTTCCTTGTCTGATTCCTGCTGATGCCATGAGGGTTTCAGTAGGTGGCTGGATGGACAGTAGGGTCAGAATGGAAGACAGACCAATAGATGCCAAGGCCGCAGCTGGGCCTCTCCTGCCTCCCAGCAGCCACCCCAGGCCGCTCCAGTGTAGGTGAAAGGAAGCTGTTGGCTCCACCTCTGGGGCAGGTGAGCAAGGGCTGCCTGCTTCAGTGCTGATGTGGCCGTTCCTGTGATAGATGACAGCCCGCCAGAGCCGCTGTTCCAATTTGTTCCCAATTTGGACAGCCGCTTTACCCACAATTCACCTTGCCAGGGTCACAAATCACTGGGGACAATCGGACTAAGGGAATGGAGGGGCCCAGGAGAAAGGGGCCCCGGCTGTAGGAAGAGCCTAGACTGGGAAGCAGGTCTGTGGGGCGGGTGGGGCCGGGTATGGTAACTCCATTCTAACTGCTGTCCCAGAGACCAGGCCTGCCTCCTGCCAGCTCCATCCAGCCCAGGATCTAGGTGACACTCTACCCAGCCCTCTGTCCCTTCCGAAGACAGCAGGGGCTCCTGCCACCAGCACCATTGCAGCTCCTCTGGGCTCACCCGCCGCCTCCAGCTCTGCCGTGAGACCTGAGCCTGACTCCCAACTCAGAGTTAGGAGAAGCCCGTCATTTACTCATTCATCTGTTCACTCCAAAAATACAAATCAGACATTTGCTCCATTACAATAGTGAGCCAAACCGTAAAGCACAGGGGCCACAGGAGATACACGGAGCAACCGTACAGAGAGAGGACACCACCAGCTGGAGGAGCAAAGGAGGCCTCGAGCAGAGACCCACAGCCTCTCTTCTCCCCTTCACAGCTCTGCACAGGCTCACAACCAGGAAAGCCCTCCCTGGTTACCTCATCCATACATTCACCCGTGGGCACATGGCGACAGGTCTCTGGGTTGAAGCCTGGATGTCAATGCTGGGTGTTTTCCTTTCTAGAAGCCTTCCCTGGCAGAGGGCCGGAGCTTGGACCCCTTCCCCTGGTCGCCCACACTTGGATTCAGGGGTCACGGTGGTGAGAGAACCAGCCCAGCCTGCCTCCAGGGGGTCCTACTATCCGAAGAGGGTGAGCACTTTCTGCCGTCCAGCCTGCTCCTGTGACCCCTTCAGTCCTCGGTCTGCTAATGGTGATGGAGGAGACGCTGCAAGCATCACTTCCCCCCCCCCCCCCGCCCCGGACCGCCATGCTGCTGGCTTTGACCCGGTTGAAAGAAGCTGTTGTCTCTTGGAGTGCCCCAGGAAGTGCTCTCTTTCTTGGTCCCATCAAGGAAGGCCTTGGGAAATGGCTGCGGCAAGGCTAGAGAGTTAGGGTGGAGGGCTGGGTACCAAGGGCCTGTGAGTCTTTTGTGTTTAACCCAAGCACAGGCTAGACCCTATACATACTAACCAGCACTCTACCAATGAGCTAGTCCCAGCAACCTCAGTTTACCTCTTTGCAGAATGGACCAAGGCACCACACTTCCCTCCTCCCAGGAAGGCAGGGTGGGGGTGGGGGAAGCTTCTCTGATTCTGGGCCTGGGAGGCTGATATGCCATCACCCCCACAGCCAGGCAGGACACCCCCCACTGCTCCCGATGAAGGTAGTGAAATTCTAAAGACTAAAGTCCTCTTGGTCATTTCGGCCACCTCTTCCAGTTTCTCTGTTTAGCCTAACCTGGAACTCGGTGTAACTGAGGTTGGCCTTGAACTCTTGCAGTGTGTGTGCTATCACCCACTCAAAACCTCTCCATTACTAGACAGATGGGTGCTATCTGTGGGAGATGTCAACTCCAAGATCCTGGCACAGTCTTTCAGTCTGCTGTGAGTCTCCAGGAGGGCTCCTCTGTCTGCGTGGATGTCACCCCCACCTTCCAGGCACCTCCGCTGTGTAAGGGGAGGACTGTGTGCATCAGAGGGCTGCTAAGCTGGCAATAGGGACCTGGCAGGCAATGTGGGGGCAGGGAGTGCCCAGCCAGCCCAGCCAGCCCAGCCAGCCCTTGCCTGCCTCCAGGGCTGGCTGCTTTAAGACAGAGTTATTGTGGTTGGAGCTGTGGACCCCCATAATCCCCTGGGACTCCCTCCCCCCATTATGCTCCAAGGTCTTGCCCCCCACCTTTTGACCAGATGGAATATTCATCTTCTCTCTTTCCCCAGCCTCTTGGAACCTCCTTGTTGAGAACAGTATCTCTTTCCCTGGCTCCTCTACCTGCCTGTGCGCTTGTGCATCCCACACTGTCCTGAACGGAGCCAGCCTGTGGAGAATCATGGTGGGGTGGTTAGCCCTTGGTCCAGACCTGGCACTGAAGCTTTGCCACTCCATCTCCTCTGTGCCCCCTTGGCTCTGGGTCCGCAGTGCCCTTCCTGGCATGTTAGAGTCCTGTGCACACATTCGGCCCCAGTCCCTGCACCATTCCAGGGGTTGCCAGTCCTGCCGGGCCCCTGCCCTTGACTTTGTTATACTTCCTTCCCCTCATCTTTTCTTCTCAGATGCCTTTGTCTTTTGTCTCTTCTGGGTCCCCATCTTCCTCAGTGGGACAGCTGTCCAGGGGCCAGGCTTTCTGTGGTAATGGAGCCCTGGGGGACCGGAATCCCAGGAACTGAGTTCTCCATGGCTGTTGACTCAACCACAGCTGCACCAACCCAGAGGCGCTGCCTCCGTCAGCCCAGCCCTCAGGAAAGAAATTTGTGTGCCATGTCTGATGAGGTGTCCCATGCCCCCAGGCTTGGGCATCACTTTTAGCAGTTTACTCAGGGCACCCTCTGCTGCGAAGACTGCTGGGATGGGAAGGGCCAGTGTGAGCCCTCACAGCATCTCTGCAAACATAAGGGCCCCACGGACTCATGTCCTAGAAATGGCGTGTGCTGGTTTGCCTGACTCTGCTCCATCGGAGGCTCCTAAAGCCTTTTACTAGGGAGTCTTCTGCTTTGTGTTTGGCCAGGGTCCCCACACTAGGGCAGGGAATCAAATGCCCCCCCCCCCTTTTTGACAGTGTCTCTTGTAGCTCGGGCTGGCCTTGAAGCTGATAACTGCAGATCTTTCTACCACCATGCCCACTTTATGAAGTGCCGAGATGGAGCCCAGGGCCTTGTGCACACTAGGCAAGATGCCACCCAGTGACCTGCATTCCCACCACCCACGGGGCAGCTCACAACCAGTTGTGACTCCAGTTCTGGGGATACAAGGCCCTCTTCCGGCCTCCACAGGCACTGCGTGCATGCAGTGTACAACACACGCAGACAAACCATTCACATACATTTAAAAAAGATCTCAGAGGGGGATGTGGGCCAGCGACATGACTCAGCTGGCAAAGGCTCCTGCTACCAAGCCTGATGGCCTGAGTTCAATCTCTGGAGCCACAGTGGAAGAACTGACCCCCAAGATGTCCTCTGAACTCCACACAAAAGAAATCAGAGATATATAAAGACCAAAACCAAAACCAAAGCTGGATAGGGTGACTTCCTCTACAGTCCCAATTCTCCCTCAGAGGTACAGGGTGGAGACAGGAGACTCACCTGGAAGAGAGTGTAATGCAGGGGCGGGGTCACCTTACAAGGTGGGAGGGAAGTGTGTTGGCTGCTTTTATGTCAACTGGACTCAAATGGGGTCATCTCAGAGGAGGGAGCAGTTGAGAAAAAAATGCCTGCAGAAGATCAGGCTGCAGACAAACCTGTAGGGCCTTTACTCAGTTAGTGATTAATGGGAGACAGCCCAGCCCACTGTGGGTGGTGCCATCCCTGAGCTGGTGGAAGGAAGCAGGCTGAGCAAGCCGTGGTGAGCAAGTCTATAAGCAGCACCCTCCCTGGCTTGTGCATCAGCTCCTGCCCCCAGGTTCCTGCCCTGCTTGAGTTCCTGCGTTGGCCTCCCTCAGTGGACGGTGATTCAGGATGTGAAAGCCAGATAAACGCTTTCCTCTCCACGTTGCTTTTGATTACGGGATTCCATCACAGTAATAGTAATCCCAACTAAGACAGAAATAATCAACGGCTGGAAGTTATCCTCTGACCTCCACACATTGTGCACACACAGTAATGATAATGAGTAGATAAAAATACACAAGACGGCGGGCACCTGAAGAAGATACATGGGGTCTGCCTTGGCCTGCTCCACATTGTCACATACCAAGTGCACATGCACCCACACACGTGCCCTCACACATTTGTTAAATAAGACACGAACACACACACATGCACACATATACAAATTCAGCACACATACACACACATATATACACACACAGCACACACACACAGTACAAAATGTCCACAAAGACTCACACTGGGACTTCCCTGGACATCCTCTTGCTCCCCCCACATGGCCAGTCCCTTCCTTGCCTATCAGCCAGACAGAGCATGAGAATTCCAGGATGATTCTTGGCCCTGACCCAAGTGCCCGTGAATGAACCTGTAAAGGTGAGTGCCAGGAGTCCTTGTAATTCTACAGCCACTCCCCCCCCCGTGCCTTCCCAAAGCACTCAGTGTGGACGTCAGATGGTGCCCCCCCCCCCGTGGGGCTGGCGTGGGAGGGGCAAGGAGGGTTTGTAAAGGCATTCTCTGTCTAGAGCCAGGCATGGTGGCGCTTGCCTGCTGGAGCATCCCAGTACTCATTGACTGAGGCAGGAGGATGGAGAGAGGACCAGGTCAATGGGGGCTACATAGAGAATTGCAGGCCAGCCAGGGATATGGAGTGAGACCCTATTTCAAAAGCCAGCACAAAAAAATTATTAACAGAAGTAAATTTTATTCTGGACCTGGTGTGAATAGATGTGTAATTTGCAAAGATTAATTAAACAACACATTCATGACCTCTGCACTTTCTACTTTTATGAACCCAGTATCATTAAAGAGGTAGTAGGGTAAGCGGAAGCCATAAGTGCAGACTCGCTGGGTCCAGGGTAAGACCTGTCTGCCCTCAACAGGCCACCTGGGCCTGCTTTCACAGTTTGGCCTTTGCCCAGGGCCTGGCCTTCTTGGTGCTGGAGGGATGACTGGGGGTCCTAAAGGGAGAGGGAGATGGAGGCACAGGTGGCTCTTTCATTAGAAAAGACCTGGCTGCAGACTGGAGCAAGGAAATGGCCCTCGGGGGCCGCCAGTCCCCGGGCACGATGCCAGGAGGCCTCCATCTGCCCTCCTAAGCAACTCCAGGCCTCAGTTTACCTTACTCAGCACGGAGACAGCCTTGAGCAGGCTAGGCTGGCGATATAAACCACGGCCTAGCCTGGGAGCAGGATTCTTGCTCTGGCTCTGTTCACAGTCCTGACTGAAGACTTGTGTGCTTTGGGGGCAGTCGCTTGTCCTCTCTCCCATAGAGCAGTGATAGTGGGTCTGGGCCGGACCTCTGAGCGGAGATGCACGTCCATCCTCTCAGAGGCTCTACTGTGGTTGACAGCCTTGGCCTGGGACAGCTGTGGTGATGGTCCCTCCCTTGCAAGTTTGTTTCCTCTTCACAGGGTACCTGCAGCTGACTCCAAGCTGAGGGAGGGAGCATGAGGTCGTAAGTTCCGTTCCCAGCACCGGGATCCACCAGTCTGTAACTCCTCAGGCCTGTAGCCTTGGTGTGCTGGGCTTCTGGTTCTTTTCTTTCTGGGAGTGGTAAAAGATACAGGAGCCCCAGGGGCAAGAGGGTTCCATGCCCTCCCACTTCCAGTGGGTGGGGAGGCTGGGAGCCCAGGCGCAGGTGGAGAGCAGCAGGTGGCTCTGGTTGCTTCTCTGCCAAGTTCATCTCAGGGTAAGTTATTAACTCCTGGCTTGGGCAGGGCAGCCGGGCCCTGAGTGTCCTTAGCATCTGACAGGGGCAGGACTGTACTAATTGAAGGCTTAATTAATTTTCCCAGCGGAGGCTGCAGCGGATGCCCTTCCTTTGCCATCTGGCCATTTGTCTGTTCCTGGTGGGGTCCCTGGTGGCCCTGACTCCTGCCTGCCCACTGTGCCCTTCCTCCTTCCTCCTCTGTACTCTGTAGCCTAGCTCCTTGAGAATGTGAGGAAACCAGTGTAGAAAAGAGAGGCCCTGGCCTCAGTCTTCTTATCTGTAAATGGAGACCAACGTCACTATCCACCTCTTCAAGCACTCGGTCTCCCAGAAGACCACAGGGGGCAGAGGAGTGTCCCAGAGGCCTCCAGTCCATCCATGTCCTTGGCCTCTCCCACCTCGTGCTGCTTCTGCCCAGGAGGAAACACTAGAGTCTTGGGATCCCGAGTTCAGACTCATCTCTGCCACCTTGGACACATCTCCCAGCCTGCCTGAGCCTGCCCCAGGGAGAGGTCAGGACAACTCAGGGCCTGACCCACATAGAGCTTTGCCAAAGGGCAGGAGTGAGAGCTGGGACAGGTGAGGCCTGGGGACATGGAGCTAGAGACCAGGAACCTTAAGATTCCTGTGTCATCAGGGCTAGAGGCGAAGCTCCAGTCTGGGGTGGACTCTGTGTTCTTGAGCTGCTGGGGCCACCTTGTTGAAGGTCAGACTTGGAGCCGTGGCAGTGGGGAGGTGGCTGCAGGCCCCGGGCCATTGGCTTTAGTCTCCTGTCCTGTCATCGGGAACCATCACTCTACCTCACCAGCCCCTCTGAAGAACGCCTGCTGCCGCTGCCCCAGGGCTCCAGCCATGGAGAAGAATCGTCTCAGTGCTACACAAACAAAGGCCAGAACCAAGACAAGTTATGAAGACCCAGCCTGCCTCCTTAGGTTTAAAGTCCATCTTTGTGTTTGTTTTGTTTTGAGACAGAGTTCCTCTGTGTAGCCCTGGCTGTCCTGCCACTCCCCCTGTAGACCAGGCTCGCCTTGAACTTACAGAGATCTGCCTGCTTCCCGAACGCTGCTGGGATTAAAGGCTTGCACCACCACTCCAAGTTTAGAGGCCATTTTACAGTAAGGAAAAACTAGGTTCATTCCCGTCTGTGATTAAACCTGTTTCTCAAGGACTGGGCTATGCCCTGTCTGTGACCCTTAACTACAAATGGTTCTGCACTGTGTGTTCCAGGAATGGCAGCCATTCTTTGTTCCGAAAAGTTGTTTATAAACATCTTGCACCCCTACCTTTGTTTCAAAGGGTTATGACCACCTATGACTACCTGCTGCTATGCCCATCTTGCAACCATGTCTGTTTCGGGAGGGACTAACTTGTTTTCTTATGTGCTGTCCCTGTGCCCCTGCTTACTTTACGCACCAAATCTCCCATTTGGAAGCCCCTACTCCCGGACTATAAGTTTTGTCTTTCTCATATCCAATGCTGGCCTCTCATACCCTGCTTTAGGGGGAGGCAACCCACGTATATGAGCTTTGTAAAAAGCTTGCTTTAATTAATTGCTTGTTTTAATTAATTTGGTCCTGACAATTTGGGTGGGTGATCTTCCTCCTCACATCTTTGGGACTAACAGTAACCTATCGAGGTGGTTTCTTTTTGCAAAGGGGCTGCACCATGACCCAAACTGGGCAAGTAAGGAGCACACGGCCAAGATGCCTCTTCTACTCCTAATGCAAGGGAGCTGCTTGTCCCTCACGGGTGGGCTCCACTTCCCAGTCTATTCCCAGTCCATTGCCTGTTTTGGAAAGTGTAGGAAGGAAATGAAGGGGAGAGGTCTGTCACTCTGTGCTGTGAGGTTCCAGGAATGCAACAGGGCCTTGGTTGAAGAAAAAAAAAATTAAATTTATTTTATATGTGCGTTGGTGTGAAGGTGTCAGGTTCCCTGGGACTGGAGTTACAGACAGTTGTGAGCTGCCATATGGGTGCTGGGAATTGAACCTGGGTCCTCTGGAAGAGCAGCCCGTGCTCTTAACTACTGAGCCATCTCTCCAGCCCCAGGAACAAACATTTTAATGGGTTGTGGGAGATTAAAAGATTCACATTAACTTTCTCGGGGAGACTTATGGAATTCCCACCCTTAGAAAAGCACATTTCTCCTTCAGCATCAGGTGGCTGCCGGGGCTGTTGCTGTGTGGCCGGTGCCCCCTTCAGTGACAGCCACAAAGCAGTGGCAGACCACCTGGCGGGGGATGAGCCAAGTGCAGGTAGCCAGGTTCCTGGCATCTATCTGGCTCATGATGTTCTCTGTATGTTTTTCCTATGATGGGTCCTCTGTATCCGACGGCCGGTAGAACATGGCCAGGAGCCTGGGAAGGTAGGGAGGCTCTGAGGGAAGCCATCACTGTGCCTAAGAAAGACCTGTGCGGAGCACCAGGAGCTGGAGTCGTGGGGCTGTCCCCTTAGGCCTGACTGACTAGGTAGGGGCACTTGGGGTCTAGTTCCTGGCTTGCCATGAATCCTGTCTGCCTCATTTTCTCCTCATGGAACCCTTCCCCTGCCACCCAGAAGCTGAGCATAGCCTCACCTGTGTCCACTTGCAATAGAGCCCAACTCAAGCCGTGGTCTGGTTCCTGGGCTCAACCACACATGACCAGCCCTGGCCCACCACTAATCAAGGCCATCCCCATCCTGTTTCCTGGCATCCCGGGGCCCAGGACTACATTTTCCCACTGATGTGCCCCTGTCCCTCAGCTGACCTCCAGTCAGATGAAGGCACAGGTGGCCTAGCGCTTTGTCAGCTGTAGAAGAGCTAGGATGCCGCCTGTCTCAGTCAGAAGCCCAAAGCTCACAGGCGTGCCGGGTCCCCGACAGCGCTCTGAATGTCCAGTGTCCTTGGCTCACCTCCCCTTCCCACTTCTGAGCTAGTCTGGGTAGCTCTGGGCCAGGCCAGTGCACGCCTCTCCCCATTGGGCGCGCATGCTCGCTGCTCCCTGCTGACTGAGGCAGCTGAAATCTCTCACGTGTCGCTTTGATTTATGGCTCTAGTTAATTCCCGAGGAGGCCTGTGAGATGTCCTGAGCGCTGGAGCCTCGATGGGATAAATCATTTAACAGGTGGTTAAATATTCGCTAAGGTCTCGGGAGCACAGGAGGTACAGATGAGGGCCAGGCAGGAGGAGCAGGGAGACGGGTGCTGACGCTTCAGGGCCTGGGGCGATTGACCATGTTCTGTGTCTAGAGGTGGCACCTGGGGCTCTGTCTACTTTAGTCCCCTTGTATGGGGCACTGAATGGGGGCCAGGCTAGCCCCTGCCAGCTGTGGACTCCGAAGGATCTCAACTGTTCTATATGTCAAGAAAGAATGCAGAAGTCTCCAGGTGGGAAGACTGGGGGTACTGGGGGTGGGTGTGTGACGCTGGCCGGCATCTGACTTTGATAGCACACAAAACACAGGGCCAGGCATGCAGCAGAGCCAGGCGGCTGTCTCGGCTGTCAAATATGTCCGAGGATGTGCCTCAGTTGGTAGGATCCTTGACTAAAATGAATAAAACCTGGTGTTTCCACTCCAGCATAGAAACCCACCGTGGTACTGGAAGTAAAAGCAGGAAGTTCAGAAATTCAGGGTCATCCTCAGCTACTTAGTATGTTCCAGGCCAACCTGGGCTACATGAGACCATGTCTCAAGCGAAGAAGACTGTGGAATCAGCCAAGGCTCCAGGGCCTGTGTGGACGCTTCCCCAGCACATCTGTGCCCTAGCTAACATCTCACCTGCATGTCAGGCTCCAAGGGCAGCAGGACCAGGACTGTGACTGTATTGTGTGAAGCCAAGGACAGGCTCAGGGGGACCAAAGTGCTGCCCTGTGCAGTCCAGCTGGCTCAAGACCGAATGGAATCCAGTCAGGGGACTGGAAGGACAACTCAGCCTGAGGGATGAGCCTCTCAAGGAAGCAGGCAGGGAGAGCCCTGGAGGCCATCAAGCCAACCGTCCAGTTTATACTGAGTGGGTAGAAGAGCCTCAGGGATGTGTTAAGTAAGGCCCAAAGGACGGGCCTAGGTGTCCACCTGTCCCCAGCAAGCATCCTTCCCACAGGACAAACTTCCAATAAGTCAAGGTTGCCTGGGAAAGAAAGTGGTGGTGGGAAGAAGCCCCCAGGCCACACCAAAGCTCACACACTCACTTCCTTTCCCTGGTCCAGTTGCTTCTGGGGGCTCAATGATCTGAGCCTTCAGGGAGGAGCTAGGAAGCCTGGGCTAAGGACCCGAGAGATGTCTGTTCCAGGGCACTTGGCCTGGTTGGGTTGAACTGTGGGCCTCTTCCAGTGACCTGACCCAGAGCTGACCAGGTTAGTGGCAGGGAGCCCTCAGGGGCCCAGAACCGAGGAGACAGATGGTGTGTTAGCTTCCTGCTGTTGTGGCAAAATAACCAAGGAGACAGATGGTGTGTTAGCTTCCTGTTGTTGTGGCAAAATACTCCAGGAAAACGACAATGAGGAGGAGAGGTTAATTCTGGCTGTGGGGTTTCAGTCCATGGCCACACTGGTCCCATTACTACAGGCCTGTGGGGTTTCAGTCCATGGTCACACTGGTCCCATTACTACAGGCCTGCGGCAAAGCAGATCATTATGGTAGGAGCATAGCCTGGGGGGCTGGGGAGGAGGGGAGAGAAGCAGCACCAGGCAGTTGCAGTGGAAACTGGAGGGAAGGGGAGGAGGCTGGGAGTGGGGAGCAGCCACCACGGCTATCACGTAGTATATGCCTATAACCCCAGCTTTCAAGAGGCAGATGCAGGAGGATGGCTGTAAGTTTAAGGCCCCCTATCCACACTGAAAGAGGAAGGTATTAGGAACAAAATATACCCTTTACCTTTTAAGGACGCATCCCCAATGACCCAACTCTTCCAAGTGGGCCCCAGACAAGGTTTCTACTTCCTCCCAGTGGCACATGAAATCATTGTTCGTGGAAAGATGGCTCCACAGACAGGGCAAAGCCCTCACGAGCTCATCATCCCAAAGGTGCCACCTCTGAACTCTGTGGAACTGGGGACTGGGCTTTCACCATGAGCTTTGTTGTGCTTCAGATCCAAGCACAGCAGAGGGAACGCTCCATACAAGCAGTCCCGCACGGCCGTGAGAAGCCCAGAGCTAAGGTGGGGTTCAGTTGAGCAGGTTGGACCCAATATCAAGAGCACATCTGAGGCTGTGGTAAAACTCACCCCCAGGAAGATCTAATGGCCTTGGGAGGGGAGCACAAAGCCAGAGGGATTGTGTGACCCTTGTTGATCAGAACCAGATCCCCTAATCCTAACTAAACATGCCCTGGGTTGCTATCTTTTGCAGCCTTTCTCAGCTGTCCCCAGCACCAGGAAACCATGACACACACCCCTCAGGACCCTCCTCTAATCTGTCCTGACTCATGCCCTTGGCATGGAGTCAGAGGTCCCCACACACGTTAAGTTACTGGCTGGTTTCTGGGTCCCAGACAGGCCCTGCCTGAGTAGAGCACTGGGCCTTTGAGGCAGCCTCCTACTCTGGGCGGTTCCTCCGCGGGGCACCCACAGATGGTCAGCTGTGTCTCGCCTTGTGAGAGGGCTGGGCTGCTCAGTGGAGACCCACGCATGTGTGTGCAGAGCCTGAAGCTGAGACTGGTCATTAAGATTACACTTTCTTTTGTTTGTAGTCTCCTTTAGAGGAAGGAAAGAGTAGGAGGGAGGGAGGGAGGGAGGGAGGGAGGGAGGGAGGGAGGGAGGGAGGAAAAGGAAAAAGGAAGAGCTTCCAGAAGGGAAGTGGAGAGGGGGGCAGGGGAAAGAAAAAGAAGGGAAGGGAAGAGAAGGGAAGGGAGGGAGGGGATGAAAGAGTGGGGAGGAAGGGCTGGAAGGGAGGGAGAGGAAGGAAATGAAGGGAAAGGGAGAGGAAGAGAATGAAAGGGAGGGAGGAGGAGGGAGGGAAAGAGGAAGGGTTCCTGTTGGTTATGGGGTGGTGGTATACAGGTGGGGCATAACTGCCCTGTGTGGGTCCCAAGGCTTTCTGCTGCTCAGAGCTGCCGTCACCAGCTGCTGTCGTCAGCCCCTATCTGACCCGCCATATTCATGTAACTGATTTCCTTCAGGTTATGAAAAGGCTAGTTTCACCCCGACTAAAACAATGTATTCCTAGAACAGAACTTCCCCCTCCATCTGCCCAGCCTCAAGAGCATCTTAAGGACATGCAAAACTCAAGCCATAAAAGACTCACGTGTCCTCTTTAAAGAGAAAGGACTTTTTATTTTTCTTTATTTATTTTGAGGCAGGGTCTCACTATGTAGCCCTGGCTGGCCTGGAACTCTCTCTATAGCCCAGGCTCCTCTCAAATTCAGGGAGGCCACCTGCCTCTGTGAATTTGGGTTTAAAGTTGTGCACCACCTGGCAAAAATGGTCTTGAAAGAGAAGTTCCTTTTCTCCTAGCAGCCACCACCTCACTCAGTGCTCTGGTTTTGCTGCTGCTGGTGTCTCCACATCAATGGCAGCCTCGCGCCGTCTTCTGTTTGTCCAGCACTGGGTTCCTCCTCAATATTCTTCTCTGCTGTTTGCCACAGTCTCAACAGCTAATAGATGTTCCTTCTTCAATCTTTGGGGTCGTGCTCCCAAGTTCAGCCATTAAGATGATCACACTAGACCCGATGGCCCTTGGTACAGTGACAGCAGCCCAGGGGAATCTCGTGCCATCATTACATGCCAAATGTCTACACCTGACAAAGAGGACAATGTGTCCTCACTCCACTGAAATTTCTGTATCCAAATTAAACCTCTGTTCCATTCTGTTTAAGTTTTGATCGGTAAAGTAAATCATTAAAATGTAATCTCTTCTGGCATCACGGTTGGTCAAACAAGTGCTCAGCTTAGATGAAGATGGTATGTATGTGTTTTTTGCATATGTGGTTTTGATACCTCAGTGATGATGCCCTCTCTTCCAGATTCCCTTCTGATGGGTGCTGGTATTAAAGGTGTTCACCATCATGCCTAGCAAACATGTGCTTTGCAAATCTGTGTGTTTGTTCCCGCGAGCACTGTGTATTCAGGTGTGTGTGGGTTCTCCCCAGGCTCTTAGATTTTCTTCTTTTGTTTTGTTGAGACAAGGTCTCTCTATGTAGACCTGGCTGTCCTGGAACTTGCTATGAAGACTAGGCTGACCTTGAACTCACAGAGATCCTCCTGCCTCATCTGCTCAAGTGCTGGTATTAAAGACGTGTGCTACAATGCTCGGTCCCTTTCACAATGGGTCTCATGGTGAATCTGGGGTCACCAATTCCATGAGACTGGTCAATGAGTCCCAGAGAACTTTCTGAGAGCTTTTGTTTGTATGGGGACTTGAACTCAGCTCCTCGCAGCTGCAGAATGAGCGCTTCCTCTGGGCCTTCTCCCCAACCAATAGACATTCCAAGTCAAATCAGCTACTAACTCTGCTCAAAGTCTGCTGTTCACACAGCCCTTTCCGCCTCCACGCTGGAAGCCTACAGCTTACACAGGCTCTCACCAGAAACTCTTTCTACTAAGTTGAGGATGTGTCCCAACTCCCTTATGTAACCTTAGCGGCCCTCTGATTGGAATCCCACCTAAGGCACCTGGGCAGCTACTCTCAGAACTTGAACCAGGTTACTGTCCCTCTCTTCCCGGCCCTACGGACGGATAGATGCTGGCAGGGCACTGTCTGTGGCTCTCTAGCTAACAGACTTGCAGGTGTCCGGCTTAGAAGCATCAAAGGGGTACGGTGACCACACACACCTTCCCTGCCACCTGCTGGAAAATCGGAGAGTCTTCCTCAGAACCATAAGGGCCCCAACCTCCAACTCTGCCCCCTGGATTGCATTCCTCTGGCTGTGCTGTCTCTCTCTGGCCTGAGCTCTCTCCTCAGAGTCTTCCCTATGCCACTGTCTGACCATGGTGCCACTAGCTCCTCTAATAGACTTCCCAGCCTCCAACCACCCATCTCCGTGCCCCCTTGAACCTTTCTAATAATCTCATTACTGAGGGTGGAAGGTTTCTTACAATTTTTTTTAGCTGTAACTGCAGAGCTACTAAAATGTCATATCTCTGATGCTAAGACACTTAAGCGTGCGACGCGAGAAGCTCACACCTGGACTCACAAGCAGGATTCTTCGCTGAGAGCCTTTCTCTTCTTAATAAACTCCATTACCGGCTCATCCTGAATTGCTTTTCTGAGCCCAAGGATCCAGCGTTACCTGAGTGAGGTCCCTAAAGATGAAAGGACTACCTCAGGACACAGGTGACAGCTCGGAGGTGTGATGTTCTGTTGTCTTTGTCCCTGAGGGGTCCCAGCCAGCCCTTCCCTCGATATCCCAGGGTGTCAGCCAATAAATAGCACATATGCTTTAGGGGAGGGGTTTAATAAGAGGCTCTCCAGGGAGAAGCCAGTCCTGCGGTTTGTGTCTGTCAGTCCTGGTGTGTAAAACAGTCCCTCCATGTTGAATCTGTGCCAGCTTCCGTCTGAACCTGGGAAGAGGTGCCCACAGTTGGCTCCCGAGTACTAGTGGTCCATTCTGTTCAGGTTTTCTCTTTCCCCTTTACAGCTAGAATCACCTGGCTCCCCTACCACCTCTAGGACTCTCTAGGTACCTCCTGTCCGTGCAGCCTAGTGTCCTTATGGCCTTCGCTACTTTGGAGCTCAGGGGGTCTTGTGAGCCCTGGCAGCCAGTCAACAACCTTAGGGAACCTCTTCACCCATCCTCACCAAGCTGAGGCTTTGAGAACCCAAGGTGGCAAAAGCCAAGCCTTCTAGTGGCTTTCCTCTCTGCCTCCACCTCCTGGATCCTGGCCACCAGGGGTTTTAGTGCTGTGAATGGGGAGCCTAGTGCAGGAAGCTGGACAGAGGGTGCTTCCAGGGGGAGGAGCAGCCCCCCCATTATTGCAAGGATTAAATGGCAGGGTACTCCAAGGAGCTCTCTGCTGGAGCCTCCTTTCATCCAGCTATCCTGTTGTCCTGTCTCCACTCCTGTCCCTCTCCACCTCTCCTCACACAAGCAATCCAAAATTCCTCCATCTCGTTTCACAGCCCTGCTTGATTCCTTGGGGTTTCTCTTGTCTCACAGCCAAAGGCTGCCTGTCAGTTAAGCCCTTAAGCCCTGCCACCTCTACCTTTCAGATGGAGTGAGGTCAGGCCACGCCCCAACCCCTCGCTCCTGCTGGCTCCTATGGGGCTGGTCCACATCTCCTGAAGGGCTGTGATGCTAACTGGCCCCTCTGCCCCTCACTGTAGAGAAGGGATGCTGAGGACCTCCGTTGGTGCCTCTCAGCCCAAGGCTGTGTCAGGACCACCTTGCACTGGCTTGCATGGTATTCTGGAGAGACTGAAATACATTTCTCAACTTTTAAAATCAAGAGATTTTTCTCATGAATTTAGGCTTCTGGTTTTGCTTGAAAAAACAAGAAAAACAGTGGGGCTCATGTGTGGGCAGTAGTCCAAAGGGTCCCAGTGGGGGTGCTTGAGACGGCCATAATCAGCTCTGCTCCTTGCAGCCTCATAGCCTTGCTTTCTCTGCTCTTCACCCATAAGCCTCTATGGCAGCCCCCAGTCACCCTCACAATGGGCTTCTTTTCAGTCTGGGTTTCTAATCCTTTGGCACGAAGTCCCCGCTTCCCTGAGGGCACAAGCTCTTCTCTTCTGCAATCTCTGACGCCTTCTTATCTCTGACATTAGTTGCCCCTCTGCTCATTCACACTGATGGGAAGTGCACCCCCTTCTCGGTGCCTACACATCCTTTTCCTTCTAAGTTTCTACTCACCCCCAACCCAATCTTTTAAAACTCTGTCTATGGTGGCTATCTAGAGAGGGGTTGTGTGTGGGGTACTGGCTGGAAACCGTTCAGGAGGGAAATTTTGGGGGGCAATGGGAGTGTTCTGTATCTTGATGGGGTGATGACTAGCCGCCAGGAGCTACAGTTTTTAGACATCGAGCTGACAGCTTCAGTTGGATGTGTTTATTATGTCTTAGTTACAGTTCTTCGGGTGAACTTCCAATAGAGTTCAGTCCAGTTCTGTCAGCTTCAGGAAGCTGCCCCAGGTTCCCCTAGGGGAGGTCCAGAGCCTTGTTTCTCACCCGCTAGAAATCAAACCCCCTTTCTCACTGCCTGTCCAGTCTATGGGGCTCCTCACCCCCTTACCTTCAGGAGTCTAGGCAGAAGGCATCCTGCATTCAAGTGCAAGAACCTCCCTGGTTCAAATCCCACTTCTGCCACTTCCTAGCTGTGATGTCAGGCATGTGACTTCCCTTTGAGCCAATGAGAAATGCCAGTGACAGGTGTGAAGCTTAAGGTCTTAACAAGACCGTGCTGAGCTGCCCCACAAAGCACCACTGAAAGGCTCTGGAAGCAGGCCCGCGTAAGGGCTTCCCTTGCCTTAATGGAGTAAGTCTTGCTGTGTGTCAGTTCTCCTCACTATGGGTGAAGGAAGTGAGACACAGCATGGCTCAGCGCTTGCCTAGGGCTGAGCTGTGGGGGAGACAGCCTCAGTCACTCCCCTGCACCCAACACACAGTGCCTGCTATTGGAATTATGTCATTACTTCTCCTCCCTCTCCTCGCGCCCTCCGCAGTATTTCTGGAACAGAGGCCAGGTAGACAACCCGTCACTCACTTTAGAAATCGGAGATTGCGCAGCTCAGGCCATAGCCCATAGCCATTCTCTGGTAGGACCAGGCACTTACCTCTGGCTCAGCCATTTTAAGTCATCTGATTATACCACTACCAGTGCAGAGAGGGGGTGTGGCCGCTCCATGGATTAAGTCCTTACTTGTGACTTTCCCCTCAGCCGCACACTCACTGCATACTACTTGTATCACTAGACAGGGACATCACCATTAGTCAGCGGGAGATCTGCCCTTGGGCATCAAACAGCGTTTTAACAGCACCCGGGCAGAGAGAGCTCTACGTGAGAATTTTGGACACACTCCTAGTAGTATTGGATTGGAATCCAGCTGCGGGCCCCCCGGTTGTGCCTTCATTGATTAAGGCTTGTTGCCCCATACACTGAGATGGCCTCACACATCTCAATTTGGGCTTCCATCGTGCACAGATTAACTCAATGCTGCCATATCACCAGGGGTTGAAGCAGGGGCAGCTGAGTTACGAAATAGGTATGGTGTAAGATTGAGGACATGAGGAGCTAGCGCCTGGAGACTTCCCGACGCGCTGTAAAGGCGCAAATCTGCAGATATGGAAAGCTGAGGGCTTATTTCGATACTCTGAGTCAGACAAGGAGTCCTGTTGTGAGAATTCATTCAGCCAATTAACATTTGGGGTGCCAGCCCTTAGGGTGTGGTCTGAGGAGCTACGTGGTCTAATAAGCAGAGAGAAGAAGACGCGTGCTCTCTTGTCTGGCAGTCAGAGATCTGACCGCAGTTTCCAGCGCACTCAGAGCAAAGGGCAGCGGTGGCTCTCTGCCTTGTTATTTGTGGGTGTCCCCTAATAAATACTTGATATCCCTTTCTTTGGGGTCCTCATGGACTCACACACGCTCACAGAGTCCCTCTCAACACTCTCAGGTAGAAGAAAGAGAAGACCTCTCTCTCGCCAACAGCTTCCGTGGAAGAGGAGGGTGTGGAGTCCAGATGTAACTGGGCTGAAAGTTCAATGCTACTGATGAAGCTCTTGAGACTGCAACCAATTCTTTTCCACCCAAGGCTGGGATTATTCAAACTTATTTAAATACACTTTGCTCTTAATGTCAGTAAGTTCAGAAGGAAAAAAAGAAAAAGAAAAAGAAGTCAGGCCCTTGCCAACCAGTAAATGCCAAGCCCTGGTGGCAGGAGCCAGGCAGATTAAGCATGCAGATGGCTCGGCTTAATCCGCAAACAATGTGAGGTGCCAGCCAGCATGTTGGCAGTACGGGGCAGAAAGAGGCGGGGAAGGTTGAAGACACACTGCAGCCTGGGGATGAAAGAAAGAGTGTCTGAGAGGGCTGGGCCCCGCGGGGGGGGGGGGGGGGGGCTGGGAAGAGAGACCCGGTAGGCTCCACCCTCCACCCCAACCACCAGGGATTATGTTTCCCTCCCTTCTAATCTATGATTTGAATATCAAGCCTGGTACCAAGTTTATTGTTCTCTTTCTTGGTAACCCATACCTAAGAAGTTGGTGAGCCCTTCCTCCTCTAACCGCCCCCCCCCCCGACCCAAAAGCTTTGTCAGAAGCCTCTGTGGTCAGGCAGAGGCCTTTGGCCCAAATTCCACCAAGGTCGGAACCCACAGGACGAGCAACCTTTGGGCCGAGGCCCCTGATTCTTCAGGTCGTCTGCGGCTGGGAGAGTGAGGCAGGGCTACGGTGGCCCTGCTCCAAGGAGCCCCTTTGTATAGCCAAAGTCTCCAAGGTTCCTAGGGGCTGAGGGGTCTTCACACACCCCTTTCTCCATGTAGACTTCCGGGAGCTGGTGTGAAGTGGGAGCTGGGCGTCTAGGTTCAGTCGCCCTGGTGCTGGACGGGGGCAGAAATAAAGCCGCTAGGGCATGAAATAAACTCAAAGCCACTCTAGACAAAAATACCCCATTGGAAGACCTCCCTCCAGTGGTCCCTGACCAAAGACAATTGATTTACTGTCCCCCATATCACGACTCGCCCCTCCGCTCTCTCCTTGGACCAACACAAAGACTCTTGTTCTGTAGCCCTCACGCTTCTCCACTCAGAGCGCCATCCGCAGGGGGTGTCCCTTCAAGGTTGTCACTGTCAAGAACTGTGCTTGTCCCAGTGACCACCTTCTCTCTGCCCCTCTACTCTCCCGTTTCTTATAGTGCTTGTCACATGACCATCTTACACAGGGCCACCTTGCCAGCCAGTCCACAGAGGGGTACGCATAGGGGCTGAGGGATCCATGGCCCTGCTTCTCATTGTGGGACTCCCATCCTGCCCTTCCTCCACTGTATTTCCCTTTCTGTTCTGGGTGGGCTGGGCAGCCAACTACATTCCCCACAACTGGCTGAGTCCAGGTTGATTGGTCTCCTGCTTATCAGATCACAGACACTTTGGTTTGGAGCCACGCTCTGCAACGGTCAGTTGTTCCAGGGCCGCTTTCTAGTCTTGTGGGGCAGGAGACGCTGGGAGCCCAACCAGTCTGTCTTGTCTGGTTTAATCTTCCGGTGCGGTGTCAACTGCCTGTGGCCCTGTGAGTCCCATTCTTGCCCAAAGAGGTGCCATGGACTTCTACAATAGCAGTTGAGAAGTGGTCCTTGCCTCACGGTGGGGGAGAGGCAAGGGGTTCCTCCTGCTGTGCAGCCCTGGGCAGATATGCTCTCCCTTGCTTGGTCAGGCTGCAGAAATTTCCTGGGAACCCAAGTCAAACCTAGAAACCCAGGACTCCCAGAGGGCATTGCATCATGGAAACTATCTGTGTGAGGTCAGGGCATCCAACAGGCAGCCCCCACAGTCGGGCCCCATGCAGTTTGTGGGGGGCAGCTATAGAACTGTCAAGAGAGTCAAAACACTCTTATTTGATTCCTGATGCCTTGCTGTAGATCAAGTACCAAGAGATCTCCTGCTATGAGTCTAAAAGCTTCCCTGGCTGTTGGTTCCAGAAGCACTCTGTGTCTGCCATGGCAGGAAACCACCCTCTGTATCACAGCTAAGTTGCTGTTGCTGGCTCCCACCCACACTGCTGTGCTGAAGAGCAGCCCCTCTCCACACACTCCTTCCCACATGCAACTTGGCTCCAGTTCCAGGTCTTGCATAGATACATCTTCATTAGTGACCTTAAGCCAAACCCAGGGCACCTCTGAAAAAACTTACAAACTTTGAATGTTTTCTAAGAGATTCAAGCCAGCAAGCAAGTTCTTTCCTGTGGGGAAAAGACTTGGGAGTTTGAGGTCATGGTGAGCAAGACTGGACCTGTAGTTCTTCTGACCTGCAGCATCACTGGCCTCACCCCTGCATCCCTGAGGCTCCCTCAGGAGGATTGCACATCTCCAGGTATCAGAGACATTCCTGCCCTAAACTGTCTGTGAAGCCTTGCAGCCTAGCCCTGTGGACTTTTCTCCTACCCCATGGTGCAGAGCAAGACAGAGCTCTACTGGGCAGGGTCAGAGCAGGAGAGATGCCAACCCCGCATAGACAACTGTCAGATGCTAACCCTGCATAGACAACTGTCTTGTCCCCACTCCCTTCCTTGGGAAAAAATGGGAGACACAGTCATTTATGTCTCAAAATAGGCCAATCTTTGACTCCTGGCCCTGGGGCAATAAGGATAAGGCTTCAGAACCAGGGACCCCATGGTGACAAGCTGTCCCCAGAGTCATGGAGGACCGTGCAAAAGGCTTTCTTTTCATGCTTTTTGGTGCATCGGATGCCTTGCAGGTCACACTGTAGCTGCAAAGCTGGCCTTGAAAGCTCTGGAGACCGTGTGCTTTCACGGCTTTCTCCTGCAGCCCTGCCGCTCCTTGAGAATTTATAGGCAGTTAATGGTTGCCAGGAAGAGGAGAGACATCTTCTTCAGAGCATTAGCTCCAGTAAGATGCTCCTAAAATAGCCCAATACAATCCTAATTAAGAGAAGAGGTACTTGCCCAAGGACACACCCTAACTCCACAGATAATGGGTCACATGCCGACTCCAGAGTCAGTCACTGCACGCTGTGGTGAGTGCGCCAACCAGGTCCCATGTTCTATCCCAGTAGGGTAGGTATCTGCCTAAATCCCCCAGGAACTTCCAAAGGGGAGCAGGGGATCTTGGGAAAGGAAGAAAACAGGCAAGGGAAAGATGAAGAATTAGTGCTGGTCACAGGCACTCTGGGGCTCCTCCCCTGGCTTTTCCTCCTCTGAGTTGGGAGGGCCCAGATTCTCAAGGAAAAAGGCACCCTCCTGATGGAGGTGGGTCTTGTATTAATCTGTTGCTTTCATTGGTTAATTAATAAAGAAACTGCCTAGGCCCATTTGATAGGCCAACCCTTAGGTGGGTGGAGTAAACAGAACAGAATGCTGGGAGAAAGAAGCCGAGTCAGTGAGTCGCCATGATTCTCCCACTCCAGACAGACGCAGGTTAAGATCTTTCCTGGTAAGCCAGCTCGTGGTGCTACACAGAATATTAAAAATGGGTTAGATCAATATGTAAGAGCTAGCCAATAAGAGGCTAGAACTAATGGGCCAAGCAGTGTTTAAAAGAATACAGTTTCCATGTAATTATTTCGGGTAAAGCTAGCCGGGTGGTGGGACGCAGCCCTGCCGCCGCTCCTATTACAACAGAGTGAAAGCTAACTGGGTGGCAGGGACACAGCCCCACCACTCCTATTTCAACACCCTCCCCCACCCCCCACCCCTGTCTCTTCTGCAATGGCTGCTGCTCTGACTGGAGGCAAGGCACTGACAGCTGCAAAGGCCTTGATCCCAAGTGTGTTTGACAGGGCCTTGGTGATGGGGAAGAACATGTTTCTAGTGCTAGGGGATAAGAAAGCTTGAGGTGGGACAGAAGTTCTGAGGGGGCATGTCTCTGCCTTTGGCGAGCTCCTCTGGACCACCATTGAGCTGTCACCCTGAAGTCTCATCCCCTAAGAAGGGCGCCTTTATTCAAGCAAGCCCCTTCTATGCTGCAAAGGGCACATAGCTCAGACACCTGTCGTGAGTCAAATGCCAGGTCTTCCTGCCTACAGAGACTGCCCAGGACAGAAACCATGGTCCAACTTCAGGCGCATAAAATGGGGTACATGCATTATCTACTAGCTAACTTCTCCTGCAGGATTGTGCAAGGCAAAGGAAAACACTGGCTACACAGCACAAGTCCAAGGCTGTTGTCTAAGGATGTCGTCTCGGTGACATCTGGCCTGGTCTGCACTTTTCCTGCCTGGTCTCTTTGCCCCAGTATTTGGGAACACGCGTGGGACCACAACAACTCAACAGGAGTAATAGTTGTGATGGCGAATCTTCATTGTCTGCTACTGCAGTTGGGCCACCATGGAGACACACCTCTGCGGGTGCTTTTGAGAGTGTTTCCAGAAAGGTTTAACTGAGGGAGGAAGGAAGGCGCATCCTGAGTGTGCTGGCTCCACCTGCAGTCCCAGGCTGTATAAAAAGGAGGAAGAGAGCTGAACACTGGCATCCATCTCTCTCTGCTTCCTGACTGTGAGCCCTGCGTGACCAGCTGCCCCACGCTGCTACCGTGCCCTCCCCGCCAAGAAGGATTATATCCTTTGGAACTGTAAGCTAAAATGAACCCTTCTCATGCTGTTTCTTGTTGGGTTTTGTTACAGAAACAAGAAATGTAACTAAGAAGTTGCAGGCCACACACTCCCTCAGTCCCTGTACTCAGAGGGATGAGAATGCAAGGACCCAGACAAAGGCCGGAGATGTCCCAGGGTGTCCGCCCCGCACAGCCTCATATACATGCCATTGTGATCTACCTCATAGACGTCCATTTCTGTTATGCTGGTCGCAGCCCATGAAATTGATTTCACTACCCACCACGGGTCTTCATCTTGCTATGTGGAAAGGAGCCCATTGGGGCCATCCCTTGGGCCCAGGATAATGTCAGGGTGTGATGGGGGAGATGATGGGGAAGCTCAGCCAATCACATCTGGCTAGGGTGTGGCTGCCTGGAGCCAGGTAGATAAACCTGGAGATCCAGGTGCGCTCGCTCTCTGCACGGTGCTCTCCTGACCCGTTTGGACGTCGGAACTTTTACTCTGGTCATACGAGTTTCCCCGTTTTCAATTATTAAATTATATCTGTTGGCCGGGTGGTGGTGGCGCACACCTTTAATCCCAGCACTCGGGAGGCAGAGGCAGGCGGATCTCTGGGAGTTCGAGGCCAGCCTGGTCTACAAGAGCTAGTTCCGGGACGGGCACCAAAGCTACAGAGAAACCCTGTCTCGAGACCCCCCCCCCAAAAAAAAATACATCTGTTGTTTTGAGCTGGTCTGGTTATTTTAGTGTACCTATCGAATATGCCTTCAAGGGTGACCATGAGAACCCCTTGTTCTATATACTTAGGACAAGCCAGGCTGAAGATAGCAGGCCGCCTGTGACCTGCCCCCTGGAGGAAACGACTATTCTTGAACATTTGGCAGCAAACAGGTGGGGCTAAGTTGTCTCAAGAAGAGAGTTCTCCCAAAGCACCAGGGAGGCCTCTTCGCTCCAACTTCCTGTAATCCAGTTCCTGGGTCTCTACGCAGCAGCCAAGCTGACCTTCTGTCCATGTCTAAAGGCTCCCTTCCTTTCCTGTTCACTGCCGGCCTGAGCTCCTTTCCAGCTCCAGCCTCTGGGTGGGTGCCAGTCCTTGGTGGCCCTGTCAGACCTGGGAGCCCACAGATGCTCAAGTCTAAGGGCCTCTAGCAGAGAGAGGTCTCTTGGTGAATTGCCTAAAGGCTGTCGTTTGGCCCTGGGTCATTATTAACAGGCATGGACCCTGGGACCCGTTCACTCTGGCTTTGTCTGGATGCTTCCTAGAGCACAGCCCATCCTGCGTGTGTCATTTTCATTATGTGAGATCAGCATTTAGTTTCAGCAATGGAAATGTCAGCTGTAATTATTTTCAAGGAGTCTTGATGGCTCTGGGAATAAATCAATATAAATAATGTTTTCATAAACCCTGAATCATCTTTCTAATAGCATTATATCTATAATTTTAATATTCAAAACAATTTTTCTTCACATCTTAGCAATTAATTGTTGCCAAGTGTTCATTTTTTGGGTTTGTTTTATTTCTCTGAGCTGTGAGCTCAGAGCCTGGGGCCAAGGATGTGACACATTAGCATCAGGGCTATGTCTGTGATCCCCAAATAACACCGAGCTTTATTGCCCAACAGGTCAGGCTTGATATACTGTCTCTACCCCAGAAGACAGTCCCCATGCTCCCGGCCATTTTTGTGGTCACCCACATGCCACTTCTGGACATTTCACACCCCAACACACAACTAGCCTCTTCCACCCACACACCCCATGCTCTCTGTTCCCAGCTACAACTGCTTCAGCACTAGCCTGGCAATTGAGTGACTCTGGGGGGCCCGTCTGCTGTGTGCCACTCACTTTCAAAATACTGACTGGGACCAAAAGCAGGTGTCAGGAGCGGGACACCAAGCCCTGGCAGGTGCGAGTCACAGAGAACAATTGCCATAGATTTGAGCAGAGACAAAACTGGTGAGATAACCCCAGTAGCAGAGGCAACTGCCCTTCAGGGATGCCCTGGTATCTCCAAACACAAGAGCTCTTAGACCTTACTCCTCTGGCCAGGAAACCTGCAAAGGCGTATGGGAAATTGAGTGTCTGTGCTCTGCTCAATACAGAAAGAGTCGGTACCCAGTGTGAGATCTTCCCGATGGCTGAGGATCGTGGGAAGAGCCAAAAAGCCCCCGTGGCCACAGTCTCTGCGTCTGGCTGCCAGGAGATGGGGGTGACCTTCAGGAAAGAACTGTCCAGATGCTCAAACCCTGCTATCTAATTTCTGTCCAAATAGGGAGATAATGGGAGCAGCAGGAGGCACCGTGGGCCCCTGTGGCAGTTCTGTTCCTCAGTGTGAGTACATCTCAGTGTAAGTCCGTCCCTGCACTCTAGGTTTAAAGACCGGCCTCTTGAGAAGATCGCAGTTTACTACACAGGGCCAGGGCCAGGGCCTTGGAGCCACTGGGCTGACTTTTATCTCGGCTTCTGCTGACCCAACCTGAGACCCTGAGCCCATAGCAAGCTTCAGCTCACTCACAGGAAAGTCTCAGAAACCACTCCCATTAAGGCTTTAGGGGAACATCTTTGCTTTTACAAGTGAAGCTTCAGTTGGGGTTCTCCAGAAGACCCCAGGGCAGGCTTCTCCCTGTACTCTGCTGTGTCCTGGGAAACTAACAGTTCCCACGATGGGGTCGATGATGAATGGATGGATGGATGGATGGATGGATGGATGGATGGATGGATGAATGAACGATTAAAGAGCCTGACCCCCTAGTCCAAAATGCTGGATCTGACAATCTCAGTAAGGATTGGGAGCCAATGAATCATTTATGTGGAAAGTCTGACTAGGTCATTCCTTCTTCGCGAGACTCGTTGGGGGAGGAGTGAGCACTGAGGAAGGGAAGCGGATGGTGAGGTAACTTCCCAGGTCCCTCTCTGGAAAGGGTCTCTGAAGATGTTCCAAGAGTCAGGACTGAATACAAAACAATGAAAGAGCAAAAGATGGCAGGCCTACCAAACCCTGTGTGCTTTATCCAAAGAGACCTAGCAAAGGCGCACAAGTGTTGTCCCCTTACACGGAAAGAGGAAGGTGGGGACTTTGGATGCTCTTTCTTCCAATTTCGTTCCTTCTAACAAGAAGACAAAGGCTGGGCTGGAGAGATGGCTCAGAGGTTAAGAGCACTGACTTCTCTTCCAGAGGTCCTGAGTTCAATTCCCAGCAACCACATGGTGGTTCACAGCCATCTGTAATGAGATCTGGTGCCCTCTTCTGGCCTGCAGGCACACATGGAGGCTGAACACTGTGTATACAATAAATAAATAAATCTTTAAAAAAAAAAAAAAAAAAAAAAAAAAAAAAGAAGACAAAGGCTGCCATGGTTGGTCTGTCATGTGGTCACTGTACCAAGAGCTGTATCTATTACCATTGTCCCTCAGCCTGGTCTCCAGAGATGAGCTCTGGGCCCTACAGGTCATGTCTACCATGTCCAGGCAAATATGTGTGCTGCTCTAGACAATGTCTGCAGCCCTAGCTCTCGCTGAGAAGTTTCCTCTCAACAGCTGCACCAACCAACCCCATGTCCTTTACTCCTGGCCCCCACACTAGTAAAGAGGGGCTCTGAAGCCCCCGGACCTCTCCACCCAAGCTTCTGCGGACACAGAAGCCTCCAACAGGAAGAGAAGTGTGGCTGGATTGCAGGGTCCAGAGGAAGAGGAGGAAATCGAGGAGGCCACACAAAGAAATGGAGCACGGAGGGAGAGTAGTCAGTGGACTAGGGGTGGAGTCAGGCAGGCCGCAAGGATGGGTTTCTTCTGTGCTGACTGGAGAAAGAGGCCAAGATGAGATGGGAGTGGGGGCAGTTGAGAGAACTGCCTGGTCTCAAGGACAGGTCTTTGGTTCGCTGGACAGGGGATGCTGCCAGCACCAGAACTTCTCCTCACTGGCCCAGGCCTAGCTCGGAGGGACTGTAGGGCAGTGCCTGAAATGGAGCTGGGGGATAGGGAGTGGGGGACTGGCCTGGGCCCAGAGTTACAAGTTCTCCAAAGACACAGACAGCCTCCCCCGCCAGCACAAGCGGACTGCAGAGAGGTGTCTAGATCAGAGCCATGTGCGAGGGAGCCACCCTCCCCAGTCAGGGCAGGCGTGGCGTGAGCACCTGCCATCTCTGGTCTCTGATACTCAACTTGGGATTCTGGTGGTTCTTGGAGCCTCCCAGAGCTGTCAAGTTTCAGGCAGGCCATAGGGTGGCCATGTTGGATTGTACTTCCCCAAGATGAGAGAGTACTGTAAGTTGATCCTGCATCTCAGGCCCTCACTGGGCCATTCCCTCTTCTGTAGAGGAAAGCTGAGACTGGATGATGGGGGAAGGGTGTTCTCAGCCTAGAGCTGGGAGTCCCCCCCCCCCCCCAGTCAGTCTTGCCTGCTGAGGCTCCCTTGCTTGAGGACACTTTTTGGGAACACTAGCTGTTCACCACTCCCTATTGGCACTTCTTTGCCTCCGCAGCAGCTGCCCTCACCCAAAGCCTATAGCAGACTTTTCTTCCCCTCCACCCCACTCGCCGGTACTAGAGACACTGGATTGGGGCCAAGCCCGTCATCAGGGGCCTGTCTACAGACCCTGCCTTCTCTGGCCCAAGATCTGTGCTGATTCAGCCCCAGCACCACGAAGGGGTGACCCTGAGACAGAGCTGTGCTGGCAAATCCTACCTAGAGCCACACGCCCAGGTGCTGAGAGGGTCTCTGCTCAGTTCCTCTCTGGGGTTAGGGCAGAAGCACCTACCCACCTGGGGTCTGAGCTTCCCTCAGACTCTTCTCTGGCCTCCAACCCCCAAGTCCTAATTCCACCGCTCCTTTTCTCCCAAGAAAAGCATGTCCAAAAGGAGATATCAGTCTTGGCAATTCAACTGATTCTCAAGAGATACAACAGCCATGTGTGAGATCCTGGAGACAGCTCCGTTCCCTCCTGGGAAGCAGCCTGTTCAGGGAAGCACATGTTGGCTTTTCCTCTCTTGCAACCTCCCTGCTGGAGCCGCCTTTTCCACCTGAATGGAATTCATGGAACCAGCTATCCTGAGTTAGGATTCTGACTCTGAGTTAGGGTGGGGTGTGGCTCCAAGACCAGAGACTCCCTGTTCCCTTTCACCTGCCCAGAGGCCTGATTCTCCTCTTCTGTAAAGTCCGGACACAGCTCGTTCACCTCTCTCACCTCCTCTAGCTGCAGGATCCAATTCATTTTGTTGGGGCTATCAGCCCCCTGTCCTTTGTTGACAATCTATTTCTGAGGGAGATGATGGGGAATGAATACCCTTGGGGTAACTTGACTGAGGCTATGGCATGAATGTGTGCCTGTGTGACATGTCCCTGCCTGGGACACAGGACTCAGGAACCTTCTGCTCCTTCCTCCACTGTTGTGGAAGAAATCCCAGGTGCTCAGTGGAAAAGGCTCTAAAAGATGCTCAGATGCTGTCTGCATACACTCAGTAGGACTGGCTGCCAAGACTGGCCCGTCTTCTGAGGGAGGGACCATGTTGCACCCTCCTCATGCCTCAACTGCTGCTTTCTGCAGAGAAGTATTTTGAGAAAGGATGGGGGCTCCACAGTCCTTGCAGAGGAGCTGGGCCTCTAGGTGGCCCTTCCTCTGATCAGGGTGTCCTGAGGATGTGTATGGGAAGTGATGGGTAACAGCCCCAGTAGAAGTGGGGTGCTCCCTGGGTGTTGGATGGGCAGGTGCAAGGCTAGCTCCGAGGGTGTCTGTATGGCTGCTGACACTCTGTCTGTCCCTTCTCTACTCAGCGGACTCTGGGACAGATGTCACGGTGCACACAGTGTTTTTCTGCTCATCTAAGACTCAAAGAAAGACAGGGCTTACAGCAACAGTGGAGCCATGTTTGTGAACAGCCATTTTGGTCCTTTCCCTGAAGTCCCAAGACCTGGGCCTGCGCCCGGGGGCCTGTGCGGGGCAGAAGGAGGGCTTCCCTATGCACAGACCACCATGCTTTGTACTATGCGACTCAACTGAGAGGCCACGGAGAAGAGACTAAAAGAAGCCTGTCCTGGGTGGGCAGGGTCAGCAGGGCAGGTCTCTCTGTGGGTGTGTGGGTGTGTGCACGCGTGGCGTTGTTCAGCAAAATCGCCTCTCCTTCTGCCCAGGAGGAGGAAGCAGATAGCAGGTGAGGAGAACTTCTTGCCCCACCATTCCTCCCCAGGAGCCCATGACTCTAGGCTTGGCCTGCTGCGCAGCCGGCAATAGGGCTGGAGCTCAGTGCATGCAGACTCTTGAAATCACAGAGTTCTGTGCTTCTTAATCACTCCATGCAGGTGCAAAGCCGCCTATCTGCTCAATAAGCTTTTTCTGCCACCTTATCAGATCAGCCAGCCAGTCAGTGGCCAAGGAAGGTAATATATCTCCATTTTACAGTGAGGACATGGGCTAGGAGGCCCGTGTGGTAATGGGGGTGGTCAGCATGGGTCAGACTGGGGGACGAGGACATGAGCACTGTCCCTTCGGTTCTCCAGTTTCTGTTCTGCTTTTTCTCCTTGCACACGAACTGGAGCATGAAAGAAGTGGAAAGAGACACATCGCACAAGCAGAGACCTGCAGGACACGGGCGTGGAAGAGAGTGCAGCTGTCAAGACGGGGTAGACAGTCTGTCCCAATATTTTTGTCTTTGCTGTGTCCCATCAACTCGTTTTCTGCAGAGAATGAAGATAAATGGCTGCACTCCAGAAACCTCCGTGCTACATCTCCTTCCTTCTGCGGGGCGGAGTGTTGGCATCACAGATGGCCCACCATCTGTCACCTCCCCTCAGCTATCACCTTGTAAGCAGATTCTGTCAGGTTTTAGGAGTAAAAGCTTAATTAACAAGTGCTCTGTGCAATTATGTACTTAATTATCGCGTGCTTTTATTTCTTTGTTGTTGTTTTTGTTTCAAAAGTTTGGTAACAATTACAGGCAACTGTCCCCAAATGCAATTTCTCTCTCTGCCTCTATCTTTGTGTATGTTTCTGCCATTCTGTGACTGTGTGACTGCCACAGATTGCTGGTGGCGGGGTAGGGAGCAGGCCTCCCCCATCTCCTGAGATCCATTGCAGAGGACAGTAGACATGGGCTCGCCCCATAGGTGCCTCAGGAAGGTATGCATTTTAGGAAGATCTGAGTCTCCACCTGGCTGATGGGTCACCTCTTCTCCTTCATCCTCCACCCCCTGCCTCCACACTGTGGTCCATCCTGCAGGCCAGCACAGGCAGCTACACTAGGGTGGGTGCTGAGGGAGCGTTCAGGAAGTGCTGGGTACAGGCCTGCAATAGGGTGGGGAAGAGGCGTGAGAACAAAGAATACATAGGATCGGACCTTAAGGACAGAACAACAACAACAACAAAATTGGAAGGAATTTACTGGACTGACCACCAAGCCCAGGGCTTGGAAATTTTAAAAAGTGTTTGGACTCACCCCCAAAGCTCTTCTGTTCAACAGTTACCCAATCCACGGAGGAGGAGCCAGACTACCTGGAGTGGCCATCTTTGAATACCTCTGTCTATCGAGGGATGTTTTTCTCTTTTAGGAAACTCCACTAGGGAGTAGAAGACTCAGCTGTTAGCATATGGTGATGGAAGTGACCCCACTGCAAACAGTAGGAAGTTGGAGCTATAAGGCAAGCCAGCCTTTCTGGCTACCCAGACAGCACGCGGAGGGGTGTCTGGGCTGGCAGGCAGCTCCCTTGGGGCTCCAGGTTCTCAAGTGTCCTCACCACCACGCCACCAGCATGAGCTAAAATTGGATGCAGCCTGCAGAGGGTCCTGGGATTGGGATTGGGGGAGGGACAAGGAGCAAGGGCAGAAGAATTGCAGAATCAGGCCGCCTGCTTCCCTTTCTTTGAAGGTCCTGTCTCAGAAACACAGACAAACAGCTGCAGTGTGGCCAGCCTGCTCTTCTCCAGCTGAGAGCAGCCCTCAGGCTCTGTATGCCACACCCCTTCTCTGGGAGCAGGCTCCTCTGCTTGGGACCTCTGCTGAATCTCATGGCTGGTTGAGTCCCTGGCAACTTTGTGTTCTTGTAGACACCCCATCTCCTGTTTCTTATGGAAGAGCCCACGGGTGGTGGGGCCAGAGAAAGCCTTTGGTTCTGTCCTGTCTTCATGATGCCCTGTCCCCAGGGCTCCCAGTGCTTCAGTATCTGTCAGACATGGCTGTCTAAAAGACAACAGCTACTGTTCACCATGCTCACGACCCCTGCTGAAGACAGCCTGGGCTAGAGGAGAGTGCTACAGGGATCTTGTCTTGCCTGGTCCCAGCAGGCCTGAGGGAGCCCTCTCATGGCAAGCCAGGCCAAGGAATCCTGGAGTTAAGAAATGGCACAGGGCCAAATGGAGTCTCCTCCTCAGAGGCTGACCTGGAAATAGTTCAGAGCACAAGGTCACAAGTGGGGGTTGAAGTGGCAAAGAACAATTTGGTAAAAAGAGAGAGTAGGTAAAGAAGTCAGAGCTGAGGGAAACAAGCGCTGAAGGCCCACCCAGGCCTGAGGTGACAAGATTGCTCAGGCAGTCAACTTCCCTGAAGAGGCCTTCTCTGAGTTCACCTGACTCAGTTGCCCCTGGGGACTTCCCAAAACTACCCTTCATTGTCATTTTAGGGTGCTCAAGGGTCCAGACTGAGGTGGGAGGGGATGGCACGTTCTCATTCTCACCCAGAAGGCAGACCGTGCCAACTTCAAGAGCTAAAGTTCACTCGGGAAGAGTGGAGTGTGGCTCATCTGAACTGGGGTTTGGGTGTTGGGGTAGCTTTTCTCCCCTGGGGCTCTGGCTAGGGAGGCCAAGCAAGGCTTTGCGAGAGGCTTTGGCCTGGTGCAGTGTGGGAAAAGAGTGGAGTGTTGTCTCTAGGGTGCCATTAGAGAATAGAAAGTTCCTGGCTGTAGGGTTGGCTTGAGAAAGGGGGAAGTGGACTCCCCAAGCCCCCGCAATGTGGGAGGAAAGGTGGCTAGGTACCTGTGATACCCCGTCGTGTCCGAGAACACTGTCTTTGTGGAGCAATGTGGCCGTGGTTCATCTACATTTCCCCAGTCAGTGCTCAGCACATAAATAGCCAGGGAGCTGAGGGGAGCACAAGAGCAAAGCTTCCATCATCCACCCTCATCCTACTACTGCCTGGGGAAAGAAGGGTGACAGACAAGGAGGAGGGTGGCAGGACTTAGGCCACCTTCAGTTCCGATGTCCCCGTGACCTGGAATGGCCCTGGCCAGCAGCACCATCATTCCAAAGTTGCGGCTACCTTGGTCATAGGGCTTTCCTCACAAGGGTCCCGCCCCTGCTATTTTCACGGATGTGCCAGTGTCGCTAGGAAGACCATGGAACCTTGGTGAGAGGAGCAGTTAGTGACAATCTGGGAATTGCTAGAGAAGGCCAAAAACTGTCTTCTGGGTAGAGGCCCGGGAGAGGGAGGGCCCCTCACTTCCTGAGGCAGAGTGCTACTTTTTCAGATGCACTGGAGGAAGAAACACACCACTGCGTTTTCTGGGAGCACCTGTCACATCAACCCCCCCCCCCGCCGTGTCCCTCTCTCCCACCTCAGCCTCCTTTCATTCTGGCCTGTCGCCACCACATCTGGAGTGGCATGCCACTCTAAGTTACTGAGACCCCCCAGCTCATTTTGGCTGAGTTGCAAGATTTCTGTTGCCATGAAAATATCAGGGCACCCCAGGAAGGAAGGGGGGCTGGGAGAGAAGTGCAGGTATCAGATCATCACCTGCTCCATGCACCTCTCCCGCCAGGTGATGGGCCCCTGCATCTATGCCAAAGCCTCTCGCGAAGACTTGCTTGGCCTTCCAGACAAAACCAACAATTCCCTCGACAGACTGTCTACTCAAGACATCATAAAGTGGTCACTGTCACCTCCTACTCCAACTGTACCCATCCACCAGTTTGTCCTTCTGGTTAGAGTGCAGTTACTCTCAAGCCCAGAGCACCTCGCTGGGCGCCAGGACTCTCAAAGTCCATGCCCCTTCCCACTCTGCCACCTATTTGCAGCTCAGCTCTGGGCTCCCAGCACCCCAGGAGCTCTTCCCTGCAGCCCTCAGCACCCCAGGAGCTCTTCCCTGTAGGGGCACCCCAGGAGCTCTTCCCTGAAGCGCCCCCCTCCCCCGGCCTCTCTGGAGTCTCTAGAGCGTACCATCCGACTAAGAACGGCTTTGCTATTATATGACGGGCTTGGATGGGTTCTGCAGCCGGGCCTAGGAAGGAAGGGCTGGGGAGCAGGCTTCCAGACCTGAGCACTGGGGCAGCGGAGGGCTGAGGGGCCAGGGAGTCAGTAGGATGTCGCTGTGGGCCTGACAGCCTGACCCACAGCACAGTGGACTGGCCCAGCTTTCCACCCCAGACCTTCCACTCAGCAGGGGTTCACGTCACAGAAAAGCCTGAGGTATGGGCGAGCCCCCTTTCAAGGAGGCTCAATCTGGTCACCCTGAGAATGTCCCACATGGAGAAAGGGTGGGGGTGCGGTGTGCAGAGATGTACCTCTTGACTCCCAGAGTGCATAGCAGAGCTCAGCTGCTTCTTTTGGGGGCAGGGGTAGAGGTCTCAGGAGGCAAATAGAGGTCAGAAACTTGTGTGGATGGAGCCAGCTCTCAGTCAAGGATGTGTGCAGCATCAGCCACTAGGCTCTGGCCCCAGCGGATGCCAATGTCCTCTTCATGCGGCCTTCTCATTCCTGATTGCTTTGCCAGCCCTTCCCTGCCCTCCCAAGCTAGACACGGTCCGTGTGCTCTTCCTGCCGACCTGAACAATTCCTTTTCAGTGTTAGGGCAAGGACGAGGCCAGCTGGGGATGTACTGGGGCCTCCATGGCTCCTTCTGAGTAGATGATTTGTTGTGACTTGAAATAAGAAATGGGTCCACAGTGTTCTTAAACCCTAAAATGTCAGGGTTTTGGGAATGGCCTGGAGTCCTTGACAAACTGCCTTCCAGTGAGAGCTGAAGCTAGGTCTGAGGCCCTTCCATCTTTGTACTCCATCAAGAAAACACATTTGAGTTTCTTGACATGCAATTAGCAAATGTCTTGCCAGGTTATTTTTGTGAATGTGCCAGCCTACCAGACAGGATCAAGTACAAATTAATGGAACCTCTCATAGCGTTGTGAGAGATGACCCAGCACTAAATCCTACCTCCTCTTCACAAGAGGCCCCCAGGGAGGAAAGCCTGCAGCTGCTGAGGACTGGCCAGCAGGTGTCTAGAGATGGGGCAACCAGAAAAAGAACTGTCTCAAGGGAGCCACGATGGCAAAGCCTCTGCCAGTCCACTCTCAGGTTACTTTGTGCCTCAACCATAGACAGAGAGCAAGGCATAAAAGGTCACCTATGCGGGTTTCCTTGGTCCTGGGTCCCAGTCAAGGGGAGGGTACTCCAATCAGTGGGTACTCCAGTCAGAGAGTAATCCAGGGCCACATAAGGGTCATGGGGGCAGCCATGGAAGGTCACAGGCCTCTAGTTGAGAAGCCTGCTCTGCCCAGTGTGGTCCCCAGAGGTGGTCATTCCAAGGCTTCCCTGCCCGTCCTAGACCTGAGGCTGCTGTCCTGGCTCCCTCTCCTCCTGGCCCACTGGGTTCAGAGAGCAAAGCGCATCCTTCACGGAAAGGCTCCTCAGCCAGCCGAGATCAACATGCCAATGGAAATGTCAGTGCACTCCCAACCACGCATGTGCATCAGCTGGGAGAGATCACCACACCAACGGACAAGCCAGCACACTTACAGCGGGCGTGAGTACAGAAGATCTTGAGCGGGAGCAGGGGGCTGGGAGTGCAGCCACTGGAAAGGGAAGCAGACAACTGTGTTGTCACTGGCCTCGTCAACGTGGGGAGACAGGACCCAAGACCTGTGACCTGCAACTTTAAAGCCCTGGCTATATGTCATCCTTGACTGGCCTTACTCTCTGGTGGTGAGAGGTCTTTGCAGAGGCCTATTAAGGACAGACAGAGTTCATCAGTCCTTGGCTTCACTGAGTGTGAGACTCCAGGCCACTCCCTTCCTAGGTGTCCAGTCTATTGTCCTACCTTGCCAGTTTACAAGCCCTGAGGATAGGATTTGGGAGTGGCTCAACGCTATATTACACAGTCAGGGCCAGAGGAATTCACTGCCTTGGCTCAGCTCCCAACAGCCCAAAGTACTCAAACCAGCAGAGAAACAGTAGGGGGAGAAGGAATGGCTTCCAGAGGAGGCCAGTGGCCCGATGTTTCCATTAATTTGAATGACCATAACTCTGGCTTGAATAAACCATGTGTCCATTTGGGGACCATCACGCACCTGACCCCCACTGCTAAACGGAAGCCCTTGGTGGTGTCTTATTTGCAGAACTTGGCCAGGACATGGTAGCTTGGTAGGACACCAAACAGCTAGGCTGGCAGGGCCTCCAAACAGCTTGTCTCTGTATTCTGACCACAGATGGCAAACTCCATCATGGCCCTTGAGGAGCATGGGGAAGCCCAGCTAACCAGCACACTGACAATGAGATTCCTTGGGGCAGAGGCTTCTGCAGAGGTGTGCACAACAGGACCGGGCCTCTCAAGTATCCCCAGCTCCTTCCATGAAGGCAGGAGGGAAAGACAGGCTGGTGGCCATCCTCAAAGAGTATTGAACACAAGCAAGGCTTTTCCAGAGGGGCCAACACCCTGTGATTCCTCCTGCTCTAGGAAGTTCCCTGACTCCTTAAATTCTTGTGTAAATCACTTCAAAACCTGATTCCTTTAGAGCTGACACCTAGCTTAAGTCAGCCCGCTCAAGGAGAGGAAGGCACTGCAGGAAGAGTGGCAGGAAAAAGAAGCGATTGCTAGAACCTGGTCCGGCAGGGTGGGGCAAGTTCTAACCCACACAGCTATATAATGTAGGCCCATATTTCTATATGGTATGGCAGTCAGGCCCTGAAGCCAGAGGCCCCACCTGAAGTGGTCACATAGCCCTGCAGACAGGCTGTCACCGCCCTAACAAAGGGTCAAGATGTTGTTGCTCCTTTCTTTGTAATTTGGAGGATGCCTGAAAGAGATGCTGATTCAAGCCTACGTGATAGCTAGCATACACAGCAGACAGGTATATGTGGACATGACAAAACGCTATTCACCTGGTTACCTAGGTAGGAGACAGAATGCTAATGTATTTCCCCTAAGTTTTGGTATAAAGGCTGTTTGGAAAATAAAGCAGGAGGAATTTTCCAGGATGTAAACTCAGGATATCATGAGGGATCTCTGAGAATCTTCCTCCCAATAAAACCATGTGAGCCGTGTCTTTATTCCCGTCTCCTCCACATGGATCCAGAGAGAGATAGTTTATGTTGGGGTCTGGTAGAGAAATAATTGAAAGTCTGGGCTAGCGCTAGACTGGAACATAATGGTGCCCAACATGGGGCTGACCACTGAACCCCAAGAAATGCTGGAGAGGGCCCATAAGTACGGAGGAAAACATGAGGAACACATGAGAAAAAATTTCACCACAACTGGATATGTGAGTATTGAGTGCTCAAAAAATAGAGCTCAAAAATTTAAAAAGTATAAAGAAGCAGGACAAAATTTAAATTGGGAGTAAAAATATGTAAAAAAAAGTAATCAGTTCTATATGTGGGCAGCTAAAGGGAGTGAGAGTGGAGCACAAACAACGGCAGAGACATTTAAAGTCTCTAAGTGTGATAGTCACAACATTGCGACTTTTATCGCTTGCTACACAGGTAGGAAAAGTAAAGAAAAACAGCTTTTAGCCCAAGAATCGCTTTGGTTGCTGCTGAGACGGAGGTGCCATGTGCTGGCTGGCTGTGGGGAAAGGCAAGCAGGAGACAAAGTTTAGAGAGCACATTTAACCTCACACAGAACAGAGGAGAGGATTCAGGAATTCTCTTAATTTTATGATTTACAAGTTAAAATAAAAAAGATAGTTAAAAATCCGCCCACCAGAGCTTGGAAAGGCAGTCTAACAGACGCAGAGAGCCTGGGTCCTACCCCGCCGTGCGGTGCAGCATCAACTGAGAGCTGAAAGGTTTACAGTAAGGTAGCCTCTGAGAACTGCAGCTTCCGGCCAATTAAATAGGTTAAATATGCTTCTTTTCCATTTCACAATTTGGCTTCTTTGTCAAGTCTGCTGTTTATAGGCATGTGAATTTGTATCCAAGGTGGATTGATTTCAGTACCGTGGTTCTGTAGTAAAGTTTTAAAGTCAGAGATTGTGATGCATTCAAAAATTCCTTGATTGTACAGGATTTTAAGACGTTTAGGCCATCCTGAGTTTTTATCTTCTTATAAAGTTGAGGATTGTTCTTTCAAGGTCTATAAAGAATTTTGTTATAATTTTAACCGACATTTGCATTGAATCTGTAGATTGCTTTCAGTAAGATTGTCATTTTTCTATGTTGGTTCTATCTTCACAAGAGAATAGGAGATCTTTCCATTTTCTAATGCCTTAAATTTCTTTCTTCAAAGACTTAAAGTTCTTATCATAGAGCTTTTTCCATTTGTGTGATTAGAGTTACTCCAAAATATTTTATGGTATTTCTGGCTATTGTAAAGAATGATGTCTCTCATTTATCATATGTGTAGAAGAGATGTATTTTGGGTTGTTTTCAGATTCTGGCTATGATAAAGTCTTTCTGCCATAAACATAGTTGAGCATGTGTCCTTACAGTATGGTTGAGCATCTTTTGGACTCGGGGTCAATGAGCAGGGAGGAGAATGGAACAGGGAACTGAGAGCTTCCTCCTCTGGGAGAAAGATGAGCTAAGGGTGCCTGTGGTGCCTGGGGCCCTCTACAGTCACCTCTCAAATCTCTAGTCTATATGGAGCTGGCTGTATTCTCCAAGCTTCAGGCTTGCTTTGTACATAGGCCCTTAACCTAGAGAGGTGGATATCAGGAAGCCATAGACCTCAAGATTCAAGGTAGCTGGGACAGGGTTACCAGTGGCCACCCTGTTCGGCCAGCAGTAGTCATAGCACAACAAGTCAAGGGTGTGTGGAAATTTACTAAGTAGTGTCATTTCCCCCTTTTTTTTTAATTGTTGCTTACCAAGTGTAAGCTTTGGGGTGAGCAAGAAACAGCAACTGGGTCTCAGGGGCGGCAGCTCCACTGAGGGTACATGATCCCTGGGTGATCCAGAAATGAGGTCTGCACTCAGAGCTCTCGTCTCTCCCTGCACCAAGCCGCAAAGGGGTAGGGTAGTCCCCAGGGAAATCCCCCAGATCAACAAAGAAAGGGCCACAGGACTGAGGATGCCTGGGACCGCTCATTTCCAGGCACCTCCCTCTGTGTTCAAACACATTACAATTGCAGCCTGGAAGGGCCTGACAGGAACCCTCTCTATCCGTCAGTGCCTTCACCTTTGAACTTTGTTAATGGGAAACAGAGCATGGGATGGAGCTCAGACTATTGGGAGCCATTCAAGCCTGTCTAGTAGGAAAGGGATGTGATGGCCAGGTCCTCTGGCTATCATGGAGGCCTGGGAGACAGCTGAACTTCAGGACTACGGACAGGGGGCTACAAACCCAGACATAGATTGGGAACTACTTCCCTGCCTCTAGAGCTTCATCCCTCCTCAGCAGGGCCTTGGGCCAAAATGGGTGACCTTTGGCCTAGAAATCTTCCATCTCTTGGGATCTCCTGAATGGGGGAGGACATTGGAAGTGTGGGTCCCAACGGATTGAATTCCAAAGTTCTAAGTCCTAGTGAGAATAATGAGATGGGTTTGAGAAAGACTTTGATCTTGAAATAGGTACTCCTAGATCTAGGTCTTGGATTCGCCACTGACTAGCTGTGTGACCTTGAGCCAGTTCCGACAAGACAGAGTCTTTAGGATAAAATGAGACAAAGGGTTGGAAGGTCATTTGCCACTTTAAGGCCTTTGGCAGGGGACTCGAACTTGATTCCAAGGGCTTGAGGTCCTGAGGTGTAAGGTGGCCAGGCACTTCTGCAGAGAACAGCTGTGAAGAGAGTAGAAAGACAAGTTCCATTTACTGTCCCACTTTGATATGGGGACAGGGGATTTTCCAAAATTCTGAGGCTGCCAGTCTGGCTGAGAGCTGCTCTGTGGAGAGGCGGCCTCTGAGCTGGGGAAATGAAGCCTCATTGGCCACACCACTTCTCAAAGCTACTGAACGCCATGAATCACAATCCTCTTTTATTTTCATTTTATGGCCTCTTCTAGGCCATTTCTGGCGATTTACTCTCTGCTCTGGGCCAACTATGTCAGAAACGGTTTCCTGGGCTTTCTCTTCCTCTGTCAACACTCGGACCTTGGTGACTGACCCAGCAGCTGGAGGACAGCTCCCACAGCCACTTGTTGTTGGAGAAAACCTCAGAACCAGGAATGCAGAGATGCTAAGGAATTAGAATATCTGGTTCCTCTCCTTGGGTGCTCAGACCCCACTTCTGCAGCAGGCTCTCTCCTCCTGGGGGCCAGCCATTCAGTGTAGCCTCCCCAATGGGAGGGGATGCCAGAAGAAAGCCTGCTAGGTGTCATGGTCAGCAACCTATGGTACTACCTCAGTGACGAGAGGATGTTGTGGCCAGCCTGGGCTTCTGCAGCCTTTTTCTTTTTTTAATTCTTGTCTGGTTTGGCCACTAGTCAAGGGCCCAATGCAAATCCCTCCCTTGGACTGAGTGTCTGTTCCCTCATTTGTAGAGGAAAGGGGACAGTCCTGCCGGTGCCACTATAGCTGTGCACACAACTACTACCCCTCAGCCTGTCTGCTACTGACGCCCATGACCACCAAATGTGGTGTCAGCAGTCAAACACGGCCTTCTCGTTTTAAACAAGGTTTTGGCTTTTTCTAGGGGCAGTGATGTCGGGAAGATCTGAGCAGGGTTCCAGGGCTGGGAGACAACATTTGATGGAGTCTCTGTGCCGATTAGGGCAAAGGCAAAGCAACCTCTCCTGCCATTATTCGACTAGCAGAGGGGCTCTGGTCAGTGCAAGCGGCCTTCCAAGTGAGGCAGCCCACAGCTGTGTTTTCAGGTCTACCCTGAGAAACAGCCTAAAGGAGCGCACCCTACACACCAAATGGGTGCTGCATGGCAGGGGCCAGATGGGACCCCTGATGGCTGGAGAGGAACTTGAGGGTCTGCCTTTGCCATGTCCAGACAGAAGGGAGGACCTGAACGCCGGGTAGGAGAGTGAGCAGCTGGGCCTTGGGTGAAAGCAGAAGCAACAATGCTGGGGGCCTTTCCTCTTTGGGCTTCAGTCTCCCCAACTGTAGAATAAGGAGATTGGGCTAGACACGCTCCACCTGGCACCCAACTATCTCAGAGTGGCCAAGACAGTCAACTCAGGCAAGGAGGTCAGAGGGCATGTAGGGAAAAGGGATTACTGGTTTTACATTACCTCAGAGAACAACCCCAGCTACAGAGGACAGACTAGAATCTACACTCAGTCTTACCAACAAAACTGATTTAAATGTTATTCTCTGGATTTTGTTTAGGTTTTTAAAAAAAAAGAAAACTTTAGAAATTGAGAGAGTTCTCAGGGCAAGTCCCTGGGCTAGTGTGGCCCTCTGCTTGCTACTCTGGGGTGAGCCATGACTACCTTGGCACGCTCAGCTCAAGGGAATCACTGAGATGAGCACCTTTTTCTTTTTTTTTTTTTTTTTTTTTCATTTCTTCCCATGGCTTTGGTGCCACAGGTTGCCAAGGACTGAAGGGGCAGATATGGGCTGGGGAAACAAGGGAGGCGTTTGACAATTTATCAAGATTTGAGTACAGTACTTTTTTTTCCAGACAGGAATTCCTTAAATTTCTTAGCATCTTAGTGGCCACCCTGGGGCAAGGCCGTCTCTAGGACTTCAATCTGAATAGTCAGTGTAACAACAGCTCAGGGGCTTCCAATGTGACTGAGGGCGGCAGAGGATCCCAAATATGCCTTCTATTGATGACTCATGTGGGTGGAGTGGAGGCTGAGAGGTGTGAAGGTCTGTCTCCAGAGACACCAGGCCCTACGGGATGAGTCTTCAGTCAGTGCCCCTTGGGAGATGGCTGGATTCCTCACCCTCAAAGTCTCCTTCCACCTTTAGCTGAAGCTTTTAGCAAAACCCCCAATTCCTCTCTTTGGGCTTCCCTGATTTTAGCAATCAGCCTTGGTTTAGCTGTTCCTGCTTTTGCCTGAGAATAACCTGTTTAAAATCTAAGCAAGGAGAAACTCCCCCATGTACAGCACTCCACCCATGCCCAAACATCACACCACGTGTGCACGCACAGCCCTTGTGAAGCGAGGTTAATCTGTAATGTATTTAATAGCTCCCCAGTCAACAGCAGGTAGGTTCTGCAGAATTCCTCCAAGGTGGCCTGAAAAGAGTGAACTGGAATCTGCAAGAGTGAACTTGTGTGCTGTTCAGTGGAGTGTGTACATGGCATGAAGCTGGACACTCTGGGGAAAGACAGAGGTGCAGCTCCCGTGGTGCCCTTCCCAAGTCATGTATGTGCGGTCTGGTTGGGGAGGTCAGGCTGCCTCCAAATTCACTGAAGGGATCTGTACTCTTGCTCAAATCCCCCATTCCCTCTGTGACTTTACTGCAGCCCCGAGGCTCCTCTGGTCCCCAGATGATTCTGAATCTACTTTCCATGTATTGCAGAGCCCCAAGATCTCATCTCTCTCTCTCTCTCTTTTTTTTTTTTTTTTTTTGGGAAGGCTTCCCTAAAACCAATCATTGTGTGTGGGGTCTTTCTGCTTCCTACTTCCTGGTAGCCAAAATAGAAATATCACAAATAAGACACAGGCTCAACCTCAGAGGGTCTGGCCTCTCTTGGTTTCTGACTTCCATATGGAAGAATTGTTGGTTTACACCTCTACATTTAATGCCCAGAGACAAGATGATCAAAACACAGACTGCCTTGTCTCTTCCGTGCAGGGGGCTAGGAGGACCAGGAAGCTGCAAAGCCTGCTGCATTCTAGGCTTATCTGGACAGCACCCTGACAAGAACTGTTTAGCTATGCATACCTCTTGCCCTCTATTTAAACCCAAACCTCATGTCAGGACCCCAAAGATAGACTTGAGGGTCACTGGACCTCTTTGTTCCTCTTCCCATCGTGGCCACACTGAACAAATCTCCATTTTCTGCTTTCTCGTTGTGACTTATTGGACCTATTGAGGACAGGTCGATGAGCCTAGCTTAGCTTGTGAGGGCAGCCAAGGGTCCAAACTCTGACACAAACATGACCAAAACCTTTCTGCATCTTTGGCTCGAACACCATCATTTCAGAGTCTCTGAACCTGCTGTTTACACTTTGGGGGTGGGGGAGGCAGGAGTGTGGCAGAGATGGGTGACAGCTCTTCCGTAAGTTCCATGAGAGCACACCTGCTTGCTCTTCTCCCATCATCTCTCCCTCCCAAACTACACAGCACCCTTGGTGGGAGAGAAAGGCGGAGCGGGCAGGAGTGGAGCAGATCCTAGGAGGGAACAGTCAATCCCAGGACTGTCTGCACCAGGAGCATCAAAAGTCAGGCAGCCTGTTTCTTGTGTCCAGAAGCTGCTTAGCTGGTGGAAGGAGCAACGTCCTGTGACTTCAAGGCAGAAGGGATCAGGGACTAAAAGTACTCAAAAACTCCTGGCCAGGGCTTTCAGTCTAATTGGTTGAAATGACAACAGCTACTGGGACCACCCAATCCCTCTGTCTCTCCTCACTCAATGCCGTAGGCCAGGCAATTGTCAATTCCAGTTCAACACTTTGGAAGGTAACCAACATCAGGGCACGTTCTCCAAAGCTCGGGAGAATTGCTCAGTCTGACAACGGGACAGGATATTTGAAATCAAGTATGTCTCGGGAAACTCTCTAAATTAGTTCTCGGCTCTAACCCGGGAGTCCAGAGTAGCAGAGGGTTGCGAGCACACATACTGCTTAGGACTTCGGAACTGAGTGACCCAGAGGTTGGTGGAGCTGGCTCGGAAAGGGCGGAGCTCTGGAGGCTTGGTCGGCCCCACCCCCAGGCTCTCCTGACTAAGGCGGTTGGAGGCAGTTATGGGTGTGGCTAGAGCCAGGTCGAGGCTAATTGCCCCTCCCAACCCTCCCACCTCCGCTTTCTGAACGGTGGTTGGAGAGGGGTGGTGTGGGTGGCTTGGCCATACTCCCCAACTGGGAGGCAGTAAGGGGCGTGGTGCAGCAGGTTTGACCACACCCCCAAGCCCACGGTGTTCAGCAGTTGGTGGTTGTGAGGGGCGGGGACAAATGTGGCCACACCCACAACTGGTTTTTCTTTGGCCGTTGGCTCACTTAAGCCAGGTCTCTGAAGGCCGGAGAGCTATCACTTCTCTCTGCAGTTGGATCTGTCTCCGCGCTGTACCCCAACGACGGCCTGCGTGCCTCCACAAGGCCTTTTAGGGTTTCTGTCCATTAGAGTGGAAATTGGCTCTGATACCCAGGAGAATCCGTTCAGGAACACAGAAGAAAAGTGGGGATCCAAGGATCCTTGTCTGTAGGCCCAGCGTTTGTGGGGCTCCCTTGCCTCCCTCTTGATGCCACAGAGAGATTGAAATGCCTTTTGTTCAAGTCTGTTGCTGTCCGGAGCCTCTTTTTCTTCCTAGTGGGTGCCGGTCGCAAGATAAGATCCAGGATAGACGCCAGAAAAACAAGAGTTGCAGACACAAAACTAAGTGCAGGGCAGACATTGCAGGACCATCACAATAGATGGAGTATGTTGGGGTGGAGGCCTTTCACCCAGGGATGTAGGTAGGATCTGGGTCCCATCCCGGGCAAGCAGTCACTCATTCTCCTTGCCCAAAGGCATTAATACTGTGAGATACTCTGGGAATGGGGCGGGGGGGGGGGGGAGGAGGTGGTTTGTAGTTTCAAGTCTAAGGCTTGGCACTTCTAGGCATACGCTTGCTGAGTTGCCTCTGAATTCCGGCACACCCGTGAACCTCTTGAAGAAATGCTGGCATGAGGGGTTGGGACAAGGTACCTAAGGGAGCTTACGGGGTACTCAGAATAGATTGAGGTTAGCTCTCAGCCAACAGAAAATCATGACACAGGTCTAGGTAGGGGCATGGAGATAGGGAAAAAAAAATCAAGAGATGTGGCAACAACACACATTCCACAGGTAGTAGAACTGGGGTATCTCAGGATAATAGAATGGGGGGCTGATCCACTATATTTAGGGAATATTTCCTGATCATATGATCGGCTTGTCAGTGAAGCAGGGAGAAGATTTGGGGTTACCTGGCTGCGGCTAATATTCTCAAAAATGTCTTTCTCAGATTAGAGGGAAATCTTTGGGACCCTGACTTCCAAAAGTTTGGGTATAAAGCAGTCCCAGTGTTTTGATGGGAAATATCTGGAGAAGGGGTTTCTTCCATTCCAATATTCTCTCTGCCTAGAACCCAGAGGCAATAAGACACTGTGCCAATCTCCCCTTCCAGGGAAGAAAGTCAATGGGAGAGGGCCTCAGAGCAACCACTTGGTAGGCCCACTCCTTCCTCCCTTAGGTGTGCTGAGAGGGATTACCACGTGTCAGGCCAAGGATGGCCTTAGCTGCCTTCTTTGAGACTTTGCTCTCGTGATATATGTGGATTTGTGCAAGGTTGTCAAGGCCTTTCTTTACCTTTAACATTCACCCATTTCTTGACCTTGAGGGGCAGACTCCCCAGGGACGGTCCTCTATCTACCCCTCCCCCCACATGGTTTGGAGTTGACAAAATGGTTGGAGTGCAGATTTCATACTGGATCTTGAAAGAGGCCAAAACCGTACACACATGTGTAATTACTGCATGCGATACCAGGGGCTATAGAGCAGAACCAGAAGGACTGAGCCTTCCTACTCCCTAACGACGTTCTGTGTGCAGTCTTATTATTCTTTCCTGATCAGTTTAAATCAAAAGACTAATGTCTAAAGAATGTGAATCATGGAAGTCTGCCTGCTAAGTCCCAAGAGACCGAGTCCAAAGGGGATTGGTTTTAAGGTGGGGTGGTGGGTTTAAAGGAGGCCCAGTGGTGCAGGGAATTCTAGTTCTTGGGGGTGTGTGTGATGATCCTGCCTTTGTTGCTCTGGAACTGTCCATGGTCCGCCTACCCTGACTCCATCTTCCCAAGATGGTTGTGGTAGTCTTCATTTGAGCTTGTTTCAGTGGCAGAGACGTTAGTTCCAGCAAAACCGCAGAATTAGAGCCTCCACAGGCCAGCAGGGGCCTTGGACAAGGTGATGTCACAGGAACCAAAGGGCATCCCAAGCAAGCACACAGTTATGAGGTCTCGAGTCTGACACGAGGAAAGCTTCTGACCCGCCTACCTTTGTGGTGGACTTGTCTTCCCTGAAGGGGCATTCTGGAGACAGAGGCTTCTCCAGGCCCAAGCACACAGCAGCACCAGGGGCTCCTGAACAATAGCTCCTGGCTTTGTCCACCCTGAGAAAAGAGCCCTCTCAACAGCTGAGATGATGATAGGAGAGGGCCTCCAAAACAAAAAGTTCAAGGACCATCAGAATTCTGGACAGCGCTCACTGTCAACATCTGTGTACAGGACTGGGGGTTGGCGAATGACAGCAAGAGCTGCAAAACCTCGGGAGACACTGCTGTCTGGGGAAGCACTACAGTCCCTGCTGAACTATTGCTAGAGGCTGGGACCAGAAAGAACCACACTGGTGAGGACGACAGGGTTTTATGAACCCAGGTCTCCCGTCCCTGTTAAGATGACCTCACCCCACACATGCACAAACCCAGTCACCAACTCGTGAATATGGTATGAGTCATTCCTCAGAAATTTAGTTACAAAAACAGGATAGGAATTCACCTAAGGAGGCTGAGGGACAAAGCTATCACCAGTGGTCTCGGCAAGAACAAACCTCTTGTCTGCCTTCCCCCAGATAAGATGGACTCCAAGAAGACACCACAGGACTTTAGCCACCAGAGCGAGGCACGAGTCGGGCAGGCCATGGCTATGGTAGGACTGAGCTTGGAGAGTCGGAGGAGGAATGGGACAAGCCACCTTCCGGGGCAGTCTAGCTCCTCACAGCCTTGGTCTTTTCTGGCCCAATTGCTCCTCTTGAGCTGTAACACACTCTGAGGCACACAGTGACTTCTCGGCTATAAAACTGGCTATGGTGGCCGTGGGAATCTGAATTGGACATACCCTTAGCTTATCCTTCCTCTGTCTTGTGTAACTCTGGGGAACGGGTGACCCAGGGGACCAGAGGCTAGCGGGGGCCAGGAAGAAGAGCCTTGGAGGCTAAGCTTGCCTTTCTTCAGCCAGCTCTGGCCTTGTGAGTGCATGTCAGAGTAAGGCCTTTGACTGTGTGGGTCCCTCACAGCTCTCTTCACCCAGCATGTCTGAAACTGCCCAGTGAGAACACTCTTGCGTGTGTGCTAAAGACTTAGAACTGTGCTGGCAAGTGGTTCCAGAATCCCCTCCCCAGTCCAGTTCCAGAAAAGCACTGGGGAGGACCAGAAATGGCATCCATTGGCCTGAATGAACCTTTATTTAGAATGTCAGGTAGTCTTTTTGACCCAGGAATATTTCAATGGTCCCACCCAAGCAAAGGTGATCCACATCTCACTGCGGGTGGGGAGCAGAGCCCACAAGAGGGCTTTTCTGTCTGGACAGGAAGTCTTAATACCAATTAGACTTTTCCAGATCCATTGGAATAACAGCAGCAGAAGGCATATTCGCAGGACAGAGGCAAGCTGAAATTCAAGCTGCAGCAAGTTTGCAGTGAGCCGGAAATGCCTACAACACAGGCTTGGGAGAAAGAGGTTCCCCTGGCAGGGAAATCAATAAGTAAACCTGATTGAATGAGTTGATGGGCAGAGGATCCCTGCCCAGCGGCCCTTGAACTCTGCCTGCTGCCGCTGTAAATATTTGAAGGCTTGAGAGGAGACAGCCACTTAGAACATGCATGCCCATACCTAGGCATAGAGAGCCATGTTGCTTCCCTTGTTCTGTCCCTTATCACAACCTGTACTTCTACACCCTACTCTCGTCTCCAGTAGGCAGTCTGGAAGCCAAGGAACCCTCCACCCCTGGCCCTAGCAGAGGACACAGGCACTTAGAAAAGGTGGTGTCGGAAACTGGACCATGTTAGGCCACCTCTTATGAGATGATCGTTTTTCTTCCTTTCAAATATGTCTTCCCGGCTTCATTTTGAGGAATTTCCAAGCATCTTACCTGCTCAGCATTTCCCTTTGGCGTGTGGCTTCTTTTGCAGATCGTCCTTGCTTTCAGCTTCAGAAGGAATAGGGCTCCCACCGCCAGTGTTTTAGGTACGTTCCTGGACAGAAAGAGTGGCTGCTTCCCAGAGAACTTTCCAAAGCCTGCTGCCCTGGAGAACGGCCTTCTATCTTCTCTAGATCAATACCTTGCATCTCAGTCTGACTCACTGGGCCTGGAGATGAAGTCAGGGGACAGTTCTGTGCCCTATCAGCTCACCAGAAGAGGAATAGAGCGGGTCCTGGATCAGGACCACTCCTTCCACCCACTTTAAGCAGGTGCTTCTGCTGAGGCTGCGCCTTCAGACTAGGAAAACGCGATGTTGGAGCACATTCCGTGGCGCGTTAGCACGTTAGCTGGGGACTTCAGCCAGAAAAAAACCAAGCTGAGATAAAGTTTCCTGGCCAGGTGGCTGGAGGTGGGGCAAAAGATTGGGTGTGCTCAGCCTGCCCTGCCCTGGCTGGATACAAGGACGCTAGCACTGATTCCCCGCCGGCCGTCCTCCCTTGAATTAACTAATCCCTCAAGTTTCGTGCTCCCAAGGGCCTCCCTCTGTAGATCTCAGAGTTATTGCGAGCAGTCTTTTTGCATCTCTTTTTGCAGAGTTTTGAAATGGAGCAGAACCACATGGAACCCCACCCCACTTCACAAACCCATGTCAGGAGGTGATAGCTGTTGGGGTCTTCACTCATTCAGAGCCCCACATCCCCTAAGCAGTGACACCCCAGTCAAGAACTTAATGCCAGGACCTGGTTCTGGCCCAATGAGTTGGGAGTCCATGGCTTAGTGGTTGGTAATGAGAGTGGATGGGCGCCAGGGGGCCCAAGTGCCAGCCACAGGAAGCTTGCTATAGGCCTGCAGGACTTCCATGGCCTGTGGGAGGAAGCTGTCAGGCTCCACTCTTGGGGAAAACTCTCAGATTTCCATAGCACAGGCCCCTGGCACTGAAAACAAGGGGTTGGATGCTCAGGAAGAGTTATGGGCCTTGGAACCTCCTATGGGAATCGGAAAGCTTCAGGCTGGAGGGGTCTAAATGGGGCTTCTGGGTGCTGTGAGGAGAGCCAGCAGGTGACTTGTCTCAGCTATGGCGGGGCTACAGTGTCGCATCTCCTCGGTCACCTTCCTAGAGGAACAAGAGCGCCCCAGGGTGACTTCTCTGGGCTCAGTGGTAGCTCTAGGCTGGAAGCCAAGGATGATTGGCATGTGGGGCCCCAGAGCTGGTATTCCCTGCTTGCCCCAGCATGTTGGCAATGCCTATGGAAGCTTTTGGGTAGTTAGATGGGGCAGCCAGCAGACAAAGCACCCTCTGGAGAAACTTAAGTTACACAGACGAAGAGGCCGGAGGCCAGGGTCATGTTCGGTGGTGTTTTCTGAGCAGTGCTGGCAAGATCTCTGATACAAAGGGATCAGCAATTTTTGGGCTCTCCTGAGAAATGCCTAGACTCCAAGAGCAGAAATGACCAGTAGTGGGTAACAAAGTCTACAGTGGGCAAGCATGCTTGGCCAGGCCCAGAAGCGGGACCTTGTTCTCATGACTCAGGAATCAAGGGCAGATTTGGCAAAGCAGGAGTCAAGCTTTAAAGTCACATCATGTCTTCCTGGGTGCCCGCCTTTGCGGAACCCAGAGACTTTCACCAATGACTTGTGGGAAGATGTTTGAGGTCTGTCCAAGGGAGACCCGCCCCCACCACCTGCAAAGGGTATTCAGAGCCTTAACTGGGTGACAGGAGAAAGCAGAAGGAGGGAAATACCTGTATTCCACTTCTTTCTGCCAGTGCAGGGCAAGCCAAGGACCTGGGGCAAGGGTTTTTGCTTTTATTTCCCATGGCTAGGCATGCAGACTAAGTCAAGAGCATGAATTAAATAAAACATATCCACTCCACCTTCTTGGCCACCCTAAGGCCCCATCCAGGCCTCAGCTGAGGTGCAAACTTTATTCTCGATTTTGGATGTCCCTTCCTCCCTCCTGGCCTGCTGTGGGGCTGTGGAGTGTGGCCCCACCTGCTTCCTCACACCCTGGCGTTGTTCAGACCTCTCTTCCATTTGATTCCAATGATGTTCCCTGGGGGGAGGAATATTCTCTGACCCTCCAGGCCAGGCAGCTGGGGGTCAGGGGACATGCAGGGGACACTAGGATTCTATTTGTTGGTTTTTAATTTGAAGAAGGCTTGCCTTGGGGGATGGAGCATCCGGAACAGCTTGTAGCTTCTGGGTCAGTGACGGCAAAGACATCCCCGAGTCCAACAGCATCTTGCCCTTATATACTTGTTGGTTGCCTATCGGCGTGTCATCTGATAGACAATGATCCCGTGTTTGACCTATAATCCAGAAAGTTCCATAAGTTTTTCACTTCCTCATAATTGTGGCTTTGTGAAGCTTTCAGGTGCAATCACACTGTGGTCCCTCAAACATGAGTGCTTTGAGATCAGGGAAGTCTGATCCATGCTTCTTTGGACTTTAAAGTCGCCAGCCGGGAGGCGGCAGCCTTTGCATCACTATGTTAGAGGTCATCTCAGCATGCATAGCTACAGATTGGAGTTAACTAATCAACTTTTTCTGGTTGGTCCGACATTGCTGTCACCATCTGCATTCAAGAGCACTGGTGGCATTCTGATGTCCAAACTGTGGAGGGTGAGCCCCGACTGCAAGACAGAACCTTCTGTTGAAACTGGGCCGAGAGTAGTAGTTGTGGTGGTTTGTCTCGTGGTTTAGGCAGTCAAGTACAGCACATTAAATCTGTTGACCTGGTGCAGGAGATTCTGTTATACTCTTCCAACCACATAGCCCAGAACTCCAAGCACCACCTTCTATTTATAAGATTTTTGTGTGAGGGGCAGAGCTGAGCCTCGGCAGGGCCCACAGTGCTATGGCCAGAACTACAGCTCCACAGGTAGTGAGTGGTAGGAGAGGGACTGATACATCCTCGAGCTTCATGGACCGTTGAGGAAAGACCACAAAAAAGATGTCGTCATTGTTGATACAACACCTCCCCTTAGCCGTGAAGATGGCCCTTGCAGATTGTTCAAGGGAGGTCAAGCAGGAGCCAGCAGCCTTAGCTAGTGGAGGGAGTGAGATGACCCTGTCTTGAAATGACCTTGTGTCTGAAGGCACTGTGTTGTGAAGATCAGCAAAGCCTGACTGTCAGGCGGGCGATCTCATCGGCTCACCTCCCCCTTCTGAGGCTGACTCGACCTGGCTGGGCACAGCACCCTTAATAGCACTTAACAGGAGCTCAATAAATATTTGTAGAATGCGTGAAGGAAAAGGCTCTTGTCTTCTGAGCCCTCAGCCCACAGAGCCGGCCGGCGCTGGGCGCTTTAAGTTGTGTAGCTGCTTTCTCTCTGCCTATCTTGAGCTGCAGCAGTCAGAGACCCAGAGAGGGAACCTTGAGCTCTTGGGGAAACCGGAATCAGAGCAGGCAGGGTTAGGAAACAACCTTCAGAGTGGGGCGGAATGAGCTAGGCCAAAGGGGCTGCAGAGATGGGGGCGGGGCTTGAGAAAGAGATGAGACATCTATGTGCAGGGGGGCGGGGAAACTGATCTGAAGGCGAGCAAAAAGGACCCCGTCTCAGGTGCTCAGGGGCCCTGTGTGCAGAGGCAGCAGTGAGGCGCACAGGATCCAGGGCAGCTTCTGGTGTTTTGTTTGGGTGGGATATTTAGACAGGATCAAAAATTTGGATTTGAAGAGCCATTCCACTTGACTTTCCTCACCAGAAATGCTGCTGTAATTGTGCGTCTCCAGGGGCAAGGAAGCCCTTAGGAAACAGAGCTCAAGTGCTGGGAATGGCTGGGTGAATGATAAGGTGTACCATCCTTCACCGGACTTTGTGGGTTGAGACAGCACAGCAACACCGGTCTCCTCACCCCCAACATTGGTGCATAGGAAAAATGACACCCCCAGCCTTGGTGCTGCTCCCTCGCAGAGGATGGAATTTAGGGTAACAGAAGAGGGGCTCACACTCTGGACTCTCCTTAAACACTGGGGTGAGCACTTTCTGCCTTGGTGATAAAAAAAAAAAGGGAAAGTTGTAGGATGGAGCTGCAGAGAAGAACTCAGCTGCTGGGGCTCGGACTCACCAGGCAAACCTACTGCACGGGTGGAAGGGCAGGGCCAGTGGGCAGGCCTTCTCTGGAGGGCAAAGCTCTTCCAGAAGTTTGTTTTGGAAAGAGGTGCCAGCTGAAGGAGGAAGTCTGGAGGAGAGGTTTGAATCTAATGAAAGCAGGCTAAGCAGAGGGAGGCTTGAACACAGGCAGTGGGGGCAGGCTAAGCTAACATGGAACCATACAGAATAGAAAGCTGCTTGGCTGGGGGGCCACGGGACCTGAAAGCTGAAGGCTGAAGAATTGTCTGTAAAAAAGGATGAGTGGAGCGTGCTGGGGGAGGGGTGCGGACAGACGTCAGGTGGAAAGCAAGCATTCACGGGGATGGCCTGGACATTCATCTGGGACTCAGAGGCCGTTGCCGACTGGACGGGAAAGAAGTAAGAAAGGAGTTTGGGTTTTAAGTAATGCTTCCATCAGTCAGCTGACTGCTACAGATAGCAATCCAGGTGGCCTACAGAGGAGCCAGCCATGGAAAGCTCCAGAGGTGCTGCGTCTCTGCAGAGCTAGTACAACACTGGGAAAAGTTGAGGTCAGTCTGCTCCTAGGTCACAGATGGGCTAGGCAAGGGGGCAGGCAGGTTGAGCATGGTTGGAACCCGATTGACAGCTACTGGCATTGCTTCTTCAGCAGACACTGTGCTCCAGATTTGTCTGTCAGAATGGGGGCTGCAAAAGTGGGGGAAAGGTCAATTTCCTCTGGGCTGTGCCTGGGTGGGGCGCTGTTAGGAAGGGGATCAAAACGACAAGTCTAAAGTCAAGGCTCTCTCTGCTCATTCATTCCACAGATATTTATTGAGCACCTGCGATGTGCCAGGCTTCCTGGGCTTTGCCTGGCAGTGCCTGTGGACGTCCACCAGCTCGCTGATAGATGAGAGAGACCTAGAATGGTAGAGGAGATAAAGGATTCAGCAAAGAGTGCTTTCTGGCCTCAGGGCCTGACCTGAGGTCTGGGAGTCTGTGATGGACAGGATGAAGATCTCTCAGGGGACAAAGACCAGCATTGGGGCAAGGCAGGCTCTGAGAAAGATGAGAAGCACAGGTCCGCTTCCTTCTCCAAGCCAACCTGCCCTCCCAAACACCATGGTTCTCACAGAAGGGCACAGGGTTGCCTGCTGCTTGGCAGGGAGTGGGAGGAGAAGGACAAGTATGCCATCCTCAGACACCATGGGACTCTCAGTCCCAGAATGGCACGAACGGCCCTAGGGGTCAGTCCTTGCTTGCTGTCTGGAAGTAGAAAGAAGGGAGAACAGGCAGGGAGTTAAGACGCTGGCTGGGCATGGGGAGGAGGGCATTCCTGGAAAGAGGGCTGGAGGCCAGGCTAAAAAGCCAGACACATATAGGAGAAATGGGACCCCAAAGAAGAGAGGCCCTGCTTTAGCCAACCAACCAAGGTACTTCTGATGGCTTCCTGAAAGCTCATGGGGAAGCCTCTGGGAGCAGGGTCTGGAGTAAGGACCCTAGTGACAACTCAAGAACCCAGGTGACCCCACGGCCCTTTCTTTCCATATGAGCACCCCGGCTCCTTTCCAGACTGAGTTCACTTTTAACAGTGGCCACCTTTCTTTATTCTGTCCCAGTACAAGACAGCCTTGTGCACGCGGGGCCTGCCCATTGCCATGACAGCAACAACCAAATGAGACTCTCTTGATTTCCAGCCTTTTGTAAGGTCTGTCTCATTGAACGTGGGGAGATTCTGCTTGCACAGGGGGAGGCTCTGAAACTGGAAAAGTCTTTCTGGAATGGCTGCTGCGGGAGGGGAGTGAGCAGGTATTAGGTATCCCTAATACCTTCTGCCACATTTTATACTCAGAAGCCTTTGGGAAGTTCAGGGAGGGACTGATCAGTGACCTCAGCAGCTCACCAGCAGGTGACCAAGGGTTGCCCTCTCTTCAGCCCCTGACCCCTCAGAGCTTCCAGAAAACACACCTACACCCACAGCCAGCTGAAGACTGGGAGGACTGGGTAGTCTTGGGAAGGAGATCTGTCTTGCTCTTTGCTCTGAACAGGGTAGCGGGGTTGGAAGGCTGGAATGTGCTGAGAGGAGGGACCCAGGGGCAGTGTGGGAAGCCAAAGTCCTGGCAGGATCTACTTCCAGGGTCAGTGGGTGGGACATCTGCCTTTAACAAACTCCCTGGTGGCTCCATTAAGGGGGAAGAGCCCGCCTTCTCCTTCTTTCTGCATTCCTGGGTACATGCTACCAGTGTTCTGAGGCCCTGGAGCCAACCAGTTCCTGCCTGCACCCTTCCCGCGCAGCAGGGTTGGCCTTGGCCAAGGTCATTCCCGAACCTCAGCTTTTCAGTGTACTGGCTTTCTGCTGAGCCCCTCGGGTGTAGGTTGCTTGGAAACGACTCTGGTTTCTTCTGGACCCCACTTCTTTCACTTGTCACATGAGGAAAGTGCCGTGTTGTCTGCAGTGGGTTTCAGGGACCCGGGCCAGCCTCGTGGAGGGTGGCAGCACCGAGGCTGGGACAAGGTGCAAGACTTGGCACAGGGTTGGGCCACTTGGGTGGAGCTCAGCGCTCTCTCATTAACAACACTCTGTCCCCTGGGCCTGAGACCTTCCTACTTTCTTGAGGGGAGCGGGGCTAGCGAAATATTGCAGCCCCTGGAGCACACAGGTCCTGACCTCCAGGGGCAGCCAGATGCCTGCTCAGCCCTCATAAAGACACGCCCGCTGGCCCACCACCCTGCAGCTGCCAAGTGTCTTGGGATTAGAAAAAACAGTGGGACCTTGCTCAGAGTAGAACCAGCAGAACCAGCAGAGCCAGCACACCCCTAACAGCAACATCCTGCTTGTGGTCACAGTCAGAAGACATGGCTCCCCCTTGGTGACCTCTCGGCCTCTCCTGGCCCCATGTGCTCAGGTCCTACACAGGTCCCTCGGTCTCTATCATAGGCCACATTGGGTATCAGTGTTTATGCCCAAATCTGAGAGGTCCCCGCACAAGCCAACAAGGAAACCGAGTCCCATATGTAAAAGCAAAGAGCCTTTATTTTAATCAAGTTTGCAAACTCGGCCTCTCCACATGTCCAACTATTGGAATAAATGGAGAGCCCCGAGCTCAATTAGAATAGGGTTTTATAGTAGTAAAGGTGGGGGTGAGGGGTCTTTGAGGTTTAGGACCCCTGATTGGCTGACATTTGTCTAGGGATATTCTGGTGAGGTGTGCTGGCAGGTGATCCTATCTACAGCGGTTGGAACGTTAGGCATTTCCTTTGAATGGTCTGCTCTTGGGTGGAACTCGGGTAATCTAAGCTTGTGGTTCTTTCCTGCTACCAGGTATTACTTCAGGGTAAACGACTGAGACTCAGGCCTCTTATTAAATTTATCGAGGGCCGATCTACTCTGGCAGGTGATAATGGTTGGAAGTAAATAACTTCCTTTAGGTGACCTGCCCAGACTTAGCTTATCATGGCTGGCCCCCACAGTCAGTCTCTGCCACTCCCAAGACTGTCCCTTCCATACCTTGCCCATTGTGATGGGAAGACTGGGTACAGAGAACACAACTGAGTATCTCTCTGGTCTACAGTTCATTTGAATAAGTGGTGTGAAATAAGACTCCATCATGGTCCCTCCAGTCATCAGCTGTTCTCCACTAAGTGACCTCTACAATCAGCCCTGCTTTTGAGTGTCCTTTTGGTGACCTGTTTTTCTCTGTCCATTCATGACTTTGACACATCTTTCTGTCTCAAATTTCTTCCTTCTTAAAACCTGGTCCTGAGGGACCTGCCCGTTTTTTCTTTGACCCCATTTCTGGCTGGTTGGGGCAAGGACAAGGGAGAGGCTGAAGAGGTGGAAAGGAGGCAGGCAAGTCGGCCTCACTCTGCCCCTCCCACCTGATACAAACATGGTGGCTGTTCTGAGGCCTGGAGTGGCAATCACTGAGAACAGGACAGGATGAAGGGAATAAGAGGGAGGCGCTGGCTCACTCCCAGCTGACTTCCCGTTCTTCCTCAGAGCGTCACCCACAGACTCAGCCTCTTACGTCCCAGGAGGAGCTAGCTGGTCGCTTCATCTCTGCTCCTTCTCACATTCTTCTCCAGGGTCTGTCCCCAGCGAGGTCCCTTGCCTGGGTTTTCCTACCTCCTCTGACCTGCTTGGGTCTTATTATGTAGGCCTTGGGTGCCCCATGTGGGGGCCTGGCTGTCCTCTTTGGGTCCCAGAACAGGGTACTCCCCTGCTCTCAGGTGGTCTGACCAGTCTTCGGCGGCAGGGCATGTTTCAGACTGCCCAGGATGGGACTCCCATCCTTTACCAGGCCCTTGAACTGACAGCCCTAGTCTCCGGTGTGGTTTCTAGACTTTGCCAGTGCAGAGTTCCTTCCACTAAAAAACCTTGGACTGTGTGGGAAGTTTACCTCATTTCTTGGGGGACACAGGACACCCCACTCCAGTGCCCATGTCCCTCAGGGGAGTCTGCCGAGTTCTTGTGATCAGGCTTAGAAGAGCAAACACTTTTGGTTTGCTTTCTAAATATGAAATATAAAGATGGCCTTACTCAAAAGACATATCTCTGAGATTCCCAAAGTTGGCCCAGGATGTCTGGAGGGTGTGACCATATAGGAAGTCTGAAACTGAATGGAGTGCAATGGGCTTGGGGACGATGGTGTCCCCAACATTGCTACATCCAGAAGAGGTCCAAAAGGAGATGAACCCAGGACTTAGGGAGAGGGGTCATATCAGGGGTGGACTTGGAGAACAAGCCTACCTCCTCCTGAGGCTTTGCTAGACAAACTAGGCTCATTCCTTCCTGTCTATGATTAAACCTCTGTTTCTCAAGGATGGACTATGCCCCACCTGGAATCTTGACTACAAATGGTTCTGTACTGCCTGTTCCAGGAACGGCTTTGTTTCGAAAAGTTGCTCATGACAGTTTGTTTCAAAAGATTATGATCACTTATGACTATTTGTTAAGCCCGTCTTGCAACCATGTCTGCTTCAGAGGGAGGAACTTGATAGTTTATGTTCTGCTCCTGTAGCCCCGCCTACTGTACCCATCAATTTGCAAACCGCCTTCCTCTGAGCTTGTCTTCCTCACCTCCAATGCTGACCTCTCGAATCCTGCCTTAGCCGGAGGCAGTCCATCACATATATGAACTTAACAAAGCTGTCTTTAATTGCTTACTTTAATTAATTTGGCCATGACAATTTGGGCAGGTGGCCTTTCTCCTCCAGCTCTGGGCTCTGCAGAGTCAACAAAGGGGATGAAGGAAGAGCAGAGTGGGCACAGAAAGGGCAGAGTGGGCACAGAAAGGGCTCAAGAAAAGTTTTCCAAAGCCAGGGGAGGAGCCCAAGCAGTTCCTATCACCCCTAAAAGCTGCTGCTGAGGTGAGGGGGTCGGTCATTCCTAGGGGAGTTCTTCAGAGAGGGATGACCTGAGGGGTCTGGGTGAGGGGGACAAGTCCTGAAGCCGTGGGGCCCCATCTGTGGGGCCCCCTGTGGGAGGGGAAGGAGGTGGACCAAAGTCATCCAACTTTAGGCCTCACCTTTCCTCAGAGGAACTGACACACAGGGCATTTTCTGAGTCTTCTCTTGTGGTTGCAAGAAATCTGGAGAAGGGGAATGAAGAGCTAAAGGCCACAGGCCAGGGCCAGCAGGGAAGTAAGTGTGTCCAGTGCTGCCTGTCAGCAGCCTTTCTGAGGGGTGTGGTCTCTGGATGGGGAATCTGTGGCGGGAAGGGGCAGAAGCAGTTCAGAGACAGTGAAAGCTGGGGCTTAATGCTCCCCAGATTGAAGCACGCATCCAACAATGACTTTTTGTAATAACAAGGGGGAAAGACAGATAATGCTGAATGTGTCCATTAACGAAACAATGGATTAATAATTTGAGGAATGTTTCTAGAATGGAAATGCAAGGGACAGTTCAAATGTTCTGTCTCACCACTGGGCAAAAGAAGTTAGCTGTTAAGGGCTACAGGGTGCTGGCAACCATTATGTCAAGTCCAAAATAGATACACCGTCAACTGGTGGGGATGAGTTCGGGAGAGTGAGCACCCTGGGGCAGGTGGGAGATCTTTGGAAAGGGTCCCAGGGGTCCCTAGGACTGGCAGTGTTCTGATTGCTCGTCTAGTCCCATGATGCTAGTCCCATTGTTGGAAAGCTTTGGTCTAGACACATGTGACTTATGCTTTTTTGATAGATAACTTTTGATAGAAGTAAACAATGTGAACATGGAGCAACGCTACTGGGCTTCAAAGTCGGTTGCTTCTGATGTCACCGCCAACAAGTCTTGTCCCACATCCTGGCCAGCCAGACATAGCAAACTCCAGAAGGCCAGCGATGCTTTCTGCCCCTTCTTTCTCCTTGGCCACTGCCTTCACACACACGTGACCAACCACATGGAAACTTCTAGAAGCTCTCCTGACACTGACTCTTGGGCCTGCTGTTGGTCCCAGCCTCGGCCCTGTACATGGTGAGCTGCCCTGGAGCAGGCTCTGCCTCTTGCCCTGGGATCCCTCTCCCGAATAATCCCCAGGGTGCCCAGTGGGTTCACAATCACCCTACCAGGATTATTAAGCGAACCAAGAAGGATCAGAAACAGACATGTGAAGTTTTTTTGTTTTGTTTTGTTTTTGTTTTTTTTGGTTTTTCGAGACAGGGTTTCTCTGTGGTTTTGGAGCCTGTCCTGGAACTAGCTCTGTAGACCAGGCTGGTCTCGAACTCACAGAGATCCACCTGCCTCTGCCTCCCAAGTGCTGGGATTAAAGGCGTGCGCCACCACCGCCCGGCCCAGACATGTGAAGTTTTGACAACAGACAATAGAACTTGCTTGGCGTGGTCCTGGAGTCGACGGTCGTAACAATAGAACCGTTCATTATGACTAAGGCCAAGCCAATTCTGGTATAAGGGGCAGATGCAGCTTGTCCCCTTTTCCTCAGAGCTGAAGTGGGGGTGCCTTTTGGGGTTTAGGACAACATGACCTTCCCTCACCCATGTCAGCAGTGTGCCAAATGGTCAGATGTCGGCCAGGTATAAAATCCATGCACCTGGAATCTGCTTGTCTCACGCCCAGTGGCGTCCAGGGCCCCTTCTGAAGCCTGCACACCAAGACATCTACTCGGTGTTTTGATGCTTGCAGAGAGCATGCTTACACGTGTTCTCCCAGCAGCCTCTGCGTTAATGCACGGTGGCCAACAGGACTTTTCATTTAGCTTCCCATCAAGCCCCATCATGGGCCTGGCCTTTTTGTTTATGGGGTATGTTCCCCACACTCAGTTGGGGTTTCTGTTTCTATAACAAGGAGACGGTGAGCAAGTTGGGGAGGAGAGGGTTTATTCGACTTAGACTTCCGTGTTGCTGCTCATCAAAGGAAGTCAGGACAGGAACTCAAACAGGGCAGGAACCTATGCAGAGGCCATGGAGGGGGGCTGCTAACTGGCTTGCTCAACTTGCTTTCTTATAGAACTCAGGACCATCAGCCCAGAGATGACCCCACCCACCATGGACTGGGCTTTCCTACATCAATCACTAATTGAGAAAATGCCTTACAGCTGGCTCTCATTTCCTCACCTGAGGCTCCTTCCTCTCTTGATGACTCTAACTTGTGTCAAGTTGACACAAAACCAGTCGGTATGCCCATTTTCAAATATTTTGAGGTTTCCTATGGGGTTTTGTCCTTTAGACATTGTTGGTACATCCTGTCACTAGTAGCCCCATTTTGTTATGGTTCCCTTGCCCGAGTTCAGGAACCTGAGCAGGGTGTGTTTAGGGTCCTTCCTCTCCCACCAGATTTATTATCATTAACCAACAACTGTTTACTCTGTTGGAGTTAACACCCCAAGTGTCACCCAAGGCTCCACCTACCCTAGACCAATCACTTTGGAGGAAGAGCCCAGTAGACTTTCTCTGTGTAGACTTGAGGGAGTAGCTGTTGACCTTAACTAAAAACTGCACCTTAACTTCCCTTGCTGAGAAAGGGGTGAGGGGAACATCTCAGGGTGAAAAATGGCAACAGTGTGGACAACATATTGAGGTCATTATCCAGAAAAGCACAACTAGAGAAGAAAAAAGTTCTAAAAAGCCCTGAGGACATTTGAGGACAATGAGTAAAAAATAAGATGCTGCTATTGAAGATGCAGTGACTTTTATGGTCACTGGGTCATGGTGTGTTTATCTGTGGTGGCGGCATTGTTTGAGCTGCCTGCAGGGAGGGGGAGGAACTCCTGCATTCTTCCTTCCTGTAGAAGCTGCAGTGGGGTCACACTCCTGCCATTCAGCAGCAACCATCGCAGACCCTCTCCACCACTGCCATTGAGATGATGCTGCACACCACAGCTCGTGTGTGTGTGTGGTGTGTGTGTGTGTGTGTGTGTGTGTGAAACCCTTCCTGCTTTTTGTCTGTTTTTCTGCCTTTTCTAGGCCTGTCAGTTGTCAGAGTCAGTGGCTGACAGTCACTGTTAACCCCAGTTTCTCCCAGTTCCTTTTCTTATTGGCCAGCTGGTGCCAGTTGGACCTACAGTTCTGTGCCGAGTGGCCTTTTGTCCAGTATTAGTGGGAAAAACTGCCCTGCCTCCAATGGAGTCTCCTCCCTCCCAGCAACCAAGAGCCGTTCATTCCACTTGCCCATTCGCAATCAGAGGCCCTCCCCTGCATCTCACATAGCTGGATGGGTACTGGGGATTTGGGATGCACAGGATGGTAGTAAGATGAAAATACTGGAGCTGGGAACGCATTTGGGGGCATAGAGGGGAGGCCCAGGCTTATCCGGTTTCTTGGGAAAGTAGAGGAAACACAGCAAAAATGACATTCTCACTGAAAGCAGTCTACAGATTCAGTGCAAATGTCCATTAAAATTATAGTAACATTCCTCACAGAACCCACCTACAGATTTAATGTAAATATTCATTAAAATTATAGCAAAACTTCTCACAGAACTCGAAAGAACAATCCTCAACTTTATAAGAAATAAAAACTCAGGATAGCCTAAACAATTTTAAAATTTTATACAATTAAGGAACCTCTGAATGTATTATGATCTTTGATTTTAAAACTTTCCTACAGAACCACAGTACTGAAACTAATCCACCTTGGCTATAAATTTATATGCCTACAAACTAAAGATTTTTGACCAAGAAGCAAAATTGTGAAATGGAAAAGAAGCAGATTTAACCTGCTTTTACTGTCCTGAAGCTGTAGTTTTCTGAGGTTAGTTCCCTTTTTTGCAAACCTGCCTGGCAGCTTCTTCTCCTCATAGCAGGGAATTACTACGACACAGACTGTCTAGGCCTGGCAGCCAGCCTGCCTTCTCAAGCTCTGGCAGGCATAGCTGTGTGGATTTTACCCTTTTTCCCCGTGTCTTGAGGGACTCTGAGTCCAGGAGTAAACATACCCTGTTTACAAAATGCTCGCCCCATGGCATAACTGCACCTTGCGTCACTGTGTCGAAACCTCCGAATCTGACTCACAGTCGGGCTCCCGTGGCAGTTCCTCGCGAGCCATTGCTTTGCTCTGCTGGCCGCAGTGGTTCAGCTGAGTGCACAGGCCTGTCATCCGTGTGCAGTGATGTGACGTTCCTCAAGCCTCCACGGTGTCCTCAGATCCCTGTTCAGGCGCCATTGCGTCCATTGGGACACGGATGGGGGTCCCTGATAAACCTGGAGACACGAGAAATGACAGCAAGACAGGCTTTCCGATCAAGCTGTAAATTTTATTGTTCCTCAGAAGCTGGTATTTAGCAAACAGGCAGGGGGGAGGAGGGTAGGGTGTCAGGAAAGTCCAGTCTGCTGGAATTCAAGTCTGGAAGGTCTCTGGCTGAGAAAGAGATATTAACTAACAAAGGAGGTGCTAATTGCTTCTAAAGCCTGGAGCCTATTGTCCCACTAGGAGATAAGATACCAGATTGATTTCCTAGGCCTGGAATTTACCCTGCAGAGAGGATAGAGGTGAATATTTTACTTAACTTGTGAACTTAAGATGGCATAAACAAAATACAGGTCTCAAAATACAGGTCTTTGCCTCCGGCACAGGCTGAAAGCAGCCGGGTAGAGGCTGTGGGGCGGGGCAGGCCTTTGCTCTTGTGGATGGTTCTGGAGGCTGGAGCAGTGAGAATGGGAGGAGAGATGGAGGGAAGGTACAGAGCGGGCCATCTGAGCACACCCTGGAGAGAGAGGCGTGGGGCACCTGTGATGGGCCAGGCAACGGAGGAGGCAAGGATAGAGACTTGGTAGCAGGAAGATGAGGCTGGGGGATGAGAACCATCCTTTTGGACCACTGTAGCTCATATTGGGCAATGTGGTGGAAACTTCCATCTCCTTCCACTTTTCTCCCGGCTCTTTGTGCAGCACGGGCCGGCTGGGGCTCGTCTCCCGCTGTGCTTCAGCCTCTGCCTCTTGTGTGCACTTCTCAGTTTCCAACCCCCGACCTGTGCCAGAAAAAGCCTCTTGCCCAGGTGTCGACCGCCTTGGCGGGTTACTTAGTCTAGAGGTGTAACCCGCCTGGCTGGTCAGTTATTCCAGGGTCACGGAGAGGCACTACCTGAAAGACATGGGCAGAAGACAGGAAGGAGGCCAAGCAAAGTTCTTGTCAAAGCCTCCATTTATTAGAGTCATTGTTACAGCTTATATAGCCCCTGAATGAGGAGTTTGGGGGGCTGGGGCACAGGATCTTGCCTCATGGTCCAAGCCGGTCATGTAGGCCAAGAGGTTACGATCAGTCAGGTCACGATTCCTCTGCCAGGAGTTCACAAGTTGACACACCTAGTTCTCTAGATAGTTAGAGTGTGAGGCGGGTTCCTAACAGATAGCTCTCTATTGACAGTTAATTGGGTGTGGGATAGGCTTTGTCAATAAAACAATTCTCAATACAATTGGGAAGTGGAGCCCTCTGCAACCTCCTCAGGGCGATGCTCCCTATAATAATTTTGCGGGGGGGGGGGGGGGGGGAATGGCTCCTGACACCCAGGCAGCTTCTGGACATGCGCTGTCCCCATTCCTTCTGCAAGGCCCAATTCCAGATTCCAGAGGCCCTTCCCTGTCAGAGAAATTCCCCACTTGCTTCTTGACCCTGGTAGCCTGTCTCCAGACTTACCCAGTCCTCAATTGGTATGGATTCACAAACCAAAGAGAGCTTGGGGCTGCCCAAGCCTCTGAAGCCTTTTCCACACACTTTCTGGAAAACTGCAGGACAAGTGGAATACAAAGTGTTATTATTTCTGCGGGGTCGAAAAGGAAACACGAGACACGCGGGTTCCCACGTGGGTAAACTTTAATGGAGGGGGGCAACAGGTAAGGGACAGGAGTGAAGAGACGAAAGGAAAAGGGGGAGGCGGGTTGAGACGCCCCGTTTTTAAGGGGGCTCCAGGTGTCTGGAGAAAATGTCCTGTGCATGCGTGGCTTCCCATTGGACTGCTGGGGTTTGTAGTTCAGAGAAATCCAGGTGCGTCTCGGAGAGTGTCCTGCGCGTGTGTGGCCTTGTCTCCAAAAGGAACAGCACAAAGGCCTTTCATTTGCCCCAGCCCTGGGATGCCCCAGGCATCATTAATGAATGCCCTGGCAATTTGGAACTCAGTTTTCAGTATTTGTCTCCAAGAAGTCTTCTTGGCTCCGTCCCTACATTGTCTCCCAAGCCTTAGGCTGCACCTGGTGCTCTGTAGCCCATATTTTTGGTGCCACTTTTTTTTGTATTCTTTATGGCACCAACTGCTTTGATCTCAAGAGCTCCTCAGACAGTCTTACTCTTTCTAGCAAGATGATACACCTTTTGAGGGGAAAGCTTGACCCTCCTCTCACCCTACTTCCTGGGAAATAAATTCAGTGATCATCAGGGACCCTAGCCTAAGCACCTCTTCCAGAAATGGTAGGCTGGTGGCTCAGGACTAATTGGATTGCAAGGTGTGATGTCTGCTGGGGATAGCAGCGGTACCCACTCGACAGCAATGGCAGGCCACTATCTCACGGGGCCGAAAGACATGAGTTCTCCAAGGGAAAGGATGTGTGGCACCTGGTGCGTAGGACCCGCAGGGTACCTGTGGGATGGGAGAAGGCTCAAGACACCCAGAGGTGGGGTCAGAGACAGGGTGAGACCAAGCATGGAAAGCCTGCACTGGGAGGGGGTAGCCATGAGAAGTGAGCCAAGTCATCCCCAAAAGGTCCGTGGGCCAGACCTGCCATACAGCGTAGGCAGGCTAGGCTGTGGAACTTTGCCTTAGGGAACTGTAAGAGACCCAGAAGCAACCCCTATCTTTCCTAGCTAAGCCTAGACATATGGAGGCTATGGAAGAAGTGGTTAAGTTTTGGGCTATTGGCAGAAAAGAAAAGAGCCCCCCAGAGCTCTTCCAGGAGTGCACAGTCTAAGGATTGGCCAGTACAAGCCGGACTGAACTGCAGCTGGGAGCTAATCGTGTCTTTTAATCTTTCCTGTATTTTAGGGAGGAGAGGAGAGAACTCTGAGACCCTATTCATATGCATTCCCATTTAACAGAATTTAGCTTACTTAATTCAGGCCTCAGCCTAAAGGCAATGGGGAAGGGGGTAGGAGTGAGGCTCCTGTCAGAGACCAAGACTCATAAGACAGTCCCCCCCTGCAGAAGCCACCAGAGGGGTCTGCACAGCCAGCCACTGTTCCCTAGGGAGCTGCCTCCACTCAGCTTCTGCTTCTGCTCCCTCAGGGCTTTTGTGACCTCCTTGTCTTCTCTTATGAGATCTTATGTTCCTTTGACCCTGAGAGCTATAGATCAGTTCCCAGAATAGAAACTGCCCCTTACTCCTTCAGTGAGGCTCCCACGGTAATTGATTGACTACCTGTTCTCAGGCTGCTCTGCCACCCTGGTCTCCTTGTTTTCTTCATAGCACTTATCATTATTTGGACTCATCCACAGCCCACCCCTCTTCCCTTGCTAGCTGTCTGTCTCTCCCCCATAGGAAGCCCCATGCAGGCAGAGCCCAGCAGGGAAGGCCACAAAGACAGGACCTCAATGAGTGTTTGTTGAATGGATGAATGGGTGGATGACAGCAGAAGGAAACAAGCCCCACCCAATCTCCTTGATTCGCATCCCAGGACTCTTCTGGCAGAGTTGCTGTCTTGGGAGAGGGCCTGCAGAGTCCTGGTAGAGAATGTTCTAGGCCAATGCTGGCCCTGCTTGCTCTCTGACAGATGGCTAGCTTCAAAATCTATGAGTTGGGATTCCTGCTCCTGTTTCATATGTAGAGCTACCTGAATCCTAAAGGTAGAGAAAGTACCAAGGAATGTGGTCATTTTCCCTCTGCGCAGGCCAAGGCCTCCTCTCGAGTGCCAACAGTGGAGAAGGGGACTCCGAAGGCCGGAGGGAGAAAGCGTGGTCTCCAGGTGACTGGATGGAGTGGAAGGGAGAAGGGATGCTGTGCAGAGAGTACAGAAATGGACGACAGACACCCAAAGGCAGCAGCCCGTCTGTCCGCTCTACCCTTGCCCTGGGTTTTGGGACTTTAGCCCCTGATCTCTTTCCAGCATGCAGTTACCAGTTCTAGCTCACACAACCATACCATCACTACCATCTCCAAAGCCCCAGGCAGCCAGCACAATGTGAGGTCAGTGGCACAGAAGGCATCCCGAGATCCTCCCTCCTGGATCAGGGGCTATAGGACAAGAGAGGCTGGGGCTGGAGCCTGGTGATGGGGTGACATGGACCGGGGAATATAGGGCGATGGGGGGGTTGGGCATCGAACACATAGGAGCTTTAGCCCGAAGGTGGGTTTCTACGAACGGTAGGTGATACATTTACTTGTCTTCCCTGTGTGTTGTTAGGAAATTTTTTTTTTGTTTGTTTGGTTTTTTTTTTTTTTTTCGAGACAGGGTTTCTCTGTGGTTTTGGAGCCTGTCCTGGAACTAGCTCTTGTAGACCAGGCTGGTCTCGAACTCACAGAGATCCACCTGCCTCTGCCTCCCGAGTGCTGGGATTAAAGGCGTGCACCACCACCGCCAGGCTGTTAGGGAAATTTTTAAAGGATAAAAAATACCTTGAGTTAAGGAAAGCTCACATGGGCCTAGTCAAGAATATTTAGGCCAGAATGAATCTGCTGGGCACAAGGGGTCAGAGCTGCTTTTACTCCAGTCTTGTGTGGCCTGGATCTATCTGCTCTACCCTGAATGGTAAAACCCGTCACACTCATCACAAGTCTAAATAGCACCCAAGCCCGAGCCTCGGTAGCCTCTGTGCCTTGCTGTGTACTTAGGGGACAGGGTCACAGTTTTGGACACTCTGTGCCACTCTTGCCTGTTAGTTGTGGACTTGTGCGTGTGCAGCCATCATACTACTGGTGCAGACCTCAGAGCAACTGGTCTGTGGGCCATTGCTCTTGCACAGATTGCTCGATTCCCCCCATATTCATGTTCCCTGCTGCATAACAGGGATTTAATCAATTAGGCCTCCTGCTTCCAGGCCTAGGGTCATCCATCTTTCATGCACCTCTTGGCTGCCTGGGCTTAGGACTCTTAGGCCAGCAGCCTCTTCCCTTCACAGTTGCAACTACCTGCCCTGCCTTCTGAGATTTGCTCTCTGCCCTTCAGCCAGGGCTGCTGATCGTTCTGGCTCATCTCCCTACCACCTCCTAGACAAATGTGAGGTCTCTGTCATTCTTAAATGTTTCTGTGCTGAGAACAGAGAAGAGAACCATAAAGGACACGAGGATCTGAGGACCTATGAGACTTGGATAAATCTCAAAAGGGTGGTGAACATGTGTCCTTGGCCAGAAAGGCCCACAGGTGGGGAGGCGGCCCTGACTGAATTTTTCATAGGGCTGCTGGCTCCCGCTTCTCTGGATTTTCTTGACCTCAGGATACTCACAAGCTGCAGGAAGCCGCAGGACTGGGTGGGGTCGGGGGCCGGAGACAGAGAAGCCAGCTGTCCTAGGTGGCAGAAGCTGAGGGAGAGAATGGAACTGGTGCACGTGTCGGCCACCATGAGGCCTGGGACCCGCCCCCCCCCCCCCCCCCCAGCTTAGAGAAGACTTGGCGAGGGGCTTTCTAAGTAGGTAGATGACCTCGAAGTGTTTTCAAGGAGAGACAGCCACCCTGGAAGCTGACGCTGCCTGAGACTCTGCCCGTAGTGGTGGAAGCCAAACCAGGAATGCCAGCTTTGTAAGGAATTACTAGGAAGTGGGGTTTCTAACGTGCAACATTCCCACTGTTCTAGTTTCTGGGGAGCTATATGCCTTGGAAGCGATAAGTGACAGTCAGGGAGATGTGGGACTGAAGGATGTCTAAAAAACACGTCACCAACCCCCAAGCTCTCCTGCAGGGCTTGGGACCCTGGCAGTGTCCCAAGTTAGCACAGAGGGGACAGCACACAGGGCACGAGACTGCTTTGAGCTGCCTCCTGGCAACCTGGAGGGGGAGTATGGTTGGCAGGTTCCTAGTGATCATAGCCAGGCTTTGAACTCAGCTTGGCTGGCCAGAATTGTGGCTTACTCAACTTACCTCCCTGCGAAGAGAAATTGTACAAGAGTGGGGGTGATAGGCTATTTGGTATTTGGTGTCCAGGCAGGCTACAATTTCCATGCGCTAGGGTTGGTACCATGGGGCATAGTCAGTTTCTACATCAAATGCCACCTGAGAGCAAGTCCCGGAATTGAACCCAGATGGAGATGCCGAGAGGTGGAACTGGAAACACAAAAGCCTCCCGGTTGTTCTGGAAACAGTGAACATGGCCAGGGAGCAAACCGAGAGACCTCACGTGTGCTAGCTACATTCTGAGAGGTGGCAGATCTGGCTTGGGTCCTGAAGGGAGGCTCACTCCTTCCCTCCCTGTCAGAAGTGCATTGAAAACCAAACCCTAGCTGAGGCCCTGATGGGTAAGAGAAAAGGGAAACGGTCTCCCCAGTGCAGCTTTGGGACAGGGAGAAGACAGCAAGGCCAGCTCAGCACAAAACCTGCTGTTTCCCACAGCCATGTGGGCATGGCCACCTACACAGGCCGGGTTTCCCTAACTGTTGTGGTTTGGATCTTAAATGTCCCTCAATGTCACATGTCTTGGAGGCTCTGTCCTAAGAATCCAAGTGTTCAGAGCTGGGGCAACTGGTTCCTGAGAACTCTGCCCTCACCCGTGGATTAATCCACTGATGGACTCATAGTTTGGTGGGTTTTGGGGAAGGGGTTGCCATATAAAAGCAAGCCCTCTTTGCTTCTTGGCTTCTACCAAACTTTGTGCCACCTCACACTGCCTTGCCATGATGATTTGGATCCCCACAGGCCTGTCGGGACAGGGCCAAACCAAGGGTCGAAATCTTTATAAATCTCTGCTCCTTTCTTAGTTCTTCCCGAATTACTCACGGTGTCTGAACAGCTAGAACCATCCTTGCTCCCAATGCTAGAGACAGGATGCAGAAGAGGCTGGCCACTGGCCATGGAGGAGCCAGGGTAGAGGTCAGTTAGGCCAGAGGTGATGCAGCCTGCGCGGGTGCTAGTAGGCACGTAGATCAGGACAAAAGGAAAGGACATTCCCAAACTCAGGGCAGTAATGCACCCCGACGGGAGAGGCTTTTTTTGCTACATGGAGCTAAACTCTGATCCAAATCAGGCTTAGGGCCATAATTTTTAAGCTATAGACGAAATAAAGATATGTCATTTTCTCTGCCCACTGTGCTGGTTAAATGTTGGGACCCTGCCTGCCCTGGCAGCTGCCGTGGGATATCAGGAGACATAGCCTCTTCGGTTTTAAGAGGCAGCCTGGCACCTGCAGTTCCTGGTCTTTAGTTTGCCAGAGTTATTTTGTCTGAGCAACAGGAACAAACTGCTGGTGCTAACATGTGGCCAGGCCCCACATGTGTCTTGCCCTGAAAAGTTTCTGTCCTGCAAAATGGTATATAAGATTGGCCAGACAGGTCTCTGCCTTCAAAGGGTGAGGTGGGTCTGGCTGCATCTCCCCGGTGCTCCCCCAACACTAAGGTCCTAGATGACCCTTGGAGGTGGGGTCAAGGAAGCCTCTCATTGGAGGTGGGGAGTCTCGGATAGCCATGTGAGTAAGCTGGGAGCCAGGTAGCACATGAGCCCCTTTAAGGATGGAGAGACTTGAGGGAGCCCCAACTGACGAGAAAGGGCAATGGCTAGGAAGATTTTACGGGGTTCTCAGGTCAGCAGGGTATGTTTCTATCCCCAGTGGGCAGCCAGGATGTCCTAGGAGGGTGGGCGGAGATCTTCTCAAGGGCCTTAAGTGGTGAGCCGGGCTTAGCAGCCTGTCCCCTGCTATGTGGAGAGAGTCAGCTGAGGCTAGGTACAGCCTTCGGGACCTCACATGTCTTTCTGCCATTCTTAGCATGTTATCTCATGCTCTCAACACCCTAATGGGTCTCTCGGCATCTTGCAGAGGAACAGGACAGAGCCCTGGTGGAAAGGCAGAGCTCTTGTAGACCTAGAACTTTCTGTCTCCACCTCCTCCGTCAGAGCTGACCCAAGGCCGGTTCCATGTGCCACCACTGGAGGTGGCAGGGAGGAGAGGGCTGATGAGTAGCTGGAGGCCCACCGTCTCACACACTCGATTTCTTGGGCCAGCAGGTCCCTCCTACATAGGCCCTTCATGTTGGAGGCTGGGTCTGGACTTTATGTGCCTTTCTGAGGTACAGCATGGGTAATGCCTAGGTGTTCAGGAATAGCTGGGGGTTGGCAGCCAGCAGGGTGGCTGGTGCCTGCCATCACCAAGCGGAGTTACTAAATAGCAGGGCAGTACAGGTGTCGGGACAGACCCGGAGAAGGCGGCAGTGGGAAAGGGTGGCAGGCGGGAGGCTTCTGGGGCCGAGCAGTCTGAGTCCAGACCTAAAAGGCTCACTGGATCAAGCCAGAGAAGCCAGAGTAGCAGTGGCTAGACAGAGTTGTGCTGCAGAGCCGAGTGACCCATGAACCGGAAGCTGTGACTGGAGGGGAAGCGGTCCTAGCCACTCTGAATGGGTGGAGAGCAAAGGACCAGGGGAGAGGCTGTAGTTGTGACAAAGGCATGGGCAGCTGCACAGTTGGGGTTCCCTAGAGAGCCAGAGCCAATAGTATGTATGTATTGCAAAGGTGGTTTATCCACTTGAAAACTGGGGAGTCCGGCAACAGCCCCATTCTATGATGCAGTGACAGAGACCCGAGAGGCTGGAGGCCTCCATTGTCTGTCTCTCCAACACCGAGGCCCAGAGTTGCTCGGATCCAGAAGAAACTAAAAGTCTGAGGCCGCAGGCAGGTGATTGACGGCAGCCGGGCCGGGAGTTTGTACCTGAGAGATCCGAGCTGTGTGCTCAGGTAGGCTTCCTTTTCTTCCAACTTTTTTTCCATCCGGGCTGCGTCCCTTGGACAGTGCCGCTCACATTCAGGGTGGGTCTTTCCACTCAGTTCTGCCCCACTCGTCACTCTCTGAAAATGCCTCCACAGACACGCTCGTTTGTTGTGCCGGTCCCAGAAGTCTGTCATTTCAAGCAAGTTGACAAAACCAAGACCAGCCAGTAGGGAGGTCTAGGCCTGAGCTGAGAATAGGGGGAGGAGCCTGGGGGGGGGGAGGGCGGGCTAAAGATAGGCTGCAAAAGCTGAGCGGGAGGCTAGGCATAGGCCTGGGAGACCACATCTACTGCAGAGGCAGTGTGGTTCCAGGAGTGGGCAGACAGGAAGCTTGGCTGAGTCTGGCATGAAGATCCAGACACCTCCCTGGGATGCACATGTGTAGAGACCATGACCAGAGGCAAAAGTGTCCTGGCAGCCAGGATGGCAGGTGACGGACAAGGCAAAGACAAGCCTTTGCTTTGGGGGGGTCTTCCAGCCCCAGAAGGGAGTTCCCTCCCTCTCTTGCTTTCCTTGCTGTTCCCATTGACCTCTATGCCCGCCCTGGCAAGGTACTGTGGACGGTTTCCAGACATGAGGTTTCAAGAGTGGCTGGGGGAAGGTGGTTAATTTTCCTCAACTAACTCAACCCTCAGGTCGAGACAGTCTCCTTTTGTAGCAACTCTGCTGCCAGCTCCCATACCCTAGCAAGCAGCCCGCTCTGGGTAGAGGCTGACAGTTCCCACGTGATCTAGAGAAAAAGCACAGGGCAGAGCCACAGCAGACTCTAGCCAGGGCCAGGGTTCTTTAAGATGCCCCTATAGACTTTGTGCCCCAAACAAGGGGTCTCCCCATCAGTGTTGGGGGTGGGGGGCAGGTAGAACTTTAGAAACTTAGCCTTGTTTCTGTCCCAGATACCAAAAGGGAAGGGCTGCCTCTGAGTTCTTGGTTCAGGAGGCTGCGGCATGTGACCTATCACCACAGTGAGCACTTGCCCTGCTGCTTCCTCTTAAGAACCCCTCCTTACAAATGACTCCAAGGGCTTGCATTCTGGCACGTGTGTGGTCCGGTGGGGCTGTGGACAGAGGCTACTCACCGGCCCCATGCGTGGATGACTCAGTAGTTCATTTATAGCTTCATGCCTCCTGGAACTGGGGGACAGACAGGAGCCCCAAGCAGAGCCCCATGGTGTACCAGACAGAAACTGAAGGCCAGAGGGCCTGGACAGAGGCTGATTTAGTTTCCTCGTCTGTAAAATCAGGGTAACCAGTCATTTGTTCACGTGCTCTCTCAACGGAACAAGTGTCTCGCGAAGCAGGGTGGCTCGTCCATGGCCTTGGGAACCCACAAGCGAGAACAAAGAGCTCACGTTCCTGTCCGGAGGTCCAGCTGAGAGAACAAGGGACAAGATCAGTGCACGGCTAATATGACATCCAAGAGCTTTAGCTTGACGCAGGAAAGGGGGTGAAAGGGTAACATAACAGGGTGGGAGGGGGTCTCAGGGCTAGAGCCGCTTCCTCTAAGCTGGACTGGACCAGAGGAAGAGGTACAGCCGCATGAGTGTGAGAAGCGCTCTGGCAGAGGGGACAGGAAGCCTCAGCCTAGCTGTCTGGTTAGCGCAGAGTGTATCAGAGGCAGGGGAATGATGAAATCAGACCTCTAGTGAAACTCTGACTCAGCAGCCCTGAGAGGGCTCAGTCTCCCAAGCAGAAGGCAGAGACTCAGGGGTATGGGATGGCAGAGGGGAGGATGGCAGAGAGCAGGAGCAGAGACAGGCCTGGCAGCTGGGCTCTTCTCTGAGGATGGAGAGGTGCAATCCCTCTCCAGAAACTAACTGTGGTCTGCAGGAGCTCGTGATCTGCTTTGGTTCCCTTGGGATTTCACAGCACTGGCTAGCAGCCCAGAGACACGGGCCATCAAGGCAGCCCGGTGCGTAGCTGAGAGCTGGCCCTGGACTGTTGATGAGACAGATGTGGGATGTAGTCAAGAGGCTGGAAGAGGAGGCAGGACCAGTAGAGTAGCCCAAGGTCCAGAAGATGAAGAAAAGCTAGGAATCTAATCCAGAGAAAAAAGGGGAGGAACCCATGGCTGACCATGGTGACATTTGCTTGGTAGGGTAGAATCAGCCAGAGGTGGTGTCAGCTGGATACTGTCGTGGTGGGTGGCCAGAATAAACCATGTGTCTCACTACCCTCCAATGACCTAAACTCCAGATGCTTGGCTGGTGCTGTGGTGGGTCCTGAGACCTTCTCTTTGATGTCCATTAGTATCCCCAAAAGAAACGGAGGAGCGAAATGTTTGTGTTTGCTTGAACAGACATGAAATGAGATACAGTCACTTGTGGCTTCTTATCAACAACCAGAAATTTCCACAAGGCTCATTGTGTTACTGGGGCAGAGAAAGATGAGAAGAATAAGCAGCATTTATTTAGTGCCTACTGTGTACCCTGTTTCCAGTGGCAGCCACCAACTGTCTGTACCCTGCCCATTACTTCTGGGCCACTGAGTGGGCAGCTTGCCTTGTTGAAGAGGGAAAAGCCATCGTGGAAACATGGTTGGTCCAGAGACACTAGCTGGGTGCAAAGGTGGACGGGTTTGTGATGCTGGTGCCCCTGCTTCTCCCGCTGAGTCAAAGCAGGGAGATAGCCCAATATGGCATCTATATGGAGGAGAAGGGATAGCAGGACCATGGGTGCCTGAGGACACAGTCACCCACAGTCCTAATGCCCTCCCCTTGGTTCACGATCTTTATGCACCGAGGCCGAGATGCTAGTCTTGAAAATAGGGTACTGGGGGGCCTGGGACAATCCCAGATGGGTGGGTGGGTGGTTCCTAGCTCTGCTGGAATGCCCTCCCTCCAGAGCTATTCAGTTCCCCCACTTCCAGGGCCTCCTTTTGCCTCCTATGACCTTTCCCACATGGGCTCTTTCGGGGTTTCTGACCCCTGAGCAGGCCATGTGAACAGGTGCCAGCAGTGGGTGACTGACATCCCCACAGATTGCAGCTGAGGCCTGGGACAGGCTCCCAATGCCGCCAGCCTTGCAGCTCCTCTATAAAATGAATAGCATCTACATTGGAGCTGCGTCATTGGCGTTGGAGCTGAGTCATTGGCACATGAAGCCTGGCAAAACTACTTGGGAAGCAAGGAAGTTTATTTCGGCTCATGAATCTGGAGATTAAAGTTCAAAATTGGGCAAGCCTCGTTGGTTTGGGGCTCTGAAGGGTGGGCAACACAGTGTAGGGGAGCCTCACAGTAGGATGAGCCAGGTAACAGCTTTAGCCTGAAAGAAGAGAGGTCTACCAGCCTGACTCCCCCTGTGAGGGCGCACCCCCCAGTCACATGTAGCTACTCCCACAGGCCCAATTCCTAAAGGTCAGATGGTACCCTCCCCCCCATGCTGCTATCCTGAGTCCCCAGCCTTTAACACTGTCCATATTCAGACCAAAGCAGCGTGTCTCACGTGGGATCTTTGTGGAGCTATAAATGGATGTAACATTTTCCACCCTGAACTTGATGCCTGCTGCATAGTAAGTGCTCAATAAAAAGTGAGCACTGCCTGTAGGGCTCGGCCTACGGGACCATGATCTCTAACCTGCCATTCCACCCCGGGGCTTCCGACCCAGCTCCGAGCTCCTGGTGCAACCCTGTATTCCAATCTTTCTGCAAATCCCCAGGCTCAGTGGTAACCCGTGTCCCCCTTGTCATCAATTCTGTGTATCTGACATGCCTTACTGCTCAGTGCCCTCCTCTTCTCCACTGAGGCTCCATGACTCCCTGTGCCTGTTGACACCCACAGAACAATCCTATGGATAAGGCCATCACTCTTTGGTGTCCTCAGCCACGTATTCCTGTGTGGTTGGCCAAAGATCCCAGCTTCCAAGAAGGGTAGGTCCTGCCCTGCTGGTAGGGAGCAGACTCTGCGGGTGCCCTGCCTCCCCCAGATCTCAGATCCTAAGACTATACTGAATCCTCCCCGCCCCCTGGTTTCAGGACCTGCTGAAGGAAATTAAAAGCACGGAAGCAGAAAGACCAGACCAGCAGTCTGAGTGCTGAGAAGTGAACCCAAGTTCTACCTGTAGGATTATGCAAATCCTATCCTGCCCCTATCCCTGACTCCTGGGCCAGAGTGAGGAACCCCTGGCTCCCACAAAGACTTGCCTCACTGGCGTTGTTGGAGATTTTGGTATTTCTCTGGACAGTGCCCTTCCCTAGGTGGTAGCAACAAGGCAGTCCTCTGTAGCGCTCCCTGGCTGCCCTGACCAAGGCCTGCCAGGGTGCCCTGCTAATTCACGCTGCCTTCTTGGGACCACTGCTGGCCCTGGAAGCAAGGGAAGCCATCCTGAACCTGGGGTAGTGCCTGTCAGGAAAAAGGAGATTAGAGCCAAGCCCACCAGGCACTTGGTACTTCTGGCTGGGCTGCCAATAGTAGGGAACCTACCTGGGCCTTAGCAAGTGGTTGTTGGCCCTCAGGTTCCTCCACCCTGTCCTCCCCAGTCAGAGGCAGAGAAGAGTGATGGCTGCCATCTCGGACCAGGAGGTAGAAGTCACATAGTGGGAATGGCAAAGGATCATGGGTCCCTGACACCCCAAGGCCAGCGCTGAACTTCCCTGTGCTACAGGGAAGAAGACACTTTTTTGCACAGCTTTTGTTCTTTTGGGGTTTTTTTGGAGGAGGTGTTTGCAGGCAAATTTGTCCTGATACAGAGATATGTCTCTCCCTCCTGCATGCTGTGTTGATGTCCTGTAGTGGCCTATGGAAGCCAAAGTCACTAGAGGCCATAGAAAGGGCAAGGATGCCAAGGGTCCAGGTGAGTGCTTGGAGGTGCAGGGAATGGTGGGCAGGGCTTCCCCAGCGCATGGGGTGACAGCAGGAGCAGGGGGTCAGGGTGGGTGCACTGAAGGGGACAATGCGGGGCTTCTGATCACAATGGCTTTCCTCGTCTTAACCCTGCTGTCTCTGAGTCTTGACTGCAAAGTAGCATGACTGCTCAGGGAGTTGACTGGACAAACTCGCAAGGGTCAAAGAACAAGAGAAACGCTGTCCTAAGACAAAAGAAACAAAGCAAAACAAAAAGGAGGGTGGGAGGGAGGGGGAACTTTTTTCAGAACTTCGCCAACTCTGACCAACTTGAAAAATATTTCTATACCTGTCGTACAAAGGACCTGTCACGTGGCTGCCAGCCTTGCACAATGTCCCTCCTTCCCCTGCTCAACTCTGCATCTGCGCAGCTGTGTATCCCCTGCAGGAGCAAGTGAGGTCAAGGCAGGAAGAGGATACCTTGCAGGTTAAGGTTTCTATTTGTAATTAAGAAGAAGTTCCTGTCTTAGATAGATGTAAACCGCAAGACATTTTTCAACCCACGCTGAACTGCGACTCCATTCACAAGGCGCACATCCTCACGCCCTTGGTCCTTCTCTTTCATTGGATTTTTCTAACAATAGCCAACTCTCTCGCCCCTTTGAGTACCTTACCTCTCCCTTAGAAAAGACCCTCAAGAGGCCAGCACAGGCTGCTCTCTCAGACCCCGACTTAGAGTGAGGCAGCCAGCTGACCAGTCCGGGGTGCACCCAAATCACAGCTTGCTCTAATTGGACAGTCGTGGATTTAGTCTTTTCTCCTCGGGCTTTTCGGGTCTAGCCTGAGCTCTGACACCCAGTGTCCCCATCCATCTGAATAGTAAGCCAGTCTTCGGCTTGCTCTGTACTGGTACAAATATTCGTCTCCCACAACTTTGGCCTAAGTTTCTACTTAACGCCCTGGCCCCCATAGCCACCCAGTTGTCCCCTAAAATTCCAAGGGGCCTCCCCCAGCTCTCTAGCTCTTCAGAACCCAGCGCCCCTTGAGGTGGAGCCCTGAGCTGCTGAGACACAGGGCGTGGTGCCTGGGGAGAAGGAGCCCTGAGAAGCCGGGTCTGGGAGCAGAGGGTGCCTAGACCAAGGCCCTCTGTTCTGTGCCCCCTGCAGCTGTCTCTTCTCAGAGTCTCATCGCAGAGACCCTACTATGATAACCAGGCCTGTCCCAGAGGAGGCCTCCAGCAGCTGTTGCTGCCAGAGAGAGGCCATGGGCCTGTCAGCTCCCCGGTCTTTGCCACATTAGCTGTTTTGAAGGAAGGGCCACCACCCCCCTCAGTCCCTCAGCTGCCTCCGCCTGCCCCTGAGCACCCTAACTTCAGCTGTCCTCCTCCTAGCAGCTTGGAGTCAAGCTCACCATCTGTGGGCTGCTTGGGGTTCTGAGCCTTCCTGGCCTCCAGATAGGACATAGATCCCAGCCCCCAACCCCCAGGCGCCATGGGCCAACCCTGTAGGGGACAGCTTAATGACCTTGTGAACAGTAATTACCCCCTAGGGCCCGCCTAATAACCAGTGTCCCCGGGCAGTGTGCCTTAATTGAAAAGGAGTAGGCGACAGGAGTTGCTGTGAAGTTGGCTGGCAAGCCCTTAACGTGATATTAATTGTGGTAATTAGTAGTCACTTTGTGTTAGTCATCTATAAATAGGGGGTCCATTAGTTTAGCAAAAGAGCATGATTTAAAATGAAAAGAAAAGCCCAATTAGTCAGCTAAATCACTCATCTTTCCGAGCAAAATCTGGCATTGTGTAGACCAGCAACCATTTGAGGGTGCTGGTCAGGTCCAGGCCTCTGAACACTGCAGCAGCCCAACCGCAACAACGTCCCTTTAAGTGGACTTAAGTCTCTAGTTCTGTGATGTTTCCTACACACTATTGGCACAGCTAGTGGTCACACTCCCAAGCAGTTCCTCCCTCTGCTTTCTGATTGGTTTCCTCTAGTGGCATGGGAGTGCGTCTTAAAGGAAGAGTAGCACAGTGCATGCCAAGACTGGGAACCTGGGTGGTGGAGAGTGGGCTTCTCTCTTTAAATGCAGCTCTTGACAGTCCAGCCAGACTGAGCCACCAACACCAAGGGTCCTGTGACCCAAACGGACTTTGTGAGAACAATTCTTCACAGACTTGAGGCACACACTGAAGGTGGACCCTGTATTCCTCACAGCCTTGGGGTGCAGACTAAGGGAGCAGCTGGAAGGCCTGAGAAGACTCAACTGCAAGGATGGGGGTGGGGCGGGGCGGCAAGATCCCCAATGCTTTTGTTTGGGGAAACAGAGGTGGGGAGGCTGTGAGTCCCCCCCCCAGGTTGCTTTTTCTGGAATGTGTTTTATCAAGAGAGGCAGCTGTCGTTTCTGAGCTTAGTAAGAGGAGAAGTTGTCCACGCTTCCCCCGCTAAGGAGCAGGGGAGCTGTGCTTCACTGGTCTTTCTCCGGTGACTCAGCGTTTGTAACAGGTGGTCGGGCTTGCTATTTTGAATGTCCTATTTGATAAAATAAAACATTGGCAACCCTATGTTGGTCCCAAAAATATCTTTTGGAGATTTTTGCCAAGGAATGAAATCCAAGTGTCTGGGACCGCAGAGCTAAATGGCTGAATCAGGAACCCGAGACTGAATGAGTCATAGCTGTGTGCATGAAGGATGGATGTGTGATCACTCGTGTGTGCGTGCATGCATGCATCTGTTGGGGGAGCTGGTGAAATAAGGACATTATTGTCCAAGATTTCCCAGGAAGATAATTCAGGGTGGCCTGAGGATTACGCGGAGACCTGGGGGCCGTCCATCCACGTTGTTGTCTTTTACCCTTGAGGAGAAACTGAGTCTCAGCCTACTGTCCCAAGCCACACAGTGAGCAGACAGTCCAAGCCCTAACCATTGCACACTGGCGACCTACCTTCCCAGCTGGAGAGCATCTCCTGCACAAAGATTGGAAGAGACAGACGTGAGGAAAATTGAACCTGCTTGTCTCGCTCCCGAAAAGGGAAAAAGCCGGGACAACCGACAAGGATTCAGGCCGCATGCAAAATGTGCCGCTTCAGTCAGGCGGTGGGTACGGTGTGCTCGTGCACTCGGGACTAGGGCACTCACCAAACCTGAGCCAGCCTGGTTAAGTGGGGGGAGGGGGCAGGGAGGCAGGGGAATGGAGCAAACAAAGACAGACACAAGAGCTGAAACTAGAAAACCCCCAAGGAAAACAAGGGAAGTCTCTGTGTTGTCTGCTGTTCAGATCTGGAAGGTTCCGCAAAGGCCAATGTGTTAAAAGCTTGGTCCCCAGCTTGCCACCAGCCCTGGAGGAGGTGTGCAGCCATCTGGGTCGCAAGGGGAATGGTTTCGCACACATGCTTCCACCATTATGAGTTGTCCACCCCAACAGAGGTCTAGAGCCAGTGCCCACCCAGAGCTTCCAGCTTCTGTGGTGCAGGCTGAAAACATTTGAGATGCCCTTGCAGTCAGGCCAGCCTTGAACTCCTTACCCTCCTCCTCCACCTCCTGAGTACAGGGATTATAGGATTATACCATCATAGCGACTCTAAAACTTGGTAACTCGGTTGTACCAGGTATTTGTTGTGGCAGGAAGAAAGCTGACTGATGGCCTCAGCTCTGTGACGGAATCTCTGCTGCGATAACTCAATGGCATGAGCAACGAAGAAAAGAGACCAAGCTGAACTGTGGGATTTAAGAGCGTGCGAGCTTGAAAGACCCAAGAGTGTGAAGACACCGTGCGGAAGAGGTAGCCTAGCTGCAAATTACACATCTACTGGTGGACTCCATCTGACAAAGGACTCAGGACTCAGAAAAGACAAAAGGGACAAAAGATAATGAGCAGAAAGCTCTCCAGCAACCAAATGGCCGGCCAGTAAGAAGCCAGCAGGAGCGAAGCCTCATTCGCCTCCAGGGGACTGAACTCAAAGCCTGCCGAGAGGTTCCCTTCTACTAGGATGGTGCAATTCCAAAAGTTCCAGAAGTGTCGGTGAGGAAGAAGGGTCTGAACCCTGCTCCTGCTCCTCAGGTGAGAATGAGATACGGCCTCTGGGAGAGAGGTCTCCTTGGTATCTGAATGGTTGCAGGCCCCAACAATCCCACCCCTTGGCGGATGCCCAAAAGATCTGAAAGCTTGGGTCTAAGCAACAGCTTCCTCATGGCACTGGGTGTAGTAGCCCAAGAGGGGGAAGTACCTCATTGTCTGATGGACATGACCTGTTGTCCAGTGAGCATGCAGGGTGAGCCGCATATACCCCGCCTCTCTGGGATCAATGCCCAGGAATGAAATGTTTTAACTGTTTTTAAAATGACCACCCAGCTGGGCTGGATAACACATCCCTGTGCTCCCAGCACCTGGTGAAGGAAGGCAGGAGAGGAGGATCAGGGGTTCAAGTTCATACCCACAACCTCAGTTCACCTGATCCATAACGCATACTGTAGAATGTGGTCTTCACATGTAATTCCAATTGCTTCTTGACTTTAATGCAGTGAATACCGATCGCACCTCTCCAAACGCCAACTGGAGCGGTTCATTGCCACAGGCCACGATGCTGGGGTTTTCTATATACCTCCTTGTGAAGCCAGCAGCAACGAAGAGCACACTAAAGACACCTCTGCTTTGTCCCCCGCTACACCAGCAATAACTGTGCACAGTGCATCTAGCTGTCAAGGATTTCTATGGTCTCTGCTGATGTCATGGAGTTTGTCCAGGAAATAGGTAAGGGCAGCCTGTACCTCCTCGGTGACTGTGTGCCCAAACGCAGCCTTTTCACGTGTCCTGTAGAATTTATTACACTGGTTATCTTCTCTGGTAAACACTAAAAGTATCTGAGGATGGTCTCATCAGGCCAATTGCACATCGGTTACTGATACCTTCAAGGTGCTGCTCTTGCGAGGCTGAGGCTCCACGATCCTGGCACAGCAAAAGCTGGGCGCAGTGACCACCGCTATCTAGATCGCACACCCTTGTCCTCACTGAGGACGTTTGCTTTTAATCTCAGCACTTGAGAGGCATAGGCAGGTGGATCTCTAAGTTTGAGGCCAGTTGGGTCTACAGAATGAGATCCAGGAAAGCCAAAGATACACAGAGAAACCCTGTCTCAAAAAAACAAAAATTAAAAATAAAATAGAATTTTTAAAAAGCCACATAAAGATGAAAAATACAGAGAATCTGGATACTGTATGTTATTGTGTTGTCTTTCAGTTGTTTGACTGCTGAGGAAGGAGCAATAGCTCCTAAAACACATTGGCTTATAAGTGCTGCTGGATTAATCCCACCTATATATTTTGAAAATGCCTTGACTTCAAAATTTAAGTCAAAAGATATATTACTTTGGAAAAGAGGTTTTGCTTTTGTTTCCACAGGAAATGAGAGGCTGTGGATTCAATTCTGTGGACAGAAATTCATTCTGTAGAAGACCCCCAGAAAAATCTCCGATGAGAATGGATGGCCCAGATGCACCAACATCTCAGAGCATCTCTGTTGCAGTTTCTTCTGAGTTCTGCATCCAGAACTGTCAGGAGCCATTCCCCACCCCCCCAAAAAAAAATTATTATAGGGATCATTGCCCTGAGGAGGTTGCAGAGGGCTCCACTTCCCAATTGTATTGAGAATTGTTTTATTGGCAGAGCCTATCCCACACCCAATTAACTGTCAATAGAGAGCTAGCTGTTAGCGGAGCCCGCCTCACACTCTAATTATCCAGAGAACTAGGTGTGTCAACCTGTGAACTCCTGGCCAAGGAATCGTGATCTGACCGATTGTAACCTCTTGGCCTACTTGACCGGCGTGGACCATGAGGCAAGATCCCATTCCCCTGCCCCCATCCCAAGCCAAACTCCTCATCCAGAGGATATATAAGCTGTATAATGACTCTAATAAAGGGAGGCTTCGACAAATCTGCCTGGCCTCCTTCTTTCCTGCCCATATTTTTCAGATAGTGCCTCTTCGTGACCCTGGAATTACTGGACCTGCCAGGCGGGTTACACCCCTAGACTAAGTAACCCACCAAGGCAGTCAACATAGAACAGCTTCAAGGCTACTGACTGAGATGATCCAGCCTCAAAGAATACTCCAGTCAGGACTTGGGCTTGACCATAATCCTAAATTTTCTTTGGGTTCCCATAAGATTACCAGCACTCCCAATCAGCAGGAAGTAGCCTAGAAAACTATGCCCACATTCCCCAAAAATATAGATTATAGGTATTTGTCATTGTTTGGGGGGGTTGGTTACAAGTAATTGTAATGGTCATGAAAAAAGCTAAATAAATGAAATTAGATTCAAGGTTCATATTTAGAAAAAGGGGATATAGATATGATACGATAAAAGGGTAGATTATTGAACCTACTCTGAAAAGAAAAATGGGAAGATATAGATAAGATAAAAAGGTAGATTATTGAATCTACTTTTAAAGCAACTGCTAAGTTTTAAATGTTTTACATTAGATTGAACTTTTGTATATTGTATACAAATTTTGTATATTGATACAAATTTGAGATTAATTTTGTTACAACATTATATATATATGTTGGGAGCCATTTTCCAGGGATGATGGCGGAGAGCCCCACACCCCAACTGTATTGAGAACTGTTTGTTGGCGGAGTCCACCCCACATCCGACCATCTTGAGAGCTATCTGTTAGCGGAACCCACCCCACATTCCAACTATCTAGAGAATTGTTTGTGGTTGGAATCACAAAAGGAATGATTCCGCTTGCATAGAGAACACTAGGTCCAAGTGTCCACTCGTGACCATGGCTGCCCCGGCAAGATCCCTTCCTGCCCTTGCCATGCCCCTGCCCCCATCCCAAGCCAAATTCCTCATTCAAGGGCTATAGAAGCCATTTCACTAATAAAGTGAGACCTTGACAAATCAAGAACAGAACCTTGTCTGGCTCTTGCTTGGTCTCCGTTTCTCCCTCCCGCCCATGTCTTTTTCAGATAGCGCCTCTTCGGGACCCTGGAATAACTGACCCACTGGGCGGGTTTACATATATATATATTTCTACTCTTGTTCAAGGTATTGTACCTACATAACTCATTTAACAGTATAATGCAAATTTCTAGTTCTTGAAAATTATTATTACCAACTGCATAGGATAATAATACAGGGTCAGTAATTAGTCATCTATTATTATATTTGAACTTACAGTCAAATAAGGTATGCTTTCAAAGTCAAAGATATATTTTAGATATAGACAGGTCCATCTTCAAACACTTCAGAGATCTACAGAATATGGCATTTAAAACGTTTTAATAACCTCGGTTCTTTTTTATGTCAGAGAGACATGTCTGCTCCTGGCAGCACCGATCTACTTTAGAGAAGATAATGGCATCAAACAAACTCCACATGGAGTTTACTTTCTTTGTGGCAAAAATAAACCATTGGGCAAGAAAATGTACTTCAACTGCTGACAGTATGCTGTCCTAACTAGACAAGCAGGACACAGAAGAAAGTGACTGCCAAACATTGTCAAGACGAGGGACAACCCTTCAGAATATTCTGCCTTCACAGAAAGTGTGTCAGATATGCTAGGCCTGTAGGCTGAAGATGGAAGCCACAGCATTGTAGAAGAACCTTGGGTGACTGTCCAGGTAGACAGCTGTTTGTCATTTCTCACAGTTTTTGGAAGTCGCTTGCTTGTACTTCCTGCTTATGCAGTTAATATTATTTCCTTCTCAGGTCTCTGAGGGAGTTAAGACTTTATAGTTATAGTTTACCAGATGCAGAAAGCAAGTTATGATAAAAAATAAGTTAGATATAAGACTTTGGACCCACCAAGGTAGGATAGATATGGAGTATTTTCTCTGAATTTTTCAAGTGCAAATGGACTAGACATTGTTGATGTATTTATTGCCTGTATATATTGAATATAGTTATTGTACTTTATATAGTTTTTCTTATATTAGTTATAGTCTTCCCTTTTGTAATATTAGACAAAAAGGGGAAATGTAATGATACTTCATTTGTATTTTAATAAATAAAGCTTGTCTGAAGTTTGGAGAGTAAAACAGCCACAATGATCAACATTACAGACCAGGCAGTGGTGACATACACCTTTAATCCCAGTAGCCACACTAGTTTTCCATAGAAACTGGGTGATAGTGGTGCATGACTTTAACCCTAGCCATAGAAAGGAATATAAGCTGTGAGGAGACAGCTCTCAGTCAGTCTCACCCTGAGATTCCTGGAGGCAGGATCGCCATTTCAGACTGAGGTAGAGGTAAAAGCCAGTGACTGGCCGTTTTGCTTTTCTGACTTTCAGGTTGAACCATAATTTCTGTCTGTGGGATTTTATTGTGTTACAATCGTCCTTCAAAACAAAAGCAAAAGCAAAAAACAAAAGTAAAAACAAAAATGCCAAAACAAATAGCAAAAACACAACCACAGTTTCCCAAAGCCCTCCCCAATTTTACATTCTTGGGGGAAGTGACATTTAAGCTGAGAACCTCAAAGATGGGAAGAGGTCAAGCCTCGAGGTCAACAGGGAGAATTCTGTTTGGCCCATGGGCACAGCAGTGGAAGGGAGGGCCTGAGGTCCCACAGATGGGAAACAATGGCTGCCGAGGACTCAAGAGGAAACTGGTAAGATCTGTGCTGAGGGCCCTGAAGGATGACAGGACCCGCATTGTGCTGTGTGTGTGTGTGGGGGGGGTGAGTGTGGGATGGAGGACCTTTGGGATGTAAATGCAAGCCACCCGGTGTTCAAGGTACCAGGTTGGGGGGGGGGGGCTAACTCGCATCTGAACTCTGACTTAGCCTGGAAGATGCTGGGCGAGTGTCTCAACTCTGGCTACCAGGAGGGAATCAAGTTCCCTGTGGCAAGCATTCTGAGGACCGCACTTATGGGTGGGAAAGTTTGTCAGACTGGTGTTGAGGCTGCCTTATGACTTCACAGGCAGCAAAATCCACTACAGGACTCCAGAGCCAGCCGGGAGTCTGAGCAGAGCTGCTGTCGCAACAGCTGCTGGCCCTGGCATAGACGGTCTAGGAGTGCTAGTCCTGCCGTGACTGGCTATGTTATGCCCAAATCCACGAAGCCCCGCAAAAGTCAACAAGGAAACCAAGAGTTCCGTATGTAAAAGCAAAGAGCCTTTCTTTTAATCACATTTGCAAACTGGGTCCCTCCGCATGTCCAACATATTGGAATAACGGGAGAGCCCCGAGCTCAATTAGAATAGGGTTTTGTAGTAGTAAAGGTGGGGGTGAGGGGTTTGAGATTTTAAGACCTCTGATTGGCTGTCACTTGTCTAGGGGTGTCCTGGTGAGGTGCCCTGGCAGGTGGTCCTATCTACAGCAGTTGGAATGCCAGGCATTTCCTTTGAATGGTCTGTTCTTGGGTGGGGGCCAGGTGATCTCAGCTTGTGGTTCCTCCTGCAGCCAGGCATTGTCTCAGGGTAAACTATTGAGACTCCAGACTCCCGCCAGAGTCCCAGGTGATAATGGTTGGAAGTAAAGAACTTCCTTTGGGTGACCTGCCCAGACTTAGCTTATCATGGCCGGCCCCCACAGCTGCAGCCCAGGTACAGCCACACAGGGCTAGGTGTGGGGAGCAGTGTAGGCTCCCTTGCCCTCTCAGGGCCCCCCCCCACCAGCACCTCCACCTCAACAACCCCAAAGGCTCCATCATTTGGGAGTAGTTTTGGATCTTTATGTAGTCATCACCACTGGCGAAAGTTCATCCTCCAGCCCTCTCCCTTACTATGTAGTGTGAGGCAGAAAGCGCCAGTCCTACCTGGGTCTTTCTGGTGACTGGGCCCTGTCCTGGAACTACTCCCAAGGGCTGCCAGCCTCCGATGACCCCATCCACACACAGAAGTTCCAATTACAAGCCAGCGACCCAGTCACAGAGCTGACGTGCCCATGGCACACACTCCAAGAACAGGTCCTGGGCACCTTGGTGGGCATCAGAGCATGCTGGCATGTGGCATGTGTGAGTATATTGTATGAGCGTATTTGAGGGGCAGATGCTCAGCTGGACCCTAGGGCTTTAAACTAGACTTTATGGTTCCACTAGTTCCTCTGCTGCCAACGCTCTTCCTTCTCAGGACTCTGGCACCCCCACTGACCCAGCCACTCAGGCGAAGAGAACTGCCTGGGGAAAACCAGGCAGGGTCCAAGGCTCCTGCTGGCAGGGCATTCACAGGCACTGGAGGCTCCTGGGTGCAGGCTCCTGACCAGGTCTCCTTTCTGTTTGGGCTGGGAGGCCTCTGCATGACAGCAGGTCGGTCACTTGTGCTCTTTGCACCACACAAAGGACAGACAGAGCCAGACTCTTTAGGATTCATCCAAGAGGCCCAACATTCTAAAGGAGCTGCCAGGGGCAGAAAAAGAAAGCCAGCTTCCTCCCAACCCTGTTTAGTCTTCCCTCATCTCTTCTCCCGCCGCCTCCTCCTCCCCTCCTCCCTCTTCTTTCCTTTCTTCTCCCAAACCCCATCCCCCCCAGACACTCTGTGGTAGAGTCTGAAGGACCCTAACATCCAGGAGTCCCCTCAGCAGCCTGCCCCATTCCAGCACCTTGGTTTGATCAGGTCTGTCAGGAAGAGCCCGGAGGTGCAGGGCAAGAGCGGAGCAGGACTTAATCTTCCCTGCAATATCAATGGTACCGTCAGGAGAGCCAGGGACGAGCTGAGCTTTCCCAGCTGGTCAGCCTGCATAGTCGCCCAGCCCCAGGCCAGGGTGGGTGTGACAGAAGAAAGGGCTTGGAGGTGTTGGGAGCCTCAAGACATTCACCCCACCCTCCTGCCTCTCGGAATTCCGCTCCTGGGGCTGCAAACTCTCCCTTTGGTCTGTCCCTGTCACAGGCACCTGCCCTCTGTAACTGTCTGCCTTGGCAACGCTACAGAGTCTCCTGGAGAAAGCCAACCATCCTGATGTCCCGCCCACCCAGGACCCCTCACCTGCTCACCCAGGTGAGGAGCTGTCTGTGGGCCAGGCAGATTTCATGCATATACCCACGCTATGAGTCAACTCTGAGCAGGGTTATGGTGGAAGAAACTGAGGCAGAGGTGGAATGACTTGCTTAGGCACACAGGGAGCAGAGGCTGCAGCAGGCGTCTGGGTACCTGAGGAAAGGAAAGGCCGGGAGAAGGCAGGATGCCTGTGGCCCGGCTCTTTTCCCCAAGAACAAACACTGCAGAAGCCATGAAGAAAGCAAGTAACAGGGAGGCTGCTGCTCAGCGAGTTCTCTATCCTTGCCTGGGGTTTTCAGAGGCTTCATCCATGCCCAGGTTATTTGTGGGGAAAACTGCGGCGGCTTCTCAAGCCACTGTAGTTATGAGCTGGGGATGAGAATAGAAGTTGCCTCCAAGTCTGGCTGTGATGTGTGTATGTGTTCACGTGAATGCCAGAGAGCACGTCAGCCCACAAGTGTGCAAAATATGTGTAAAGGTATATGCGTGTTTGCAAGGGGTGGGGGAGGGTTTGCTTTGAGCCCACATGGGTGCCAGCCTGAACCCGCTCCCAGGCCTCTGAGGACATCACACCTGCTTGGGAAGCAGAGTGGACTAATGGCACGGGCCATGGACTCTGAACAACCTCGGGGGGGGGGCACAATTTAGTCTCCTTTACTCCACTGAATTATTTAAGCCGTCATGAGAAAGGGGTTATGAAGCTGAGATTAACCACTGGTGCTGTGGCTGCGCACAATGCATTTTTTTCCTTTTTTCTTTCGCCAAATTGAATTAAAGCTGTTCACAATCAATTGGTTCTGATTCCCCCACAGTGAAAAGAGGCATTTGCCTCAGGCCACATTTCACTCACTGCAATGAGCCCTCCAGCCCAGAGGGGGTGCAGCAGCCCCTCTCCCCCAGCCACAATCCTGACCCCTAAGGAAGGTCACTCTCCTCCCCACCAGCCTCACAGATTGAATGAGTGGCCTGACCCCGCCGCTGCCTGTGATGACACTATCACTGACAGAGAACGGCAGTGCCATTGGTGCCCATTGGTGAGGAGATCCTCTGCCTCAGGCCTGGACTCACTAGCCGAGGCTGAAGAGATAAGAGACAAAGCCACTACCATCCCAGGTGAGTGCCCTTTACTCTCTGGCTAGAATCCTGCTCCCTACGCTGCTGCAAGTCCTGCTGTCATGCAATAAATGCAAAACCACCTTCTCTGTTCTCTTTTCCCTCCTCAACCGTAGAGTCAGACCTACCACCTTGTGACCATGAGGATGTCAAGAAATACACAGGAGCAGAAAACAGATCACAGTCCCTGGTTGACATCTGTTGTGGGGAGCTGCGGGCTGTGTTCCTGCCGCCCCAGCTCACGGTCGCCTAGCTAGCTTATGCCCCGAAATAACAACCACAAACTATATTCTTTTAAACACTGCTTGGCCCATTTCTATTCATGTGTGTAGCACCCCAAGGTGCGCTTACCCGGAAGATTCTAGCCTACATCCATCCTGGGTCGGAGCTTCATCACGCCTGCTCTGGAGAGGAGAGCATGGCGTCTGCTCCAGAAAGCAGAGCTGTCGAGTCTGAGCTCACTTCCTCTTCCTCCCAGCATTCTGTTCTGTTTACTCCACCCACCTTTTTTTTTTTTTACGAGGGCCAAGCAGTTTCTTTATTACTTAACCAATGAAATCAACAGATTGATATGACACTCCCACATCAGACATCTTTAGTTACCATACCAGTTCAGAATTGCTGTGTCAGGACTTCTGATTGGACTAGCCACTGAGAACCATGCTGTGTCCGGACTTCTGATTGGACTATCCATGGAGAAAAACTTGCTGTGTCTTGACTTCTGATTGGGCTAACTATGGAGAGCCATGCTGTACCCGGACTGACTGGACTAGCCAAGGAGAACCCGCCCATGTCAAAGCCTTGGCCTGACACCCTCATTTCTCTCTAGGCTTTCCTAGCTGATCAGATTCAGACACAAGCAGTGTGACTCCAGTGAACCATGAAGGTTCTTAGAGTTCACACCATCTTTCCTTAAAAAAAAAAAAAAAACTTCTGAAATGACAGCAGGTGGCATACAACTGTAATCCCCGCACTAGGAATTGCCAAGAGTGCAAAGCAAGCCTACATAGGCTATGAACTGTAGAGCCAGACCACACCTCTAAAAAGACAATGCTTTTAGTTTTAGGGGCTCGATGTCTTGGCAAGAGCTTGTCACATAAATGAGGACCTTTGGGATCTCAAGCACTTTGAAAGGCTAAGCTAGAACTTTGAAAGGCTAAGCTAGAGAGAGGCCTCAGTGCTTGAGGATGCCTCCTGCTCTTCCAGCTCCAGGTGTATGACACCCTCTTAGCATCCTTGAGCACCCATGCACATGTGGCACAGACTCATTTGTAAATTATAAATATCTTTTTTAAGAGGGCCAAGCATGTTGGCATGTGCTTGTAATCCTAGTGCTGGGGCGGGAGGGGAGGTGTCTGGGGTGCGGGGTGGGAGGGCGAGGTGGATTCCTGGAACTTGCTGGCTAGCCAGTCTAGCTGAAATTGATGAGGTTCAGATTCAGTGTTGAGAAACTGTAAAGATACATTTGTGTGGCCTCCATGTGCACGCACACATGTTCATATACTCGTGTGTGCACGCACACACAAGACAGCACCTGAGGAAAACACAAAAGTTCTCTGGCCTCCACGTGTACCCACATGTCTGTGCACATGTTCACGTGTACACACCAAAAAAGAACAGTCTTAGGTTTATATTACACAGTGGTCTGAATGAGAATGGCCCCCATAAACTCATATGCTTAATTTCTTCATCCCCTGTTGGTGGTACTATTTAGGAAGGATTAGGAGGTGTGGCCTTGTTGGAGGTGTGCCACTGGAGGTAGGCTTTGGGGTTCAGAAGCCCACTCATTCCCGCTAGCTTTCTCTGCTTCCATCTTGCAGGACAGATGTGAGCTCTCAGCTACTGCTCCAGTGCCATGGCTCCCTGCCATGATGGTCAAGGACTCACCCTGTGAAACTGTAAGCAAGCCCCTGTTAAGCACTTTCTTTTAGAAGTTGTCTTGGTCACGGTCTCTATTCACAGTGACAAACAGTGACTAAGATGTCAAAATTGAGGTATGGTCTGTTTCCCACAGACTTCCTGCCCCTCCTCCACTCCCAAAGCCCTGGCCAGATGGCAGGAGGCTACACAGATCCATCATCACCACCCAAAGTGCTTGCTTGCTCCGGTTTAACTTTGATGGGATCTCTTCTAGGGATGTGGGGCAGAGTGCCGTTGGGGCATCTGGTGTGTTGCTGTCCTGGACTCCCCTGCACTCTGCTTGCCCACCCTCAGCCCCAACCCCTTCCTGCCAGTCCCCTTTTTAACTATCTCCATATTTTTAACTTTTTACATCCCTGAGCTCTTTCTGGCTCTGGGTATCCTGTCACATCTTGTGTATGAGCCAGTTCATAATGGCAGGAAGTCACCTGAGCAGGAGCTTGTTCACTTCTGGGTGAACAGGAAGCCGATAGTGGACAGGAAGTGGACTGGCCTATGAACTTCACAGCCTGCCTCTCCAGTGACCTACTTCCTTCAAGTTCCACAACTTTCCTAAACAGCTGCTGCTTCCGCTCCTTCAGCCAATAGCCTTTAGACACCAGCCCTCTTGGGCACGGTCTCTCATACTATAAATGCAGCTGTGAAGCCTGCGTTCACTTTCTTTTTTTTTTTTTTAATATTTATTTATTTATTATGTATACAATATTCTGTCTGTGTGTATGTCTGTAGGCCAGAAGAGGGCACCAGATTTCATTACAGATGGTTGTGAGCCACCATGTGGTTGCTGGGAATTGAACTCAGGACCTTTGGAAGAGCAGGCAATGCTCTTAACCGCTGAGCCATCTCTCCAGCCCCCTGCGTTCACTTTCTTGCTTCCGGCTGCTAGACTCTGTTCCTGTTCCCCATTCGTGCAGAGGACTGTGATTTAGGAGAGTGATCCGTGAGTCTCCCTAAACAACCCTTTATGACATGTAGTTCTGAACTAGTGTATCTTCCTCCATCAAGCCACCGGCTAGGGCCAGGTTCACACATGCTGGCCCAAGGGGGGACATCTTATATGCAAACTGTAACCTCCTGACAGCTTTTTTTTTGTACAGAGTATTCCATTGTCTAGACATAGCACAGCTATTCTGATATTTTATCCACCTCCTCACAGGATGGTCTTGCCTCCAAGTTCAATGACTGAGTAGTGCTGGTGGAAACATGGCGCCAGCCTCGCTGCAGGAAAGTGGCTGCTGCATCATTGACGAGTCTCCCAAAGTGGCTGCGCCATCTGGCACCCCTAGAAGCAGAGGATGAGCCTCTTCAGCACTAGGGCACTTCCACCCAACCCCGCACTGAAAGGCCACTTGTCCCCACTGACACAGAAGCTGTCTGAACCCAGCATGTGGTCCCTTGAATGGACTCCTGACAAACGTCCAAGCCAGTCAAATCCTTCTAGGACAAGAACCAAGCCTAGGATTTGAACTCATGCATAGGACTTCAGGAGGAATCAAGGGCCTATACACAGCTATTATGACTCAAGATATTCCTGAGGCCAGTCCTTTGGAAGGCTGCCTGGACTAAGGTCAGCCACTCCACCAAAGCCTCTTTCAGGGAATCCCAAGGCTAAGAACTAATAGGAGGGGGTCATGAAAGCTTGGGCCCTATCACTACCCCAGGAGCTGAACTGAGATCTGGGCATTGCAGATGGCATCACACATGACACCCACTTTGTCCTGCATCCTTGCCTTCCCTGCACAGGTGTGAGCATGAACCAGTCTCACAAGAGGCTACAACTGAATGTGCCATCTACAGGTTCAGCTCAAACACCAGGTACTGGGACGTGCAGTCTGCAGAGTGACAGAGACCTCTACTGTAGGAAGATGAAAGTGTGGGGGCCAGGTGACTCCAGGGAGGGTACATGGTGAGCCCAGCATCCATGGAGATCCCCAAGGTCTCCCTGGTGACTAGCCAGCTCCTCCTAGCCCTCGGGTTCTGATGCTGCTGCTGACCATTGGTGGAGTTATGTCTCCCACCACAATGGTCTTTGAACATAGCTACCCTGTGCTGAGTAAGACTGAAGTTTGGAGGGAAGGACCACCTGTCTACCCTTCATACACTGCAGCAGCCAGTGACAGGACCATGTCGTCACCCTTCATACACTGCAGCAGGCCAGTGACAGGTCCACCTGTCACCCTTCATACACTGCAGCAGCCAGTGACAGGACCACCTGTCACCCTTCATACACTGCAGCAGCCAGTGACAGGACCATGTCGTCACCCTTCATACACTGCAGCAGGCCAGTGACAGGTCCACCTGTCACCCTTCATACACTGCAGCAGCCAGTGACAGGACCACCTGTCACCCTTCATACACTGCAGCAGCCAGTGGCAGGACCACCTGTCACCCTGTCAACTGCTCACAACCCAGTGACAAAGAGATGGGAAGCGGACAATGAGAACAATTTTAAGACCAGTGCTGTGGCCACATTAGAGCAGCACCTACCCAGGCTAGAGACTGACGGAACCTACTTAGAGGAGGGGACACCATGGCAAGGCCTGCAGGAAGGCAGAGTCCTCCAGGACAAGAGCCAGAGTGTGTGCAAGGGCTCACAACAGAAAAGGAACAAATGGCCCGCAGAACTTATACTAGAGTTTTATCTGCTTAGCATCTTTTCTGTGGCCCCTGGCTTTTGTGGTCCAGGAGAATGGCCAACCACAAGGGACGCCTTTCTTTTACCATGAAGTTAGGACCCCATGTGGCTCAGAACTCCTGAGAGCCAGGACCTCTGGTGGAGACAGATTTAAGGTGCCGAGAACTGAGGTGTCACATGGCCCCATCCCAGGAGAGGCAGTTCTCACTGCCACCTCATCCCGAGACTCAAGGCCTAGTTTTCATTTCTGCGCGGTGGCCTGCTTCTCCAGCTCCTTAGTGCACCCATGTTCTCGGGTGACTTTCTCAGAGCCAGTTTTTGGTGTTTGTAATCAAATAATCCTGATGTGGAAACTGGTACCAGGAGTGGGATCCACTCCTGAGGGATACAGGAGCCACCTGGGACAAAAATAATGGGCTCGGGTGTGTATTACCGGACAGGAAGTGGTTGCTAATGATACATGGTTGCAGGATAGTCATGTTTATACCTCCTGACATCTGGGACTAGGAGACAGCCAAAGTGAGAGTCAGTAGGAGTGGCCACCGGTGGGAAATCTGTTTCCACTGAACACTGAATAATTTAAAGCAAAAGAAAATGAGGGGCTCAAATCAATGGTCAGCTCAAGGACAGAAAGAAATTCAGGGCCATTACACGGCCATGCTGAGCAAGTCCTTTATTGCATATCACCGTGGAGTTGAAACTGCTCATGACTGAACTTAGGTTTTGAAGCTACTAAATACAGTGTTGGTTGGATTCGCAGCCTCACTAGGTCCCTTCTGTGACAGGGAGGAAACAGGCCAGGAAATGCTAATATCCTATCATGATCATGCTATGTGGGAAGGTTGAGAGGCCCCAGAGACCATAAGCCCTCAGATTCCTCCCTGCTCCACCTTCAGCTTCCTCGTGACTTCTTCCAGAACATTCAGGATCTGGACACAGTTCAGTGTGGTCCACTTGTGAAAATGCTGACAGAGTGGGGAAAACAAGAACTGTGCTCAGAGTGGCAAATGGGTGTGGTGGGGCACACCTTCAGCCACAGCGCTCACAAACAGAAGCAGACAAATCTGAGTTCAAAGTCAGCCTCATTGACATAGCCGGTTCTGGGACAGCCAGTGCTACACAGTGAGAGCCTGCCTCAAAAAAATCACTAAGATTTGCTGACATACAGAGGAGCCTGGGATGGGCATAGCCGTCTCGGTCAAGGTGGGAAGACAACTATGAGCTTGGATGTTTATCAATAATGGTGTAGTAACAAAAAATGTCATGTTCAGGGCATCCTCTTGGGCAGCTGGCAGATGCTTCGACACTGCAGAAGTCGCTAGGGTGAACCGGAACCAAATGATGATCTGTGATAATTGGCAAAAAGGGACCAGAAAATCCTTGGCACTGTGACATAAATAAAGTCAAAAAGTCAGAGCCGGGACTGCTTGAAGGGTCTGCCAGGCCGTGCCTATCGAGAGGCCATCACCTCCCTCCTCACTTAGAGGATGCTAGCCGTGATGAGATCGTGCATCCTGCCTTGGCCTTTTAAAGGTTAGATACTTGAGACAGAAATGCAGCACACAGTGAGATGCTGACCACACTGGAGTCACAGGGTGTGTCAGAGTAAAAAGCATCCGTGTAGGAAAACATGGATGAGGCAGAGGCTGTGCCTGAGTCCCTGTGTCAGCACCAGGGCAGAGGGGAGACAGGAGAAGGAGAGGGGATGATGGAAGCCAGGCAAGTATAAGACCTCGTGAGGCTTTGCAAACGTATCAGTCAGGCCTTGGGGAAGCCCTGAGCCACAGGGAAGGAGTCTGAACCCCACGTAGGACTTGGTTGTCCATAGAAACAGAAGGCTAGTGTGACCTGGGATGGTGTGACCCTGACTGAGGCAATAATACACCCTGGCTTGATGAACACTGGCTAGCCTGCACAACTGTTCCCTGGGTCCTCCCACCCCAGGCATTGGCAGCCCCGGGCTTCTCAAAGGTAGGACAGGTGGAGCCTTTGAGCCGAGCCTGTACAGTGACACCCAGGACATGGTGTCTAGTCCTCCAGCTTATATACCTGTGGCCCTTCACCTGGGTGATGACATGCACGGAAAGTGTGGCCCTTCACCTGGGTGACAACGTGCACGGGACATGTGCGACTGGATAGTTGCCTATGCTATCTCTGTCCCATCAGGAACTGGACTGCTGCTGGGCCATGGAGGGCAGCCTGGCAGCCGATTGCTCAGACACCCCCCCATATGACCTCCCCTTGTGGTTACCCTTGAGGTCAGGGGGAACAGAAAACCCTCGGGGTTCCCAGCCACAGCACCATGGCCTATTAGGAAGCGGCAGGAAGCTAGGTGTGGGTTCAGAACTACAGGTACTATAGATGTGACCGCCTGCTCCCAGGGACCAGGGAACTGAGTGTCAGTGCCAAACCACAGAAATGTCGCCATGATAGTTCTGACCCATGGGTGGCCAGTGTGAAGCAGGAGCAGCAAGGTCATCATGGGGGCACATCACCCCCATGCCCCACCACTGCCCTCCAGCAGTGTCTGGTCCTGCGAGCTCCAGCCACTGTCTCTGTGTCTGTTTGATGATCTGGAAAATGGAAAGCATGACAGAAAGCGCCAGGGTGGTTCTTGCTGACACCTGGACTGGAGGTAAGGCGGGCTCCAGGCCTGTGGGTTCCTCCTGCAGTCAAGTCAACTCCCATGCTCTTGGATTTAATTCAGTAAAGGTTTCTGCTTGGGGCAGAGGCGCCTTAACTACCCCTGGGGTCATTCTGATGCATCCACCACGGACCCCTCACCTGGGCATCTTGTCCCCCTCCGGATCACATAGCTGGCTGGGTGCTGTGGGGTGCTGCTGCCCAGCGCTGCAGGAGAGCATATGACCTCCACTGCAGCCTGGGAAAATGTTCACAAAGTGCACTGCTGTCTCTAGCGAACCCAGGCAGCTCTCACAGCATCAGGAAGCCGAAGATCACAAGTTGAGCCCTGAGAAATCCAGGGCCATCTATCAACAGCAACATACTGAGAGTCTGTCTCATTGTCAAGACAAGTTATCTGAAAGAAGTGACTTACTGGGGAAGGGCTCATTCTGGCTTCGTAGGTACAGTTCAGTGTAACATGAGGGCTGGCTTGTTGTTGGGGTTTTTGTCCTGCCCAGTTCCCATAGCCGGTAAATCCCAAAGAGAGTCACACAGAAGGTCTACATAAGTTATAAACTGATTGGCCCATTAGCTCAGGCTTCTTATTAACTCTTTTAACTTATATAGCCCATTATTTTTATCTATGTTAGCCACATGGCTCAGTACCTTTTTCAGCGGGGGCAGGTCACATCCTGCTTCTTTGGTGTCTGGACAGGACTGGGGAGGAATGAGCTTCCTCCTCCCCAGAATTTTCCTGTTCTCATTGCCCTACCTCTACTTCCTGTCTGGTTGTCCCACCTATACTTCCTGTCTGGCTATTGGCCAATCAGCATTTATTTAAAACATAATTGACAAAATACAGAATTGTCCCACAGCCAGCTAGTCACACGACACCCACCCACTGTTAGCTGGCCACAGGCACCCAGCCAGCTGGTCACATGGCACCCACTATTAGCTGGTCACATGACACCCGCAGTCAGCAGACAGGGATGAGTGTTGGCCCTTAACCCACTTTCTTCTTGTTCAGTCTAGGACCCAATGGGCTGATTCACCTATATTTGGGGTGGGTCTTCCCTCCTCAGTTAAAACTTGTTGGAAACAGAATCACCATGGAAACGCAACTCTGGGGGTATCCTTGAGGCTAAACTCAGGGAAGCTGATAAGATTTGTACAACGGATCTGACAAATGGAAGTCATCAGTGGGCTACGGGAGAGCTGATCTGTGAGAGCAACAGGGATCCAGCTGGGGACCCAAAGTCTCGGAGAGGATCCTGAGGGTCCAGTGGACTGTCGCCGACTGGAATGTTCTCTTCATGCATAAAATCAGCAGGAGTATGTTAGGGGGAGGACTTGCTTGGATTTTCAAAGTAGTCTCGGATCATAAAACAGAGTCCCTGTGGGTTTCCAACTTTTGGTAAATAAAAATAATTTCCGACTCGAGGAATCAGATCCCTGAGGATCGGGGGTGGGGGTGAGATGTGAGATTCATGCCTGAGGCTGGGAGACGGAGCTATCCAGACTGCAGAGAATGGGAGAGGGCTGGCCCTCCAGAAGGTGGGAAGTGTGGACACAGGGCCCAACAGGCAGCAGGCTACAAACAGGACCGTCAGGCTTGCCCAGTGTGGGGGCTGGAGTGAGAGGCCCCCATCGGTTCTGGCATTTGGGCATTTGATCTCCAGTTGGTGGCACTATTTGGGAAAGGTTGGGAGGGGTGGCCTTGCTCGAGGAAGTACATCACTGGGGGTGTGCCTTGAGTTTTCTAAGCCACAGCACTGTTCCCTGTTCACTATCTTGACTTCCTGCAAGGGATTCAAGATGTGATGTGAGCTCCCAGTTTCTTGCCCCAGCTGTCTGTCCGCCCCAGCTGTCTGTCCGCCCCAGCTGTCTGTCCGCCCCAGCTGTCTGTCCGCCCCAGCTGTCTGTCCGCCCCAGCTGTCTGTCCGCCCCAGCTGTCTGCCATCTCCATTCCGCCGTCATGGACACTAACCTTCTGGATTCATAAGCCCCAATAAACTTTTTTAAGTTGACCTGGTCATGATTAAACATCTATTTTTCATCTCTCTCTCTCTCTCTCTCTCTCTCTCTCTCTCTCTCTCTCTCTCTCCTGTATGTGTCTAGGTGTGAGTATATGTCATGTGTATGGGGTGCCTACAGCAGCTAAAGGAGGGTGTTGGCCCCGAAGCTGGAGTTCAGTTCAGGTGGCTGTGAGCCACCCAGCGTGGGTGCTAAGCACCAACCACACGCTGGTCTTTTGTGAGAGCGAGCGGTATGTGCTCTTAACTACTGAGCTGTCCCTCCAACACCTCGGCTGAATGTTTCAAGACTCCGATTCCGGCCATATTTCTGGTTTTTTCTCCCTGGGTGTCCCTACTGGGATGAAGAAGGGTGAGCGTGTGGAAGTGTGCCTACCAGGGAAGCGGGGGGGGGGGGGGGCTGTCCCAAAGCAAATGTTCTGCCAACCCTTTGGTCCACGTTTTCCCTAAGCCTCTAGCCCTCTGGACAGTGGGGGCATCGAGTTCTCCCCTAGTAACAGACTGGGAAGCAAGTTCTCAGAAATTACGGGCCCTTCCCTCTGGTCCCTCCATTGTGACTCTGCCTTAAAATAAAAGAAAAAAGATAAACTACTTCACAGGGTAGAGTCTAATGTATCCTGGGCTGGCCTTGTACTTTCTAAGTAGCTGAGGATGACCTTGAACTCCTGCTCCCTGAGTCCTGGCATCCCTGGATCTCCTCCACACAGGGTTTCATGCAGAACTGAGAGTGGAGCAGACTTACACCACAGACAAGCAGTCTACCCTCTGAGCCTCACTCCACTTCAGACAACTCTGGTCTCCTCATCTGTTTGTCATGAAACCCACTAATTAAAGATTCTCAGAGGTGTTTCTGATTTCAGGGGAAAGTTTGTGGATGGAGGCTGACCGGGGAGGTCGTAGGCCTGTGGCTCCATCTGAATCACACCAAATTTGAACAGACCGCTGAGCCTTGATACCACGTGCAGAGTGGGTGTGTGTGTGTGTGTGTGTGTGTGTGTGTGACTTCCTCTTCCTTTAAAGAGTGTTTATTTTAATCCTATGTATGTGTGTTTTGCCTACTTGTATGTATGTAGGCCATGTGTATGCCGAGCCCATGGAGGTCAGAAGAGAGGATCAGATGCACTGGAACTGGAGTTACAGGTGGTTGTGAGCCACCATGTGGATGCTGGGACCTGAACCCAGCTCCTCTGCAAGATAAACAAATTCAACTAGATCACAGTTCTGTGAAATCTTTCCCCTGCTGTCGTCACTTTCCCTTTCCCTTTGCCCCAAAGGTCTTGTTCTCTTCTCTAACTCTATCGCCCCTGTGAGCTCCCAGAGGCCCCGCCTGGAACTGATACTCTCTAGGCTGCTGGCTCTGCCCTCCTCTGTGGAAACAGAAACCTCACTTCCCTGTCAACCCCAAAGCCAGGGCCTTTGACTCCAGGCAGCTGGTGATTACATGTGTAGCTGTGTTTGCCTTGTTCAATGGCCATGTTTTCCCTGGGTCTGAGAAATTGGCTGTCACGGCCTGGGATTGAATTCTTGGTAATTTTTTCATTAAAATTAATGAAAATATTTCTTCACTTAATGGCTTTTCATTTAGGGGCAGGACTTTCAGGGATTAATGGGCTTGCGGCATGAGGAACAGGTGCTCACTCAGGCTTTATTGAGCATGCTCTCCCTGCTGCTCCCTGGAGGCAGTTCTGTCTCCAGCAGGGTCCCTCGGGCCCTCATCTGACTGACCCCTGATGTCAGGAGGGAATCTGTGTTCTTCTATCAGGAAAGAGAGGTAATGAGGGGTAATCAACCTACCGTAGGCAGGATGGGATATTCTCTATGGAATGTTCCACCCTCAGGGGCCTCCGGCATAGACACACACGTGCACACACATGTACGCTCGTGTGCACTCACGCAGACTCAGACACAGACACACATGCAATCCCTTCAGGTCTTGCCCCAGTCCATCCGTTCTTATTCCAGATCAAAGGCACAGGCTTTGCCAAATCTACAGAACAAGGAGTTGTAGCGGAGGGAAGGGTAGAGGCTGGGACCCGAAGGAAGCAAAGTGGGTCAGTTAGGACAGGGTCAGGAGGGCAGGCGAGACTCAGGGTGGACTCCCTGTGTGGTGGAAGGCAGGCGAGACTCGGGGTGGACTCCCTGTGCAGTGGAGGGCAGGCGAGACTCAGGGTGGGCTCCCTGTGCAGTGGAGGGCAGGCGAGACTCGGGGTGGGCTCCCTGTGTGGTGGAGGGCAGGCGAGACTCGGGGTGGACTCCCTGTGTGGTGGAGGGCAATGCCAGAATGAGAAAAAGGCTTCTGGTTATGTTGGGTGGGTGCCACATGCATTGGGAAGTCGGAGAGAGCAAGTAGCTCAGGTTAGAAAGGGAACCTGGATAGAGAAGGGGCAGACCTGGAGACCAAGGTGAGACCAAGCTGGGGCGGAGCTGGTGGCCCAACACAGTCCTTCCCATGTGTTATTCCTTTGGGAGTTAACTATAAACCTGACGCGGACTGGTGACTCTGTCAACCCTGTGTTAACCAAATTTTCTGTTAAAATATCAGGGGTGCATTTATTGGCTCAAGTTGAGGAAAAGCTTCAGGTATGGCTGGACCCAGGCGTCTAGCTTCACTTCCAGCCAAATCTTCCTCTGTGAGCTGGAAAGCTGCTGCAGGACTCCCCTCTCCAACACGTGTAGATGAACTGCAGTCTGAAGCCTGGTGTCCACATAGAGCCAAGAGTAAGACTAACCTCGTGGATTCGATATGCTGAGAAGAAAAGCCAGGGCTCTGGCTCCCACAGGAGGCCAGAAGGTAGGGCCCCAATATAATGCCCCCAAACAAGGACATGTTGGATGGATGGATGGATGGATGGATGGATGGATGGATGGACGGACAGACAGAGAGCTAAGCTCCTTGAGAAGGCTAAAGCACAGCACCCCACCCAGGGACTTTTCTCAGTGATGGCATGAGGATCTCGGGAGGAGAGTAAGCTGTTGGGAGCAGCTGGGGCTGCAGTGGGCGGGCTTGGAGGGAACCAGCCAGGGGCGAGCAGGGGCCCTATGGCTGACGCAGTCACCTCTGCAGGAAGGGATTGGAGTGCTCTGGAGGAGAAGAGGGGAACACAGAGCCTCTGTCCTCGGAGAGAGCACACCCACTCACCTGCAGGTCCTCGGGTGGCCTGGGTAGATGCTAAATGACAAGAAAGGTAGTGGGGCCACCCTTTCCAGGACAGGAGCATGGACCAACTCTAGACCCAGCATCCTCAACTCCTCCCTGGGCTGTCTCCACAGCCACCTGCGGAGGCCTCTGTTGGGGTAATGGTGACACTGTGCAACCCTGTCTAGTCCCTTCTGGGGCCACAGTTCTTCCAGGGTGAACAGATGACAGTGTGTGTCAGGAGCCATGTCCGCCCAAATTATTATAGGAAGCACTATCGTGAGGAGTTTTACAGAGAGCTCTACTTCTCAATTGTATTGAGAATAGTTTTATTGACAAAGCCTATCCCACACCCAAATTAACTGTTAATAGAGTTATCTGTTAGCGGAACCTGCCTCACATTCCAAACTATCCAGAGAACTAGGTGTGTCAACTTGTGACTTCCTGACCAAGGAATCGTGACCTGACTGATCGCAACCTCTTGGCCTACATGACGGGCATGGACCACATGGCAAGGTCCCGTGCCCCAGCCCCCCAAGCTCCTCATCCGGGGCTATATAAGCTGTAACCATGACTCTAATAAACAGAGGCTTCGACAAATCTGCCTAGCCTCCTTCCCCTTATCAGCCTATGTCTTTCAGGTGGTCCCTCTCTGTGACCCTGGAATAACTGACCAGCCAGGCGGGTTACAAACCCTAGACAAAGTAACCCGTCAAGGCGGTCGACAAGTGTGTGCTCCCAAATGGCTGCGTGGCATCCCCAGAGCTGCACAGGGTCAGCGTCCCTCTGTGCATGTGTATCTGCGTGCATACGTGTGTTCTCGTGTGGCTGTGTGCATTTGTGCCCTGTATAAATGGGTATGCATTTGGCTTCCTGTTTGTCTCCTTGAGTACTGGCTGGCAGAAGGGGGGACAGGGAAGCCTGGGGAGGGGCTGGCTCCTTCTCTGCCTTTGCTGACAGGTGTTGGCAGCTTATCTAACTGTGATAATTAAGGGAAGGGGCCACTAATTCCTTCTCGCTTTATTGAATCCACCAATCCTCACAGCCTCGGGGGCTGAGAGGGGCTGATTAAAAGACACTTCAGCATGCCGGTTATTGCCAATTAACAGACTGCAGTATAAACAATTAATAGAGCCATGGTGGGAGGCAGAGGGAGGGGGACCATCTCCCACAGGGCACATGGACTGGCTCCTAGGACAGCCTGCAGGGTGGTGGACAGAAGTAGTGGATGCCAGGGACATAAAGGTGAGAGCCGGGGGCCACCCATCTGCAGGCCTGCAGCAGGAGGGCTGTATCTGTGCCCTTGATGTCAGTGAGAATTGCCCTTCCCCGCACGCCCTTGGGCAGATAGCAGCCACCCAACCTGGTGACTGTCTACTGATCTGAGGCTCAGAGGCGTCACCAGCCACCATGCCTCTTAGGACAGACACTGTAGCTGTTTCTGTGCCAGGCTCCCCTCCCCACCCACTGTGGCCCCTGCGACTTGGGGAGAGCACCTGCTGAGGACAACTCCCGGAGATTGAAAAGCTTCACCATGTCCCTCCTCCACATGTCAGGTGCCACCAAGACCATTCTCCTGAAAGCCTCAGTGACCTGAGCAGAAGGCACGATGTAGAGACACGCTAGGAAGGGCTGAAGAACGTTTCCATAGCCAGCAAGCAGATGGTGACCTGCCCTTGACTCTAGAACCCAGATCCCAGAGGCCACAGTGATCCCAGAGGCCACAGTGACCCCAGAGGCCACGGTGCTCCAGGCCAGGAGTCCTCAGCCTCAGTCTGGGAAGGATCAGAGAATGTCTGAGCCTGGCTCACTCAAGCCTGCACACCCTCCAACCCTGTGCTGCTGAGCAATATGAGAGCAACTGCAGATGCCTGGCATGAAATGAGCATGGCCATGTGCCAATAAAATTTTATTTATGGGTCTGTGATCCAAATTTCATACAACTTCGCATGTCACAAATACTCAGTGGAATTCTCTGTCACCTATTCAAAAATATAAAAGCCATTCTCAGCTCCAGAACTGTACAAAACTGAGTGAGGGTAGGCTGTGGCCACAGGCATGGCTCAGACATGAAGTCTGGGCCTGTGGGACTTGGGAATGAATGCTCCTGGGCTGTGGCTTCTTATAGAAGGGGAGTCAAAAGTTCCCTCATGGAGCTCCATGCTGGAAAGAACCCAGGGGCCAAGCAGCAAGGCCCATAGGGGACAGAGAGACAGCTGAGAGGTCGGGTCCTGTCAGAGGCCCAGACCATGCACAACAGCAGCTCCCGACACTTCCGAGGGACATGGCTACGTCTGCTGCTTGGGACGTTCCCCGTTTAAAATTTTGTATTTTGTGTGCCTTGTATATAGGTGCATGTGTGTGCGTGCGCATGCATGTGTGGACATGCCATTCCTCAGCAGCTGTTCACCTCCATGTTTATTTGAGACAGGTCTCACTGTGAAGCCCAGGCTAGCCTGGAACTCACTATGTAGAGTAGGCTGACCTAGAAGTCACAAAGATCTGTCTATCCCCACCTTTCATAAAGGTGGGCCCCACCATGCCCAACCTCACCCTGGGTTTTTAGGTTGGGTCTCTCACTGACCAGAACTGGATTGAAAGCAAGGCCAGGGCACACCAGCCTCTGCCACCCTGTTCTGCACATGGGTGGGTTCTGGTGATAAAATGCAGGTTCTCGTGCTTTTATGGACAACATTTCAATAATTGAGCTGTCTCCCCACCCCTGCCATGGGATGTATAAGCAAACCCAAGAGGAATAAGAGCAGGGGAGCGACGGGGGTCTCTGCAACTCCTTTGTGCCTCATCAAGTTCACAAGCTTGTTCCTCCAGCTGCGCCTTGTGTCTGAGACCAAGGCTCCTGATCTTGCAGCTCCCTGGAGGAGGGAAGTGTTGTCGTGGATGGTCGAGGATGTTTCTGAGCCTCCTGAGAAATGGGTACAGAGGATGTCCCTGACAGCGGACGGATGGAGCAGAGAAAGTTGTGTGAGGGACTCCCTGGGTGTTTGTACAGCGAGTCAAGGGATGAGAGCAGCAGCTCTGAGCACCCCAGGGACTTTAGATCTGCCCTGCTGGGTGCACCACAGTCCCAGGAAGGGGTGGCATTGCAGAAACCTGAGACTGAGGCCCTGGCCTGTTCTGCTAGAGACTCCTGGTTGTTAGGCAGACACACCCTGCTGTCCTAGATCCGATGTCTGTCCAGCAAGGGGTTGGCCCTCGGGTCTCTAGGGGATGCCGCCCACATACTGTTTCCCAAGCACTGAATGTCTCGCTCATTCCACAGGTAGAGTCCCAGGCTCTGGGGCTTAGGTGGCCCAGCCCTAGGTCCTCACTCTGCACAGACCTCAAGCGTCCCTCGCAGTTCCTCTGCCAGCCTCAGCCTGGTGCAGCAGTGCCTGCTTAGAGCAGACTCATGGGTTCTGAAGCCCTGTCGTTGTGGACTTAGGGGTTCTGCAGGGACACTCAACAAGCCTCCATTCCAGGCCAAGTGTGACTGTGACCTGTGAGTCTCCACAAGTCAAAGTCCCAGATATCCCATGGATAGATAAGGGGACTGAGGCTGAGTGTCAGCCCCCCAGTCCAGCCTGGCCTGCTCTACACGGCCATAGCTGCTCCATAGCACCGTGGGAAAAGGGGTGTTAAGGACCCGGAGAGCTACTGGAGGGGGGTGGGCTGGGCTGCTGCTACAGAAGACAGCTGAGAAGAGCAAGTGGCAGCCCTGCCAGTGCCTTGGAAGCACATGGCCCTCCTTGCGCTGGCCTCCAGGAAGGAGGTAGGACCGCCCATCCCTCGAGCTCATTGCTGTTGGCACCTACTCACCTGCATCAAGCACTTGGCATCTTGGAGCCCACGGGTTTGCTTGTGCCTGTGCGTATCCACACAAATAAGTAGGCGGGTATGGGTGTGCCTACATGTCCAGTGCACACTTGTGAGTGTACAGTGTATGTAATGTGCACGGGCGCTCATGTGCACTAGGTGTGCATACGGGCATGCTTGTGGGAACATGCACGAGTGCGTGGGTGTGTGCATGCGCACACTGGGGTAGCATCTCTGTAGAGAGCTGTAGTAGCTGTGGGCTGTTGCTGCCAGCTTTCCCTTTCCCTGGAGCTGCCTGGATGAGGAGGCTGCACCCAGATTCTCTGGGGAGGCCTGGCAACCTTCTCCCAAAGGTGCCAACAGCAGGGAAGGAAGCAGCACCTTATTTAAATGCAAATGACTGAAATCCAACTTTCTTTATTAAAATGCAAATTGTGCTTCAGTCTCTGCATCTTCTGAGTACCCAAAACCAGAGAACACTACTGAAACAGAGGCAGGAGACCGCCAGAGCAGCCAGGACATGGAGTCTCCCTGGCAGAGGGGGCAATGAGACCCTGAGATAGGACTCAGGCAGGGCACGAAGTTGGAACTGCCAGGCCTTCTGGGAGCTCCACTTGGATGGGTCAGTGTGGTGCCCTCGCGGCTGGGAGGTCTTGACTGAGGGTGACTTAAGTTAGTCCCGCACCCAGTCAGGCCTGAGGCAGCCCAGCTTCAGCACCCACTCTCCTTAGGGCTCAGTCCAGGCCTGCCAGCCGTCTCCACACCACACCATGAGGCTGTGGGGAGAGGGGCCACTCCTGTTCATTGCACGTTATGTAGAGGAAGTTGTTTCTTCGCACAGCTTCTGTGGACATCAGCCTTTCCCAATCCACTCACCAGTGTGGCCCCTCTTCTAATGGACTCCACCTGCTGATGCCAGGGGCCATGAGACCCCGGCCTCCTTTCTGCTGCGTGTGCCATACCTGGCCCTAACCTCCTATGTCCCCCTTCCTGCTCCCAAGTCCCCAGGTCTCTGCCCTCCCTCTCTTCCTCCATTACCTCACACCAAAGTACCCCTTTCTCAGTGGACGCCCCTCCCCACCTCCAACTGGTTCCTTGGAGCCAGGCTGCTGCTGGGAGCTCCTGGAAGGGTGTGGGCCAGACTCCTGCAGGCTGGGAGGGGATGGCACGTGCCCAGCTCCTGAGCTTGGGGGAGGGTCCTACCGCTCCCATCTGCCTCACTCCTAATATAGGCTGCACAGTCGCAGGGAGGAGCCCCAGCAGGGAAGCAGAAGGCAGGCAGAGTGGAGGGCAGGAGGCTGCCTCTGCCACACAAATAGCTCTGTCTGCCACCTCAGGGCCGGTGGTTTCCTGAGACTGAGGCTGAGGCGTAAGAGGTCACCTTTCCGTGCATGCCCTGTGACCAAGGCTTGAGCCCCACTGAAGTGCCTACAAGGGGTTCACCCCAGACCACTCAGCCAGAGCACAGTCCCTGGGGTGGCACACCAGCTATAGGTCCCCCGGGTTCTGCACTGCTCCCTGCCTGCCTGTGAGGGGAGGCCCTCACTTCCGGGGCGTCTCATCCGGGAAAGACAACACACTCATTACCCACCCCACTGAACCCCGGATCCGGGGGCCGAGCTTCAGTTTTCCTTGTGATGCTGTGGCTGATGTAGACCCTAGTATCCCAGCCAACACCTGGACACAGCTGCCACCCCCCTTAGATGAGGTCCTCACACGTGTGGAGAGGACTGCTGGGCGTGGCCCTGGGGCTCTGTGGTGGGAGCTCCTGTAGGAATCTCCCTAGAGAGCCCTGCACTGGGGCCAGGCTCCATCCTGACAGCACTCTGAGCCCCAGTCCCCTAGGCTAGCTCACCCAATGGAGCAAGAGGCAGGGACAGCTCTCCAGCTCTTATGACCGCAGGGCCCTCTCTCCCACCTGCAGGGCAGCAAGGGATGGGGGGACATGTTCCCCCTCCCCCGCCCCCTGCCCATACCTCCAAATGGCAGATGAGGGGTCGGAAGCAGATCTCCCACACCCCAGCAATCAGGTCAGCTCTACTGTGTTGCCCAAGTATGGTGCAGTGCCCACCTTCTCAAATGCTGCAGCTGGTAAGGGGGAGGATAGCGCCCCTGCCACCTGTGATGAAGTTGCCCTCACTACCACGCAGCAGACGAGAGGGGTGTGGCTAGCTGCTCCACTATCATCCTCAGGTCTTGGGGCTCACTTCTTAAGCTGATAATTATAACACAGAAAGAGCTAACTGGGAATGGCATGGGCTTTGAAACCTCAAATCCTACCCTCAGTGAGATAATTCCTAATCCTTCCCAAACAATTCAACTAACTAGGGACCAAGCACCCAAACATATGAACCATGGAACCATTCCCATTCAAACCACCACAGGGGCTTTTCCAAGTTTACTTAAAAACCCAGTGTGTGCAGCCACCAAACTGCTTATGAAGCAATTACTGGTTCTGTTGTATGAACGTAGAACTGAGCCACAGAGAGCGCAAGCACCTTTCCCACAATTCCCCAGACACAGCTAAACTTGGAATCCAGGAATTCTGGCCGCATTGCTAACTGTCCTCTGCCTTGGTGGGGCGATGCCCAAGGAAGTGCCAGGCTACTGCCAACAGAAGGGGCGAGAGGCAGGGCTTCTGAGAACCAGGGAAGGAACTGGTTGCCCGCTTTGAGCTAACCAGGAGTCTAGGAGCCAAGCCTGAGCCACCTACACAGGAGGATGAAGCAGGTGGAGATGGCTTGGAGTGCTGAGCACCTGGCCCTGTGGGGAGGGAGTGTGCCACGCTGTAAAATGGGGAGATAGGGCCGCTCACCTGCTGCACTGGCCAGGATTAAACCAGCTGTGTAAAGGTTTCAAAGGGACAAGAGTTTTGAGGGTTGTGGCATGTTTGTCCACTGTGTAAAGATACACTGCTGTGATTGGTTTAATAAAGGGCTGACCAACCGAGAGCGAGGGAGGAGGCCTGGGCGGAACTTCCAGGCAGAGACAGAGGAAGTAGGAGAGGAATCTAGGTGCAAGTCAGACGTCAACAAGACATGGAGGGAGTTGGACCTACAAAATGAAAGGAAGGTAAAGAGCCAAGAGACAAAATGTAGACTAATATAATATTAATGGGTTAATTTAAGTTCTAAGAGCTAGTGGGGCCAGCCTAAGTTAAGGTCAAGCTTTCATAATTAATGAGTCTCCGTGTCATTATTTGGGAACCGGTGGTGCAGAGAAAGACTTGCTACCCTTGAGGGCCTTGACTTGCCCAAGTCACAGCGAATCACATGCTCCTCAGCCGCCTGTCCCAGGAGATGCCCTCCCCTCCCTGGCTGCCCACCTGTCTTCTCAGATGCCGAACAGCAGGGCCCAAATGCCAGGGAGCTCAGTCACGACTCAGCCTCCTTAACAAGCCAGGCATCTGGCTGACAAAGGGCATGGCTTGCTCCCGACGAGGCTCCTTCTGCACAAATATGCCCTTAATATTCAATTAGTATTTATCCACTGCGAGCAACAATTACGCCGTTGACTAATGAAGCGCCTGGTTAATTAATGAACACGGTCGTTAGCATGCTGGCAGGATCTCTCTGAAAGTGAGGCCCGAGAGGGCAAAAGGGTGCCAGCGTGAGCCAGCTGTGGAAACGGGTTGCCCTGGGGATCCCCAGGGCTCCAGATGTGGGTCAGGGTGAGCACGTACCTCACTCAGGGTCACCCAGTGCATGCTTCAAGGCAGCATCTTTGCATGACTCCCTTGAGTGCCAACCCTCAGCTCCGTATGGCTGCCCCACAGAGCAGTTCCTTCTCTCTGACACCCCTCTCCGACTGACTCCTGCCTTGGCCCCCAACGGTGTGCCCCCCCCCAGCTTGGCCTAGCCTGTTTCTCAGCTCTCTGCAGACCCCCAAGTCCCAACAGCCTGGCTCTCAGCTTTCACAACCATCAGACCCTGTTGAGGTCAAAGGGCATGGCAGCCTTGCCACCTTAGGCACCTTGGCCACCCACTTTCTGTGTGAACCTAGGTAGTTACTCAGCAGCTGGTGCCTCAGTTTCCCTGTTGCTGCATTAGGAAAGCAACAGCCTTTGTAAGAGACCCAAGTGCCATGGCACAAGATTGGAATCAGTTCCTGCTCTCACGGTGCAGCCCAGAGGTGCAGCCTCTTACGCACATTTGTCCTTGTTGTGCGGTCACAAAGGGCCCAGGTTCTTTCTGTCTTGCTCTCTCACTTTCCCCGCCATTGTCCTCATGGCTCACACTGTCTCTACCATCAGAGTACCTTTGGCAGAGGAGAGGGCCTCAGCCACGATCCTAAGGCCCTGCTTGAAGTGGTTCCCACACCCCTGTCCAGCTGCCACAGGAGACAAGGGGACTACATGACCCACTTAGCCACAAGGCAGGCCAGGAGATGGGGTCAGTCACACACCTGGGCAGAAGTGAGAGGACATGGACAGGGAGTGACCTGTCTTTCAAAGGTCGCTAGGGAGATCAAAAGACAGTGAATACGAGACCCTGGGTAACTGGCCCACGGCAAAAGCTGTCACTGTTACAACCTTGTGCCATGCATCCCCGTAGGGTTGGGGTTACTGGCTCGTGTTACCCCAGGGTTAGAGGTTAGCATTAGGGTACAAGGGAGGGATTAAGAACAATGGTTGGTATCAAGGTTAGGGTGGGGTAGTAGTTAGTGGTCATGGTTAGATTACGTGTTAACATTAGCATTGTAGTTTAGGGTTAGAAGTTAAACGAGTTTGAGAGTTTTAGAGTCTGGGCTAGTGGCCAGGGTTAGGGTTTAAAGTCAGGGTTTGTGACAGTGTTAGGGTTTAGGGTTCAAGTTAGCACTCAGGGCAAGCATTCTGTGTCTGGTCACGATTCTTTGAATTGGATCCTGACAGCACAGACCCGGCTCGCCTCCCACACACCGGGGCCCATGAAGCCCCACAGGTCTCTGGAGTCCGAAGTCCCAGCCCGCCCCCCACACCCCGGGGCCCCATGAAGTCACAGCTCGTGTGTTGGAAAAAGCTTGGGCACCGAGACAAGCTCTGCACCCTCAGATTGACACAGAACACCCCACTTACTGGCAGGAGGACTATCCAGGTTCTGGTTGCCATCCTGGAACCAAGGCATGCCCCTCTCGGCAATGAGACACGGTCCCTGCTCCTTCCCCGGAACCCTCTTTTCTTGGCATCTCTGAGCCCAACCTAATGCAGCCTCACCAAGGCTACATGGCAGCAGGGGCTGTATGAGGGGAAATGGGGGCCATGAGGAGACAGCAAGTCCTGGGGACATTTCTACCTTTTAAGTCCAGTGGGTGTGAGATCTGGGGAAGTACCTGCATTTCCCGGCCCAGGCTCCTCTACCAACCGTGGATTCAGAAACCAAAGTCCCTCCCTTGGGATTTGGAGCTTACTGCTGGGCTCTGCTGCGGTCTCCTGGAAACCTCCATGGTGTGCTACAGGGGCCAGGAGGATGCCAGTAGGCAAAGTGCTCGCCACCCTCCTGACGACCAAGTTCCATCCCTGGAACTCAGATGGTAGAAGGAGAGCAACTTCCCCAAGTTGTCCTCTGACCTCCACATGTACACATGCGTGCCTTGTCACACACACTCACACACATACACACACACCTCCCCACTCCTCACCCAGACTGCTCAGACCCAAACCCCTGAACCCCCTCATCTGCTGAGGCAGGAGCGCCCTACCTGGCCCCAGCAGAATAGAGCCTCGCTCTGTGTTCCCTATCTGATCCTCTCCCACCTGCTGCTCGGCTGCTCTCTCGCACACCAGCCTTCTGAGTTACAATCTGATCAGGCCTGTGTGTAATGCACAGGAGCTCCCTGTGGCGTGAGTCACAATCCAGGCTCCTGCTGCCCCAAGCATGAAGTACTTCCCACACTAGACTTCCCTGTGTCTGATCTCACCCACGAGTGAAGGAGCAGGCAGCTCTCCTGCCTCACTAATACTCCCCCCTCCCCTGCTGCTCTGTCCCTGACAAAAGCTGGGATCCTGTGAGGGTCTCTGCAGCTTCTGCTTCTTTATCCTGGACATCAGGTGATGTCTCCCTGGGGCCCAGCAGTCAAGAGTGAAGGCTGCCCTTCCAGAGCACACAATTTAGGTTCCCAGCACGCACATGGCTGCTCATTCCCATCTCTAACGCTAGTCCCAAGGGTTTCAGCGCCCTCTTCTGGCCTCCTCAGGCAGTGCACATACATGGTGCACAGATAAATAGTGCAAGCAAAACACCCATTCTCGAAACAAAGTAGATCATAAGGGAAAAAAGACAGACTAAAGCAGGCTTGTGTGGTGATCTTTTGTTTTTGATTTAACATAAAGTTTGCCTGAAGATCAGAGTGTGAGGCTAGCCACACTAGTTAGCCCTGGAGGCCAGGCCATGGTGGCACACACCTTTAATCCCAGCACTAGGGAGGTGGAGATGGGAAGGGATATGGCTGGGCAGAGAGGAGTATAAGACAAGAGGAGACAAGTGCTCAGATTCAGTCTGAGGTTTCGCAGAGAAGGCATTCAGTCTGAGGACTCCTAGAGACAGGATTGCTCATCCAGTCCGGGATTCGGCAGAGGTAAGAACTAGTGGCTGGATAGCTAGCTGTTCTGCTTCTCTGATCTTTCAGCATTTACCCCTCTATGTGACTTGGGGTCTTTATTATTAAAACCAATTAGAATTTGTGCTACAGGCTTGGGATCGTGCTGGCAAGGGACTGGTCCCCAAGAGGTTCTTGGATGGGGAAGAGTGAAGCAGCCTGCAGGACCCAAGGGGGGGCATCTCCTCCTGCCAGGGGAGGGGTTCCAAGTGACGACAACAGTGGGTGATGGCAAGGACACCCAGCATGGCCAGCAGGGGGCGGGACACACATGGAGCGTGGATGTGGGTAGCAGGAGGCTGGGGACAGGGACAGATCCTGCCAGCACGTGCTGCTGTGCCACTCTGCTGACACCCAGGGATGTCTGCAGCCTCTTTGGACCCTCTGGAAGTTGAGGCTGCTTCATTCTCAAGCATTCCACCAGCCACGCGTGGCCCGAGGCTGTGACTGCAATTTAAAATGGCCTTCAATAAAACAGACAATAAAGTCACCCTGCAGGACAGGCAGAATCGTCACTTGAAGAGTCAGAGTCTGCCGTGGTGACAGCACAGCCGCCGTGTGGTGATGGTGAAGGTGACCGCCACACCTGCCAATCTGAGGATGGTTTCTGTCGCGGCCCCCCTCGTCCAGCAAGGAGGACGCGCAACACCGGAGCTCTTCTCACTGCAGTTTTACTCAGGACCTTTTGACAATTGTAAAATCTATCTCTCTCTCCCCCCTCGGGCAAACCTCTCCCAGCCCTTAAGTAGGCCTGGGCCGCCAACCTCAGATTGCCAGGTGGGCACTGCCCATAGGTCCACGCATATGCAAGCAGCTGACAGTCATTGCGTGATAATAGCATAAGTCAGGCTTTAGCCATAGGAGTTGATCACAGCACTCGCTTTCGGGATCGCGGAGGGTGGGAGCCAGCACCATCAGGTGTGACTCCACACAGCTCTCTACATTGCCATCAGGTGTGGCTTCACGCAGCTCGCTACAGGTTTCCTCTGAGCTAATTGAAACAGAGAGGGGTAATCTGGAAACTGGTCTGTCCCTGACAGAGAGCCTGGTGAGTGGAAGTCAGGAAAGAGAAGGTGCGAGCAGACCCAAAGCCTGTCAAGCCAGCCAGAAGCCCGGTTGACAGGGATGGTTGGTCCCCACACATCAGAAGCCCGGGTGACAGGGATGGTTGGTCCCCACACATCAGAAGCCTGGGTGACAGGGATGGTTGGTCCCCACACATCAGAAGAGAACCTGGCTTCCTATGACGGGGGAGAGGGAGTAGTGGGCACATTGTCTGGGAGATGAATAAACTGTTTACATTGATAATTTACTGTGAACAAGCCAGGCAAGTTTTCTGCAGCCACTTTCTGAAGGGAAACAAACACTGAATGCTTTCCTCTAAGGGCAGGAGTAGGGCTGCTCCTGCTCCTCCCACCTGCCACACACCACAGGAAATGCTAGCCACAGCAATAACGCAGGCAAAGGAATAAAAGGCGTGCACATGGGAAACGGAGAAATAAAACTGTTTCATAGGCCACGTGATTATCTATGTAACATATAGACAGCCTACCTCTAAGAGCCCCACCCCGCAGCAGTGAGGGAGGTTAGCAAGGTCATAGAAGTCAGGTTCACACACACAGATCCACCCATGTCTGCAGCGGGTGGCGGGTGTTTGGAGACGGAGAATTCCAATATTATGTGCCTTTAATCTAGAGCTAAGGCAGCAGAGGCAGGCAGATCTGTGTCAAGGCCGGTTTACACAGTGCCTTCCAGGCCATCCACAGTTACACACAGAGACCCTGTTTTGTTTGTTTTGCTGTTTTTTTTTCCTTTTGGTTTTTCGAGACAGGCTTTCTCTGTGACTTTGGAGCCTGTCCTGGAACTAGCTCTTGTAGACCAGGCTGGCCTCGAATTCTGCCTGTCTCTGCCTCCCGAGTGCTGGGATTAAAGGCGTGAGCCACCACTGCCCAGCTCAGAGAGACCCTGTTTAACAGATGCTGATGTAAGAAATGAAAGACCCAGACAGAGTAACATGTTCTGGATTGGGAAGATCCAAACGGAGAGGCACAGCGCAGGTGTGCCGAAGAGGCCTCAGGTGAGTGCGGACTCACCCCCTCCCAGCAGGTGTTCCTGCAGACTGTGAAGAAAGGGCAGGAGAAGAACAGCTCACACTTTGGCCAAAGGAGAAGCTCCCTGAGGGTACTAGTGCAGGCCTGTCATCTAGCACCCAGAGTGCTGAGGCAGGAGGATCACTGTAAGCTCCAGGTCAGCTCCAGAATGAAACCTGTCTCAAAATTTTAGGCTGAAAAATTAAACTTGAATGATTGATAGTAACTAGTCCTGAGATTGAGTAAGCCACTGGTAAAGGGTAGCGTATCAGCAAAGAGATAAACAGACCGAAAGAGCAGATTCAAGGCCGAAATAGACTTTCACGTGCTGCCCTTGTCCTCTGATGGAGCAGAGGGAGCTGATGGAGAAATTTCATCTTCCCAAAATAAGGCGTCGCAAATAAAGGTTAATCTCAGTTCATAGCCCACGCCTGACTCAGACTGGCTCGCAGTGAACACACCGTCTAAAAGCTACAAAACTCGGGCCGGCAAAGTGGCTCAGCGGTAAAGGCGCTTGCTGCGGAGCTGCCAGCCCAAGTTCAGCTCCTGGGACCCAGGGGTGCCGGGAAAAGGAACCAACTCCCACAAGCTATCCTCTGACCTCCAACACCCCTCCATGGTACACATACAAATAAATAAAAAATGTAATTTTTAAGAACGTTAAAAGCCTAAGGCTGCTCACACATGGCTGGGAGGACTGGGCTGCCCCAGACTCTCTGGGGATAGCCTCCCAGTTTATCCTTTTCTCTTTCTCCTCTTCCCCTTCCTTCTCCCTCCCAGGGTCTCACTCTGTAGCCTTGACTGGAGTTCACTCTGTAGAACAGGCTGGCTGTGAACTCTCAGACCCGCCCCTGCCTCTGCCTGCTGGGACTACAGGGGTATCGCCATCAGGGCCAGCACAGTGTTTCCTATAAAGCAGAGTGTGCACCAGCAATCCCACTTCTGGTGTTGACCCTGGAAAAAAAAAACATTTTTCAGGGTTGGAAAAAAAAAAAAAACAAACTACAGACCAAGCTGTGCGCAGCAAGCAGCTCAGCTCTGCCTGCAACCACGCGCACGTGGAAACATCTCAAACAGCAAACAGGCCCACACGTGCTGAGGATACTTCTCAGCCATCAAGAGGGACCTCCTACACATGCAGCAGCGTGCAGGAGTCTCGGGGGCATTGCTCCAGGTGACAGGAACCAGTCTCAAAAGGTCTCAAACTTCCCCAGCCTCGTTCCTGTTGCTTTCTGGGAAGGGCAACATTGTAGCTATTGAGAACAGACTGGTGCTGGCCAGGAATGAGAGCTGGGTGGGCGTTATACAGGAGCGGCACAAGGGGGACACCCTAGGCCAGCCTGAGAACTGTGGCACCCACTTCTGGGGTGGAGGCTGACCTGACCATCTCCTGAAGATCACAGAACCGCTACCCAGCATTCATTATAGAGGTGAGGAAACGGGCCAAGGAGCTACATGGCACACTGAGGATCATGAAGGAGCAAAGTTCCCACCCAGGATGGTGGGTTCTGAGCACTCTTGCTGATGGCCACGCCTGAGTCCCAGGAGCTCACTCAACCACAGTCCGTCACCCTGGAGTCATGACACCAGTGGCATTGGGGAAGGGGAGAGGATGCTGTGGACCAAGTCCTGCCCCGGAGTCCATCATGTGTTACCTGTGTGACCCTGTCCTCCCCCGTCCTGCTGGCTAGAGGCTATCAGGCTGTCCCCCTTCCCATTCAGCTCACTGTCAAGGTCCCTAGATTTTTCAGGCTTTCTGCAGGCCACTGCCTCTGGCCCTGCAGGAGACCTGGTAGAGGCAGCCAGAGGGCGATGGCGTTTGTTAATTCCTACTACGGTAGTCTGCAGCCCCAAGCAGGGCCCTAGAGCCTCCGTGTGTTAAATGCTGTCTGGGAAAAGGCTGCCCCGTGCACTGATGGCACTTTTAAAATTTAATTGCTGCCGGGCGATGGTGGCGCACGCCTTTAATCCCAGCACTCGGGAGGCAGAGGCAGGCGGATCTCTGTGAGTTCAAGACCAGCCTGGTCTACAAGAGCTAGTTCCAGGACAGGCTCCAAAACCAGAGAAACCCTGTCTCGCAAAAAAACAAAATAAATAAAATTTAATTGCTGCCAAACAAGGTTACAGTGCGGAGGTGGGCGGGTGGCTCTGGGAGAGGACTGAGGGGCGGCTGTCACGGAGCCGGGGATGAGGTAGAGACTACGATGCTGTCAGCTGCAAAGTGTACGCACCCTGGGCTGGTACCACCTGGCCAGGCCCCCACCTGCAGCTTCTCCCTCCCCCAGCCTTACCTCCCTATGCCAACCCCTCCTCCCCAACCCTGTAGGCACAATGTCAAGTTAGACCCCAGGAAGGACGGTTGGACCAGAACATGACTGAGTTTAATTCTGAGATTGCTTCTTCACTATGTGTGTGGTTTTTTACAGGGTTCTTCTGTAGCTTTGGAGCCTGCCCTAGAACTCGCTCAGTAGACCAGCCTGGCCTCCAACTCAGATCTGCCTGCCTCTGCCTCCTGAGTGCTAGGATTAAAGGTGTGCACCACCGCCAGGCTATCCGTCACTGTTTCAAGATGGGGGTCCCGCTTGCAGCCCTGCTGCCTTCAAGTGCTGGCTCGTACGTGTGCATTACCATGGCCCCAAAATCAGGGGAGATCTTTTACAGATTTTTCCTCCCTACAAAAATTTCTAATCCCTCTCTCCAGTTCAACAAGGAGCCACTTGTCCCCAGAGATGGGATTGAGAGGACCACGCAGGCAGTGGGCAAAGCCAGGCGTGCTTCTCCCCTCATCTGGTTCTCACACATGTACCCCCCCACACACAAACTTCAGCTGGCTTCTGGCTTCCGAAAAAGCAGGCGTCAGTTTCCATGTCCCTCAGAACTCTCGCCCCATGCTTAGGTTTTCTTCCCACCTCCCACTCCCGCTCTTCCCTTCCCTCTTTTTCCCCTTTCCCCTTTCCTCCCCCCTCGCCCCTCTTCGCCCCTCTCCTCCCACCCTCGTTCTTTGTCTCAGCTCAAGGCTCCAGGTCACATTCTAAACTGAATTTGCCCCATTGTTTTCTGGCCTAGTTGGCGGTTTGAACTTGTAGAGTGGAGCCTAAAAATGAGGCCACCTAGTCTCACACAAGAGCCAATTTCAGGCAGAGGGCAGACAATTTATACGCTGAGGGTTAAAAGTCACATGAGCACAGTGTCCAATCACAAGGGTAAGCCGCCTGCGTGTGGCGGGTAGCGCGTGGCAAAAAACCTGTTTTCTCCTAGAGGCAGCTAAACAAAGAGCGGCCAGCTGCAAGGAATAATCTGGTCAGCTGCTCCCAACCGCTGCACCTGAGAGGGGCACGGATGAAACGAGGTGCCAAGACTCTTGCTTTCTTAGGGTTTCCTCACAAGCACTCAGAATTCCCTCACACCCATTCGTTCTTGGACAGTGTTCCGACAGCCCGTTTCTCAGCAAAACACCCCAAAAAGTCATACGTAATTCCCAGTGAACTCCCAGATCCCACTAATGTCTGTTGAGCCCCTCCTACGTGCCAGGTAAGGCACTCGGGACAGCAGACACAGCAAAGGTGGTCTTTGTCCTTGAGCTGGCATTCTGACGTGAAGAAAAGATTAAGAGGCAAAAGCAGGGGGATGGTGGGCAGCGTGACACACTGTAACGAGAATCCAAGGGGTGCAGGGTGGGGTGGGGAGGTGTCACAGGCCAAGGTTGACTGTCTTGGGTCAAGTGGTCCCAGGAAGTGCCTTCTGAGGCTAAGAGGATGCTGCTGTATAGGGAGGGACTTTCAAACGAAGATCTGAGCATCCTGTGCAAAGATCTTGGGGTAGGAGGCCAGCTGGAGGGGCTGAAGCCCAGGCTCACTGAAGGGCCCCAGTGAAGGACTGAAGGGTAGAAGCCAAGGCTAGCATTGGATCCTTTAACCTTGGCCTAAGTAGGGTCAACCCCAGGCCTGTTAGAAGACAGCTCTTGATTGCCTGGTGGGCCCAGACAGGATCTTTGGTGTCGAACCAACGGGCACCTCCACAGCCCTAGAAATGGCATCAGCAGCTCCACAGCTGTGGGCGTAGGAAAGTTTTAGGGCCCAGGACAGTCTCTGGGTCTCTTTGATGGACATAGAACAAGAAGGCGGTCCCTCCTGGAGACTAGCCCATCTGCTCATTTAACCCCAGTGCTGGCCAAACGAGTCCTCTGATGTCGGGGCCTCATCATTCTCCTGGTACATGGCCTTCTGGGTCAGGAGCTGCAGATGGCCTTGGAGTCACCAGCACTGCCGCCCTGCTGTGCTCACCCCCACCCTCACAGAGGAGTGGCCAAGGCCTGCTGGGACCCCTTCTTCCCCTGGGAGTTGTCAGACCTCTCCAGCTGCAGACCACAAGCTGGGCCTGAGTGTGGAAGAGAAGACTGTGGATCCCAGTCTCCCCCTACTGCCCCCACCCTTCTAAGAAGAAGTCTGGGGGTGGCCCCCTGGGTCCCCCACCATGGTGGTGCTAGCACACTCAATTTGAGCTCTTTGTCCAATGAAATCTAAACAGAGCTGCGTGCAACATGTGCCACAAATCGGCCGCACTCCTCGAGGGCAGATGCCCTTGGCGTGTTCATACGTGCGCCGCATTCTTCTAATGGGAGAGAGCAATTAAGAACACATCAGATAAGATGGGAACGATGCTGCTTCGGGGAATATAAAACAGAGACACACAGGCTTGCCAGAGACAGATCCCTCCTGCGTCAGGCGCAGCTCCGACTCTTCTGCTTCCCATCTGTGCCTGAGCTGCTGGCAAGTAAATGAGAGGCTTTTCTCCTTTTTTCTTTTATTTATTTTGCTTTCTTTCAAGGCAGAATTTCTCTGTGTAACAGCCCTAGCTGTCCTAGAACTAGCTCTTGTTGACCAGGCTGGTCTCAAACTCACATCCACCTGCCTCTTCCTCCTGAGTGCTGGGATTAAAGGCGTGCGCCACCACCGCCCAGCTGGGGTTTTCATTTCTATCTACCCCTTCTTGCAATGCTTTCCAATCAAACATAGATTCAAGAGGGCTGGGGTTGTGGCTAAGTAGTAGTTGACCTGCTAGAATCTCCCAGGGAAAGGTTGGGGGCACGGCTCAGAGGTACAGCAGCTGCCTAGTGCCCCACAATGAGAGGCTGAGGGTGTGGCTCAGCATCCTTGGGGCCCCTGGCTCACTTCCAGCACTGCAGAGAGAACAAAGGGAAGCCAGCCACAGGTACTCTTGAGCCTGAGGCCTTCCCACTGCCCTGCCTTGTGGCGTCCAGTTTGCTGAGCGCTGTGCCTTCCTCAGGCTGGGCTTGTCTCCAACACAAGCCTCAATGATGAATTTGGGGCCAAATGTGTAGCTCAGAGCTGCACCCAGAGGGGCCAAGGGAAGCCCCATCTCACTCAGGGACTAAGGACTGGGCCCTGCCTTTTCTTGGGGTTTCTTTCTGCCTCTCTGAAGACAAGGACAGCTAGAGAAATTACCCATGGCCATGCAGTGCGAAGCCTGCCTTCTGCAGAATCCCTTCCACTTCTCTTTGGCTCTGTTTGGATGCCTAGAATAACGGGGGATCCCACTGCTGTGTGTGGTCCGTTGTCAGGTGACTGCCAGACATTTCTCCTCTCGGTATCTTTGTCCATAGGATAGTTCATTAAGGTTGAGCACGCTGAGCTGGGGAGCTGGGTGAGTTGACGTGAGCGAGGCTGGAGGGTAGCTCGGTTGGCAGAGTGTTTGCCCACCATACATGAAGCCCTGGGTTTGATCCCCACACAACATAAACCAGGCATAGTGAGTGGGGCAAACCCATAGTCCCTGCATCCAAGGTGGAGCTGGAGGCTCAGTTCAAGGTTACCCTCCTACTGTGTAGTAAGAACTCAAAGCTGGGGCTGGAGAGTTGCTCAGCAGATAAGAGCTCTGGCTGCTATGCAGAGAACCCAGCACCCACATGGTAGCTCACAACCTTCAGTAACTCCAGTTCCAGGGGACCTACTGCCACCTTCTGACCTCCATGGGCACCAGACATGCATGTGGCTCACAGACATAAATTCAGAAAAAAACGTTCAGACACATAAGATAAATAAATCTAAAAAATTTTAAATAGTCAAAAAAAAAAAAAAAGGATGTGCAAAGTACCCAGGTGCAGATTTAGAATCTCCTACGTGTTCAACAGTGTGCATGCCCTGTCCCCAACCTTGTCCCCAGCCCTGTGCCCAGCCCTGTCCCCAGCTCTGTCCTTCAAGAACTTGTTTCATGCCCACAGGGTTGAGGAGGAGGTGGGTGCAGTGTGCCTTCACAGTCACAGCCGAGGGGAGCTTGTGTCCTTGGTACCTAAGAGAGGGTGCTGAGAAGGCAGAATTGGACCAAAGCCCTAAGGGCAGACAGGGAGTGGGACCCAGTGAGTTCCCCGGCTCCACATTCCTCATCCCTCCCACGCCCTGGAGCCTCCATCCATCTTCCCGCCTCCTTCCTGTCACTCAGCCTAGGGAGAAGGTGAGGGGATTAAGTCCCGGCTGGCCAGCACCCCGCTGAGGAGCAGGGACTTCATTACCTGCCTGCCCAGCTGTCTGCAGCCATCGATTGGCCCTGGCCCTGGTGACCTCCGATCAATGGATGGCATGTTATTTACTGGGTTCTGTCCTGAGCAGGCTGCAAGAGGGGAAGGGGCCTGGACGGAGCGTCCAGAGCCGGCTCTAAAGGCCTTGCTCTTAGGACAGAAGAGGAATGGATGTGAGTGGCTGAATGGAGAGGGGGGAGAATAGCGGCCGCACTGGCCTGGCGTGCAGAGCCGTGGGACCTTGGCTATGGTTGCATGGCCTCACAGTCCTCTAAAGGAAGCTGAAAGGGAAGGTGTCATGGCCACACAGGGCCTGTGGTAAATGGAGAAGCCCCCGACTCTGCTGGCTTTCCCCCAAAGACAGAGGGAGCAGCGCTCCTTCCGGAAGCTGAAGCTGGGCAGGAGTGGGGGGTGAGTGCCATCTCTGTGTTCCACTTCCTACCTCAGCCAACCCTCCGCCCGCTGGACAGCCAGGGTGTCCAAAGGCAGTTCATGTCCTGACTGCTCATGGCCGAGGACGAAGCTGATGGACCACAGCCACAACTTCCTACTTCCAGTGAACAGTTGCGGGGTGTGGTCTCCTCCAGCTCCCAGGAGACAGAGCCACAGTGCCCACGGTCTACACTGGCTGTCTTGTCCTTCTTCCCGCTCACTCTGCCCCACCCTCCTTTTGGGGGGGTTCACCTCAGAAAGAGCAAGTCCTTCCTCAACTTAAGCTCTGCTCCAGGGAACCCCAAACTGTCGTGCATGTGACGCCACCCAACAGGAAGGCTGGAGCCATTACCCACAGAAATGATGTCACCCATGCAAGGGCGCAAGTTGGCAATCCACCAACATTCTCAGTATTCACCTGTCCCCTCATGGTTGCACAGGGGGGCTGTGCAGACGTCAAGAAATAAGCCAGAAAGAGGACCATTCTAGAGCTGCCCCACCCCCCACACACCCCGGGGAGATGTCCTGATGAGAGTCAAGTCATGGTATCTGACCTTCCTAGGGAAGAGGGGGCACAGTGTTTCCTAGGCGTACTTAAGTGGCTTTCGGAGGAGTAGGGACTTTGAGAGACAGACAGTTACAAAGATTATTGGGAGGGGCTGGAGAGATGGCTCAGTGGTTAAGAGCATTGCCTGCTTTTCCAAAGGTCATGAGTTCAATTCCCAGCAACCACATGGTGGCTCACAACCATCTGTAATGAGGTTTGGTGCCCTCTTCTGGCCTGCAGGCAGACAGACAGAATATTGTATACATAATAAATATAAAAAAAAAAAAAAGATTATTGGGAGAGCACTCCCCCACCCCAGTCTGCCCAGCCCCTTTGGAAGAAAGTGTGGCAAGGACACCTTATGCCCATGGGCCTGGTGATGAACCTGTCAGTCACTGGTGACCTGAGTGGTAAAGGCCTCTGAATGGGCACAGCTGAGCCCAGAATGGGGCTGGGTAGAGCAGGTGGGCAGGACGTGCACCGCCCCGTGGAGGTTTGGAGACCAGAGGAGCAGCCGATCTGACTGCTGAGGGGCTGGGCAGTGGTCAAGGCAGGAGTATGGAGCCCCGACCGGCTACAAACCTGACCATACAAAGCCATCCTTAGACCAGTGGGGCCGATGTGAGGAGAGGCCGAGGGAAGACACTGGGGCAGGGGACTGGGGGAGGCTGGCCTAGACCTACAACAGAAGCACAGGGCGATGTAGGGACAGAGGGGACATTGTCATGTGCTCCTCAGGCAGCCGAGACACGGCAGGGATGTTGGCTTGGAAAAGAAGCTAGGTGTGTGCTGGGGTGCAAGGTGAAGTTGGATGAGGCAGTTTTGTGTGATTTCCAGTCCCAGCATGGGGGGTCAAACCAATGCCAGAGACGTCATCATGGAGGGGCCCCAAGGGCAGAGTTCTCCAGAAGATTTCACCCACGCCACAAGGAGCAGGCAAAGGCTTGGGTGTTAACCACACTGGGGCCTCTAGACCTGACACATGGGGACATGGGTCCTGAATTTTGTCTACAGGAAGTGGCTTACCTTGTTCAGGTGCTCATGGTCTTTGCCTCTTCTTCAGCTCCTGGGGTCTCCCTGCCGTGTGGGGTCTCCCTGCCATGTGGGGGATCTCCCTGTTGTGTGTGTGGGTCTCCCTGCCGTGTGGGGGTCTCCCTGACAGTCTTTCAGTCCCAATGATAGGGACAAGCTCCTGTCCACCATGTTCCCAGTGTCACCAGCATGTCTCCTCAGGGTGCTGCCTGACCACAAGCCCTCGCCTGCCTTTACCAGGCTACAGAACACCTGTTTCCTTCCCGCGTGCCCAGACAACCAGTTCTTACACCCTGGCATGCCAGGATCCTTTGTGTTTTAAAACCTGGGCTGGGAATGTAACTGGGTGGACAGTGTCCTTGTATGACATGCACAAAAGCCTGGGTCCCACGTCCAAGCTCCTCATAAAGCTGGGTGTGGTGGCACACACGACATTACAACAGGATCAGAAGTTCAAGGTCGTTTTGCTGCTCTTGTTGTTTAACTGAAAATAAAGTTTGAGACCAGCCTGGGACACCTGTGACCTTGTCCAAAAAACAACACAAAAACAAAGAAACCTTATCGAGGTGGACATGGTAGCACAAACCTTTGAAGAACTCAGGAGGTAGAGGCAGGGGCATCTCTGTGAGTTGGAGGTTAGCCTGGTCTATAGCTAGGGCTACACAGTGAGACCCTGACTCAAAGATAAAAATTATCAAAGACTCCCAAAGTATTGATTTGTATGGTTTCAGCAGTTTTTGATATATCAAAATAAAAACTGAGAAGCTTTTAAATATTTGATTCAAGGGGCAGAAGAGATGGCTCAACAGTTAAGAACACTGGTGGCTCTTCCAGAGAACACAGGTTTGATTCCCAGCACCCACATTGTGGCTCACACCCATCTGTACCTTGGGTCCCAGGGGATCTGGCGCCCTCTTCCGGCCTCTGTGGCCACTGCATGTACCTGGTGTTCAGACATGCAGGCAAAACACATGAAATCAATTAAGAAAAGTTTAAAATATTCAATTAACTAACTCATTTAAGATAAAAATAATCACCTAAGTTCATATTAATAAAGTAATGTATTTTTGTGAAAGATAATTATTTTAAAAGCAGGAGGGAGGAGGGTGATAATTAACCTCCATTATCAACTTGAGTGGATTTTGAGTCGCCTTGGAAACCTCTCTCACTTCTGGGGTTATCTTTTGAGGGGGTTTCCAAAAGGGTTTAACTGGGGGGGGGGGCGGGGAAGACCCTCCCTGACTGGATGATGTCTCCAGTGTCTGGGATCCTGGACTGAAAAAAGGGAGTGAGCTGAGGGCAGCATCCACCGCCTCCGTCCCGTGGGTGTGTGACAAGGCGCCCCCCACTCCTGCCGCCATGCCTTGCCACCGTGGTGGACTGTGTCCCCTCGTCCTGGAGCCAAACTGTAAACCCCCTCCTTTAAGTTGCTCTGTCACCGCAGTGAGGAAAGTACCCACCAATGCGCGCCACCGCCAATGCGTGTCACAATGCGCAGACAGCTGGATTCTTACCTCCTTCTGCATCAACTCTCCAGCAATATGCTGTTTTGGGTGAAGGAGATTAAGAAACTCCAGCTGTGGGCCTTCCACTTCAAACCTTAACATATGGCAGAGCCTGGAGGGCTTACAGCCTAGCATCTTAGGAACGCAACCACACGCTCTGCACACGGTGATATTAAAGTCCTCGCGCCGCTCCCGCGAGAGCACGGCTTCCCATGGTAACCACACAAGCCTGGCCACTTGTGAGACTGGCTTTCAAGGCTGGAGAAGCCGGAAGGGCCCCTGCTTCCTGAATTCTGATTATGGCCTGAAAACTCAAACTTTATCATTGGCAGTCAATCCTAACAGTGTTTACCTCAAAGAAACATACTTGTTTATTTCTTTCAGGACCATGGATGCCAAACATCCCAAACAGAACAGCTCTGATCTGTCTGTGGGGGTGTGGAGATGGGTGTGTACTCACAGGCCACAGTCCACGTGCAGAGGTCAGAGGACAGCTAACTACAGTTATTTCTGTTCCTCCACCATGTGGGTTCCAGGGATTGAACTCTGGTCATCAGGCTTGGCAGCAGGTACCCTTACTCCCCGAGCCCTCTCGCACGCAGCCCCTGCCAGGCCCCCACCCTGTGATGAGTGTCCCACAGAGAGCGCAATCTCTGCCTAGAGCTCCGCCTCCCTCCTCCTGTTCACTGGCGGCCTCCACATCACCCTGAGGGTTTTAGAATGTTAAAGACTTGTACACTGGGGGAGGGGATTTAATCAGGTTTGGTTTCGGCTCAGCTCTCAGAGATGTCTTTTGTAGGGCTAACTGCCCTTTCTTCCTGGCCCGTGTGAGGTGGCAAGACAACATGTTTGCCTGCCTGCCTGTCTGCCTTCCTGTTTGCCTGCCCGCCTGTCTGCCTTCCTGTCTGCCCGCCTGTCTGCCTTCCTGTCTGCCTGCCTGCCTGCCTGTCGTCTGCCTGCCCGCCTGTCTGCCTTCCTGTCTGCCCGCCTGTCTGCCTTCCTGTCTGCCTGCCCGCCTGTCTGCCTTCCTGTTTGCCTGCCCGCCTGTCTGCCTTCCTGTCTGCCTGCCCGCCTGCCTGTCGTCTGCCTGCTGCCGCTATGTCCCCTGCCATGACAGTCAGAGACTCCAAGCCTTTGAACCATGAACCCCAAATAAACTCTTTCTTCTTTGAGTTGCCATAGTCATGGTGTCTTTTCACAGCGATAGAAAAGTCAGACGCTTGCACTGGGGTCAGAGAGACAGAAATCCAAGAGGTTAAGAACATGGTAGGGACAGAACTGGGGTCCACTGAGTCTTGGACCCCAGAACTCCCAGATTACAGAGAAGCAGCCAGTGTTCCTGGCAGCAGAGCTCACCCTGGCCCTGGCTCAGAGCTCCCATGACCTTGAGGGCCTGATAGCTCCTCCCCCAGGTTCTTTCTCCTGCCTCACCCTTAGACCTTGGGAAAGGCTCTCCTCTGCTCTCCTCTGAGTGGGCTGGCCACAGGGGCGGTGGTGGTGGCACGGCTTCTGGACACGGTGCTCGAGCATCCGTCCCCCATTCTGTAACCAAGTCTCCTGCACGCCTGCCATGCAAGCCAGTGACCTCTGGGATGCAAGCTGGCTGAGTGGCTGACAGAATAGGTTAGCACTGCCGATTCTCCTCCGTGTGCTAAGGCCCTTGAGGCCCAGCTCCTTCCCTTCCAGCATTGAAGGAAAGCAAATAACCACCAGGAACAGAGCCCACAGGTAAACAGCCTGAAGTTTGTTCTGAAATTTCTGTGCTCGCACCCCCAGGCTGCCGCCAAGGACAGCAGAGTCCTCTGTGCATCCCCTTTCTCCTCCTGACTCCCTGGTTCCAGCTCTCCACTGCCCGCCACACCTAGAGCAGGTGGGGCGGTCTTTGGGCCTGGAGTATCGGAAGTGGAAGCTTCCGAGGAGGGTGGGGCCACTGCCCAGAGAAGCAAGCAGCAGGCCTTAAGTTACACAGGGGGGGACAGCCGTGACTGGAACCAACTGGAACTAGGAATCTTCTGTCAGGAGTGGTTTCAACAGGTGCTAAATTCTGACGTCACCTTGGTTCTTGTCTTTATCGCATACTGTGCCTTGCAGGCCCCCTCTCTGCTGCTGAAGTCCCTCTACCCAAACCTCTGTGATCAGAGCCCGCTCTATAGTCTCTCCTGTCATCCCCTTGACCACCTCACTCTGAGGAGCCCCTGGGCCTCCTTTTCCTGCTCAGGTCCCTCCACAGCGAGTATTGAACTCACAACTTGTGGCACCTTGGCTGGTGCTGCCCAGGGTTCTGGGGGGCCGGGCAGGGCTAGGACCTGCGGAGTACAGCGCCGCTAGAGCTCAGAATGCAGGAGAGACACAGGCACACTGCACTGAGGAAAAGGACCCCGTGTGTCCCCATGCTGGTCTGTCCACAGACCCCAGACCTTTGCAGGGCTTTGGGTGACATAGGGTAGAGCCCTGGAGTCAGGCCTCCACTGAGCTGTGTGGTCAGGACTGGCTAATACCTCTGAGCCTCAGTTTCTTCATCTATGAGACAAGGGGAGGGGAGGCCACACCGTGATAAGAGTCCACAAGGCCGTGACGGCAGAGTCGGGAGGCTGCAGGTCCAGAGCCTATTCCATTTTATTTCGTGCTGTTACTCCCTGTCCTTTATAGCCACACTGGGACGTGGTGTTTAGGGTGCGCTGGCGCTGCGCTCCAGGGCACAGACACTCATCTTAGTTTCCAGAACAAGCTGCCCCTTTCTCCCTTTGAGCGGAGAGTTGGTTTTCTGCATCAGCAGACACAGGGAACTTGTAAGGACACTTGTCACCAAGCAGGTACCCAGAAGGCAGAAGTTCTGGGTAACAGTGATTAGTGGCTGCTACCAGTCCCAAATCCCAGGGAGTTCTGAGGGATGGTTTCTCAGAAAACTCCCAAATCCAACAACCTCTGGACCCCAGGACATGAGCGACCGGCAAACCTCAGGCTCCTGTGACTTGTCTGGGGTGCGGGGACCAGGCTGGAAATGTAACAGCTTGTAAGTCAGGGGTGGGGAATGACAGAATCTGACAGCCAAAGGGAGTCCAGTCTAAGAGGATTAAGACATGGAGTGTTGAGTTGTGATGTCACCGCAAGGGTCAGAGCCCACGTGTCACCTGCTGTGTACCAGATAAGCCCTTGTTGCCACATCCCCAGGCAGCAGAGTCCGGCGGGTGGAGGGGTTGTTTGGAGACAGAGATGACAACTTGGAGCCTGGGCACAAATACAGGCAGGGACCAGGCCAACCCTGAGACCATCCTGGGAGCCCATCATAGATGGGCAGCTCTGCCTTGGGCTAGAGAGACTCTGCACTTAGTGTTCACAGCTTAGTCCCCGCAGTGTGGACCAGAGAGCTGGGTGACGAAGCTATGGTGGGGCTGGCCTGACCCCCACAGACGTTTCAGTCACTGTTAATGCGGGTGACCGCCATGTAGCATAGACACTGTGTGCTAACCAGCAGATCATGCCATGGCACTACCAGCCGCTGGAGGGGAAGAGAAAGCAGAAGTCCTCATCAAGACATATCATTTATGTTGAACCTTTTAAAAAATCATAATTTAGAGTGCTAGTGTGCGCGCGTGCACGTGTGTGCATGGCTGCCAGTGCCATCATATGCTGTGTCGAGAATGTAGGAGCCAGAAAACAGTTTGTGAAAGTTGGTTCTCTTCTTCTGCATGTGTCCTAGGGAATGGACTCCGTCATCAGACTTGATGCAGGCAGTGACGCAGGCTCCGGGTTCAGTGAGAGATCCAGACTCAAGAGGCCACGTGGAGCTGTTGAGGTGGCTCAGTGGCTAAAGGCACTTTGTGGGGATCTCAAAGAAAATGGCCCCCAAAGGGGGAGGCACCATCAGGAGGCATGGTCTTGTTGGAGGAAGTGTGTCACTGTAGAGGCGGGCTTTGAGGTCTCATAAACGCTCAAGATACCACCCAGTGTCTCAGATCACTTCCTGTTACCTACAAGATGCAGAACTCTCAGCTCCTCTCCAGCACCTTGTCTGCCTGCACACCGCCATGTTCCACCATGATGATAATGAACCAAACCTCAATCCAACCCAATTAATTCTCCTTTATAAGAGTTGCCATGGTCATGGTGTCTCTTCACAGCAATAAAAACCCTAAGACACCCTTGCTGCCAAGCCTGACCTCCCTGACTTCAGTCCCAGAACCTAGGTGGTGAAAAGGGAGAACTGACTCCCACGAGCTGTCTTCCTACCCCTGTGTGTGCCCCGTGCATGAACGAATGTGCACACATGTACACATGTAGGTGCTAACATATGCGTGTGCTTGTGCGCACGCGCACACACATATGCTCACACACAGGATGCACAGGGACAATTCCTTAGGAAATTTCTAGAGTGTGGCTAATGCTCCAATCTCGGTTGAGGTTGGATTGTGCAGATATGTCACCTTCCAGAGCTTCCAGAGCAATCCACACAAGCTCTGTGCATTTCCCTTGCACACACACATACACACACAACACACACGGACCATCAGCAAATACTAAGCCCCGTTACCAATGTCATGCTGTCGTTTGGGGCTCACTGCGAACTTCATCTGAAGTCAGACTGGGGAAACCTCACAGGCCAGAGGACAGTTTCTCCATCCAGCTCTCCTCACTTTGTGTGACGTGTGAAATTTTGCATGGTAAAGCGAGTTTGGGAAATACCTGCTTCCCTGTCTCCCTGTCTGCCGCCCCTTCTCCATCTTCCTCCCAGCCTCTGGTGTCCCATTGTCAGGTGCCAAGGTTAAAACAGTACAGAGGCCATCTTCATCTTACAGCATCCTGTGCTTTGTGCGTTACTTGTTCCTCCGCTGAGTGAGCCCGGGGCTGTAGTCCCAGGCTGCAGCAGTGGGGCTATCTCAGTCTCTGAGTGAAGGCTGGCCCTCTGTCTCTGCCCTCTCTCCCCTACACTCTGCTGCTCATGAGAAGGATCGGGTCTGCAAGAGTTTGACTCCCAAACATCCCCGCAGTGCATATGTTAAGGCGCGATCTCCAGCTGGTGCTGCTGGCTGGGGGAAGCAGTGGGAAGAAGTTGAGGGAGAGATGTCCTTGAGGGGGAGACTGGAACCATAGTCCTTCCTTCTCTTCTCTGCTTCCTTCCAGCCATAAAGTGAGCAGCTTCCTTTTTCGCAAGTTCCCATCATGCCCTGCTGCTCTGCCACAGACCCCAGTTGGACCCCAGACTTTGAACTGAAACCTTCCAAACTGTGAACCCGGACGAATCAAGTCTCGCCTCTTTCTACTCTGATGGTCTCAAGGATGCGGGAACACCCTCGCAGACACACCCGGAGGCGCACTCACCAGTGGCCTAGTGACTCTAAATCCAGTCACGCTGACCATGAAGACAAGCGAGTGCCCTGCCCCATCTGTGTTGCCTGAGTTCTGCTCTCATCCTACGCCTCCTTTCTAGGTGGCTCTTGGGGTGACCCACTCTCCACAAAGAGGGTTCTGAGACACTGCTGGGGTCCTGGTGATGGCTTGAAGGATGAACTGGACCCTTAAAGGAGGGGATGGGACCAGCATTGGAGGCTGGGAAGCAGCTAGGAGTTGGAGGCGCAGCAACTGAGGATGTGGACCCATTTTTATTACCTTTAATAAAATCTCCAACTCTGCTTCAAACAGGAATTGCCTGGAATTCTTTTCTTCATCAAAGCCTTGAACCTTGATTTTCCTGAATTGAGGCCCCAAATAAGATTAAAGGAACCCCTTAGGCTAGTGAGGGCATCGGTGGAGTTGGCCACAGAGAGCCGTGGAGACAGAGCAGCACATGGCCTGGAAGCGAGCCCCCCATCAGTGGCTTGGCAAGCACTCAGCACACACAGCTGTGTGGGAAGGGACCAAGGGCACGGTGATGCCAAAGCCTCACTCCTGCGGTCTGTGAGGGAAACAGACACACAGAAATAAAAGCCAGATGAGTGACATTTTTCCTATGCTTGCTTAGGTAATCAGAGTTCAGGAGTTGGGGAGTGCGCTCTATCTTGGAAGGGACAGCCAGAGGGGCCAGTCTTAGGCTACAGAGAGTCAGGGAGAGCCAGGAGTGTCCCCACTTTCCCCCTCTTTCAACTCCCTCCCAGCACCATGGAAGAAGTATTCTGTTGGATCAGGTCCAAGGCTCCTCTTGCAGGCCCCCAATTTACACACACACACACACACACACACACACACACATACACTATACCACTTTTCTGCTTAGCAGGTAGCCAGGACCCCAGAACACCACTGCATTCCATAACCAAGTACCAAAAATGCTAACCCTCAAACCAAACAATGGCAGACTTGCCTGAGCTTGGAACTGATGTTGGGGTTGCCACCAGAAGGCGTGGTGGGGAGGGCCTTGCTCACCCTCTGTCCTGGAGCTGGCCAATGGGGGCCCTGCAGAGAATTTGCAGTGTGAGTGTCCCAGGGACGCCCAGGGGTCCTAAGGGGCCCAGGCCTCCAGCAGAGTCAGGCTGCTGCATCGGGCGCCTTCATTTCTGAGTGCCTGTCACCTGGGTGCCCGCGGTGCCGGTGACCTGGTTAGTGTGAGAATTAAATGAGATGAGATCGGCAAGGTGCGTAGCCCCTGACAAGTGCCATCCAAGTGTTTTTAAATAAAAAGGGAAGTGCTTAGTAAAGTGTATTTTAGAATCACTGTCGTCCATGTAATTGTGTTTAAAATGTTCCCTCGGAAAGGGCCTGCCCCCTTTAAGAATGACTGAGAAGAAAACGCTTCTGTCAGCACAAAGCCGAAGACTAGGAGACAAGGCTGGAGAGGCCCAGGATTTAAGGAGCCCAGCCAGGAAGCCTGAGCAGGTGCCCTAATTGGGAGCGCCAGCAGGACTGTCCCATCTCACCCCACCCGGGCCTGGCCCTCCCAGGCCGAGGAAGCCGCAGGGTCAGCCTTGGCCTGCTGGCATCTGGCCTGACACAGCTTAGGAGCATATGAACAAGGTCAGACTGCAAACGAGGCAGAGAGAAGCCGGGCTGCCGTGAGCAAGGCAGGGTGAGTGACAGCAGGAGCAGTTTGAAGTCAGCAGGCAGCTAGCAAGCACAGGCTCACATCTGTCAAACCCAGGCAGGAAGGAATCATGGGAGTTGGAGGCGTGGGCTACATAATGAACTGTGGACTAACTTGGGCTGCCCAGAAAGAGTCTCAAAAAAATCCAAAAAGAAATGAGAGAGTGGGGGTGGGGCATGGGGAGAAAGGATTGGTGGACATCCATCCCTAGGTCCCCTGGGACGGGGGAAAGACCTCCACATTTGTGCTGTGGCAGGAGCACACCCAAACCCACCACAAACGCAAAATAGTTATGGTAGTGCAAAATTCCAAGGCCAACTTGGTTGACTGAATGAAATTCATTCCCAAACAAAACGGGAGGGAGGGAGGGAGGGAGGGAGGGAGGGAGGGAGGGAGGGAGGGCTCTACTGCCCTGGACCAGAAGAGTAAGTATTGCTAGGGTGTTGGTTTTCTCTAAAAGGATCCGTAGCCAGGTCTGGTAAGCAAGTCTGTGACCCCGGCACTCTGGGAGGCGAGGCAAGTGAGACACTTCCAGGTCTGCCAGTGCAAAGTAGTGAGAGCCTGTGCCACAAAAACCTAAACAAGAAGATAAAAATGTCTGGATGCCAGCAGTACTCTGTGTAGACCAGCCTGCTCTGACATCAGGGCTGCGTAGGGGGGCGATGCGGTGGGGGGGGCAAAGCGAGGGCTTAGCATAGGGGGAGTCAGGACTGCGTGGGGGGGGGAGGTGGGAGCGAGTGCTTAGCATGGGGCGGGAGAGTCAGGACTGCATACTCAAACACTCCTGAAAGTGGAAAGTACCTCAGAGCCAAGACAACCACAGAAAGGCCAGCAAGATGGCTGGACCAGCAGAGCCCTGGGTTCCATTCCCAGCACCACAGAAATTTGGGTGGAGGTGCAGGCCTGTCATCCCAGACTCAGGAGGGGGAACTGGGAGAATCAGAAGTCCTCAATTCATGGGCTGCATAGGGAGTTTGAAGCCAGCCTGGATACCTAAGACCCCGTCAATAAATAAATGCCTCAGCCTATGTTCCTTTTCCATTTCTAGATACGCCTAATGCTTTCATACTCTACTGACTAGCCCCCCTTCCCAGTGTCTTTTTGACCACATAACACCACAGACCAGAGCCTCTTCCCCTTCAAATCCCGACTGGTGTGTCCCAGGTCCCGAAACAGTGGGTGGCTCTCACTGGGGCCACAGTAGCAGGTAGTATGGAAGGGGCCCCAGAGGCCTGCTATGGCCGGCTCATCCCTGACTGCTAGCCCAGGGGTCTCTTATCAGGGACTTCAATCTGGGGGCTGCTGCTAGGGGCCCACACTGAGAATCTGCAGATACCCAGTAGGGGACTCCCAGTGTGGAGGTAGGGGAGTCACTGACTCACATGGAAGGGGTTTATATAAAGTGAGTCTTCCCAAAGAAGCCAGAGCTAAAGTATGGATCTCTGCCAATCTGAGGAACCTCCCAGCCTCTTACAGCCCTACAAGGAGGTGGATTTTGGTTAGAGAGCCCAGGTACAAAGATGTCGCCCTAGGCCTTAGCCACAAAAGCAGAGTGGGAATTTGAACCCAGGTACTGTGGGCCCTCCTCAAATACAATGGTCAAGTATACACGCACCAGCTGAGCATGTGCAGACACCTACGTGTCCACCTGCCTCGGGGGCCTAGAGGTTCGGGGGCTCTTGGAAGAGGATGCATGAGGTCTGTAGATGAGCCAAGCCACGGGTGCGGACAAGGGTCACTCTGCGAGGGGGGATTGGGGTCCTCTCCTGATTGAACCCTGCCCCGCAGGGGCTGCAGTGGGCTTGGGAGAGCGGTCTCCATGGCTACGTGCAAGGGTGGTGGGCGCATCTGTGGATTGATCCGGCTCAGTCAGATTCAATCCAGAGCGAAAATGGATTTTTTAATGCGTCTATTAGCCGCTTTGAAAACGCAAATTGAGTTCAAGAGAGACAGACTCTGCTATCAGAAAACAATCTGGCGTCGGAAGGCCCAATGGCCAGGACACCCAGCACGGGCAACACACCTGCAAGCCTGCGTGTTATCTTGTGAGGGGGCAAGGAGGGTCATTAGGCCACACTGCCGTCCCCCCAGACCTCGGGGTTGTTGTAACTGTGTCGTGGACAGTCCGCTGCAGAAATGAGCCAACTTCCCACCAGAAGAAAGCAGGTTTCTGGGACAGTTCTGGAAGGCGTCCTGGAGTTGGCAGTGTCTGAAAGACTTTGGGAAATGAACCCAGAAAAAGCCCTTCCCCACTCCTTCAGTTTGCAGAAGGCGGCCTCTTCGGCTTTAGTCTCACAGCCCATGTGCAGCCAGGCCCTGGGGGCACACTGCTCTGTGTCGGGGCACCTGTTGCCCACAGCATACCAGACAGGGCAAAGGCCGGACTCTCCAGTCGGTAGATCCCCTTCTTCTGGAGGAAGTGCCTGGGCCAGACGGCTGACTGCTGGCCCTGGGGAGCAAGGCTGGCTCTCAGCTGCCCTGGGAGCCTGAGGCTGAGGCCAGCCAGCTGAGAAGGAAGCCCCTCAGCAGTGAGGTCAGAGGCACACTTCCTTCCCTCCATTGTCACTCTTTGTCTGCAGCCTTCTTTGCATATGCAAATGAGTTCATCCTCCCGCAATTACACAGTAATCAAGAGCAAATTACCTTCTTGCTGTTTACTTTCAGCGTTCTTAATTAATCCGGTTATTAGACGATTAATGGAGCTTGTTTGGTGAGAAACTCATGGCAAGAATGGAGAAGGCTGCTGTGGTTGAGGGAAATGTGTCTGTGTGTGCATGTGGCTGGGGGGGCTGTTCATGTGGGAGTGTGGCGTGCGTGCGTGCGTGCGTGCACACATGCGCATGCGGAGCGCAGGTGCTCACGCAAGAGCGCGTTGGGGCATAGACGAGAAAGGATTGCCCTGGGTTTTCTGTCCTCATGTACCCTTCTCAGCCTCTCTTCTATCCCCCATCCCCAGTCTCCTCCCTTACCCCACTCATCACCCCTCTCCTGGGACCTTTGAGGGTCAGGCAGGCAGCCCCACCATCCAGTCCCTGGACAGCAGAAGCTCCAAGAGGCCTAAGGTCCTGGAGATAGGACTCAAGCTTCTCTGCTCCCCAGAGCCTACACTGGTACCCAGAACAGCATGGCATGCTGCATGGGTGACCTGCCTCTGCACGGGTAATTGTGCCTTGTGTGCACTGACTTGGGAACTAGCAGTCAAAGATGAATATAACTTCTGGTCCTCCTGGCAGGTGCGCCTCACTGCCTGGTTTGTCTGACTTTGAAGATAGCTTTCTCGGGTATCAGCAAGATGGCTCAGTAGGTAGAGGTGCTTGCAGCTAAACCTAATAATCTGAGTTCAGTCCCTAGGACCCACATAGTGAAGGAAGAGAATCAGCTCTGCTAGTTGTCCTCTGATCTCTACATCCATGCGCGCGCGCGCGCGCACACACACGCGCACACGCACGCACACACGCACGCACACACACACACACACGGGCATACACCACAATTGTTAAAAAGAGAGAGCACATCTTCTTGGGTTCTATAGCTCACAGTGATGATTTTAGCTCTGGGTTTCTTTGATTTTCTCTTAGAATCCCTCCACCTCCTCAGTGTGTCTTTTTTTTTTTTTAATTAGCTCTGAAAAGTTCCTCATCAATATATACCATTAAATATCACCTATCGGGGATGGAGAGATGGCTCAGAGGTTAAGAGCACTGACTGTTCTTCCAGAGGTCCTGAGTTCAATTCCCAGCAACCACATGGTGGCTCACAACCATCTGTAATTCTATCTGATTCCCTCTTCTGGCCTGCAGATAGAACACTGTATAAATAATAAGTAAATAAAATTAAAAAATAAACCTCACCTCTTCCAAATCTCCTGATGTCTTAGAACTCGTTCTCTGTCCCATGCCTCCCTTGTTTCTGCTTCTCCCTGTGTGCTCGTTTATAGCTAATGCTTTCTTCCGTTGTTTCCCAGTTCCCCAGTTCTCTCTTCAGCTGTGTCTAGTATATGGTCTGACCCTTTGACTGGGCTCTCAGTTTCAACCTTGTTTTCGTTTCTGAGTCTCATGGCTCCTTTTCATATTTGCCTAGAGATGACTTACCTCTATCTGCTAGAAGTCACCTAGCAGATCCATCTTGGTTTGTTGTAAAAGCATTTCCAGAGAGTTTCACTGAGAAGATCTGTCCTGAGTGTAGGTGGTATCCACGGCCCAGGATCCCAGACTGAATAGAGAGGAGACAGCCAGGTAGCAGCAACATCTGGCTGTCTCTTCTTCCTGCCTGGAGGTGCAGTGTGACCAGCACCTCCCACTCCCACCACCACGATTCTCCACCCTGAGCTGTGAGCCAGGAAAAACCTCCTGGGAAGCATGGTGGCATACAGGCAGACACGGCTGGAGAAGGAGCTGAGAGTTCTTTCATCTTGACCGGAAAGCAACAGGAAGTGGTCTGAGACACTGGGCATACAGGAGACCTCAAAGCCCATGGTGACACACTTCATGCATCAAGGCCACACCCACTCCAACAAAGCCACATCTCCTAATAGTGCCACTCCCCGTGAGCTTGTGGGGACCAGTTACATTCAAGCTACCTCAGGTTGGGAAGCTCTCAGCACTGCACTCCAGGGCTGTGCCTGTCTGCTTCCCACCACGATGCTCACAAGCTCACCTTCTGATACCATAAGCCAGTCCCCAGTTAAATGGTTTCTTTTTAAGACTCTTCTTGGTCGTGCTGTGTCTTCACAGCAATAGAGCAGTAACTAAGACAGTCGGGATTTTATCAGAGCAAGAAGACAAGTAATTAATTCACCCAACTTTCCTTAGAGCCGCCTTATTGGAGCTTTAAACACAGCATTCTAAGTAAATATGCACATAGTTTGGACCTGGAGATAAATCTTCCTTTTTGAAAAAATTTAAGCAATTGTTTTGTTATTTTATATGTATGGATGTTTTAGCTGCATATTTATCTGTGTACCATGTATGTTCCTGGTGCCCTCTGAGGCCAGAAGGGGACTTGAGATTCCATGTTGGTGCTGAGAATCAAACCCAGGTCCTCTGGAAGAGCAGCCAGCGCTGTTAACTGCTGAGCCGCCGTCTCTCCAGCCCCCATTCCTTATTTGCTTTTTATTTGTGTGTGTGCATGTGTGTAAGTGTGGGGATCTGTGCAGTTAGAGGAGGGCCTCAGGTCCCCTGGAGCGTGGGTTACAGGCAGTTGTCACCTCGCTGACACAGACCCTGGGAATGGAACTCAGGTCCTCTGCAAGAGCAGGATGACTTAACTGCCGTGCCAGCTCTCCAGACCTTAGTCTCACTGTCTAGCAGAGGCTGGTCTGGACACAAATTCGGTCCCTAGCAAGGAGCAGGCTGCCTTTCTGAGATAGCGAAATGATGACAGGGTGGGGGCAGAGATTCATGAAGCTGCAGCTCCGAAGAGTTTAAGCCACACAGGCAGCCTGAGAAAGACAAAGCTTACAAAGGCCCATCCATGGTGGTCAGGGCTCAGGGACACTCCAGGCCTCAGGAGCCTTGCTGGAGCCCAGCGAGACCACAGACTGGGTGGGGGAGGGGGAACACAGACCCAGGGTCCGGAGAAGGGCCAGGAGAGGAACAGAGAGAAGTTGGGCCCCCTTATGGTGAGGACCTTGGCTTCAAAACTACCTTTAGTTCACATGGGCCCCCAGGGGCTGTCCCAGCATGTGGCACAGTGGAACGCTAACGAGGCTGGCTTCCCTGTGGGCACACAGGACCCTGGGCAGACGGCTGCTCCCAAGTGTCTTCTGGAGTTCTGAAGCCAGACTTGAAAGCATCTGGCTGTTTCCAGCTCAGCCCATAGAGTCAGATCACTTTGTAGATAAAAATACCTGGTACCAGGGGAGGCCATCCGCTGTGTCTGGAGTCTGGAGCTGGGGTCACGTCTGGCTTCGGGAGACAAAGGAGGGAAGGCTTGGCCAATGAGAGACCAGCACGAGGGACCTGACAGCAGAGATTCCAAGGCTATCCAAACAGTCTCATCATCACACGTGTTCAAGGTCAGAGATGAACCTGTCACTAGAGCCACAGAAGACACTAAAAGGACCCACCACGCTCCTGAGTGGGGACGTCCCTTGGCTGAAGCTGCTCACGTGGTGGGTGTGACCCCAGCAGACTGGGGAGCCAGAACACAAAGGTTAGGGAATAGAAGACAACCACGGGACCGGCAGTGGTGGTGACACAGGTCTAGGGATGAGGCGTTCAAGGTTATCCGTGGCTACATAACAAGTGGGAGTCCAGCCTGGGCTACGTGAGACTGTGTCTGAGATATAAATAAATAGGTAAATAGATAGACTAGACTAAACAGAGAAAGGGACGGAACAAGAATCAAGATGGCTCAGTGGGTGAAGGTTCTTGCTGCCAAGCTCAAACACCCGAGTTTGATCCTGAAACCCATGAATTAGAGAGCAGACTACCACACCTTGTCTTGTTAACTTCACAAGAACCCCCAAAATAAATAAAACGTAATAAAAAGAAAACTTTTTAAAGAATAAAGAAGCACTTGGAGCTGGGGACAATCAAGGCCTGGGGCACCTGTGTGGCAGAAGCCTCGGGAACAGAGGTCAAAGACGCGACCTGAACATTTTTGAAGAAATAATGGCCTCAGACTTTGCAAGTATAATGGCAGCTATAAAAGCCCAGAGACTGGGCTAACAAGATGGCTTAGAAGCTAAAGGAGCTGTGCAAGCTGGCAACCTGAGTTTCATCCCCAGAGTCACGTAAAGGTGGCTGAAGAAAGCCCCACCAAGTTGGCTCTGCCCCCCGCACTATGCTGGGCGCACACAATGAAGTTTATCTTAAAATGTCCTAGAAACTTGGCAAACATGAACGCAACATAAACGCTGCCCCACGGTATACCACCAAACTGTTCAGAACAAGAGGGGCCCACCTCCAGCGGCAGGAAAGAGGGTGGGGGAGCTGGGTGGTGGTGGCGACACCTTTAATCCCGGCAGAGGCAGGCGGATCTCTGACTGCAAAGCCTAGAAGTTTAGAGACAGTAAGTGGTCTAGAGAATAAGTTTCAGGACAGCCAAGGTGACACAGAGAAAACCTGTATTAAAAAACAGACAAACCAGACAGACATGAAGGACACAGACGAGGATGGTAGCAGAGGGAGGGATGGTCCTGAAGATGCTGTCACTCACAGCTAGGGAGCTCTGTGCAGAGAGAAGCAATGGCTGTGCACAGGGGCTGCCGAGATGGCTCAACAGGTAAGGGGCTTGCCGTCAAGCTTGAGGACCTGGGTTCAATTCCCAGAATCCACACATGGAAGGAGAACCAGCTCCCACAGCTGTCTTCATACGTATGCCATGGCATGTGCACCACAGTAGATAGGTGTAAGAAGACATAAAAATTAGAAACCCAAGTCTGGCCAGGGAGCTGTGACACGGCTGGGGTAGGAATGGAGCCAGGATGGATGGGAAAGGAAGGTCGTGGGACCAGGCCTGCGGTGGGGAGGGGTGGAGCAGGGTCTGCCCAGGCATCAGTTTCTGCAGGTGACCTCAGAAGCAGGGGTTTGTGAGCCTCCCAGGGTGCTCAGGTCCTCTAGAAGAGCAGCAGGCTCTCCTAGGCATCAAGCCAATCAACTGCCTTGCTCGTGGACGACTGACCAGTCATGGGCCCGGCAGAGGCTCCCTCCACCCAGGAACTCGGGCTCCAGACGGTTTTCCTCTCAAGTGCCGTCAAGACAGGCGACTGCCAAAGTGGGCGCAGCGTGAGGAGACACATCAGACTAAAGCCACCGGTGCCATCTCTGTCCACAGTTACTTGTCCCACGAGTCACATGATTTAGCCCACCACAGGCAGGCTGGGAAACGCAGGTAAGTGCCAACAAGTTGCCAAGTGCTGAAGCTGCGGGTTTGTTATCATGTTCATTCGTTGCACGTGTGCATGCTCTACAGCCACGCACTCCACAGGGCATACATTGGGTCTCTTCATCACGTGAGCCCAGACCTTCAGGCTTGGTGGCAAAGCTCCTTTGTCTATTGATCCATCTCACCCACCCCAGAACTTTAAAATGGAAGAAAAAAAACAAAAGATGCACAGAGGCCTGGAGTACCTGAGGAGTCCCGCGATCTGGGGTAAGGGAGGGAAGGTCCAGAACCTTAGAGGAGGCCGGGAGACAAAGGACCTGAGGACGCACAGCCTACACCGAGACACTTTCCTCCCCAGCGGCTGGCTGTCAAAAGCACTTTCTTCGTCTAGTTTGGTCTGTTTCACAGATGTAGGGGCACGTGCTGAGGCAGAAGGATTGTAAGCACAGGCTACACCGGAATCCCTAGTCCTAGCTTCCTTCGGTGGCTGTGAGGAGATCCCTGAGGAAGAGCATCTTACAGGAGAACAGGTTGCGCCACTTAACTCAGAATTCCACATTATCGTCCATCTTGGTGGCGGGGGGGGGGGGAGGGGGGGGGGGAGCAGTGAGGCGGGACCTGAAGCTGCCCTCACATGAGTCAAGAGCGGAGATGTGGATGCATGTGTGCCTTGCTGGCAGTCTAAAGCCAGGTCCAAACTAGGGAATGGTACTACCCAACTGCAGACTGCGTCTTCTCGTGTCCAGCGAGGCCATCTAGACCATCCCCTCCTCACAGTGACCACACACACACACACACACACACACACGTGTGCACGCGCGTGCTCCTGCCTGATCTAGACAATCCTTCACTGAGATGCTCCCTAGGTAGTTCTAGGTTGTGCTGCATGGGCAGTCAGAGCCAACCATCACGCCTTGTCTTATACAGAACACGGAACTCGGGGAGGTCAGGGTGCATGACGACGTGGCTGGGGTACGCAGGTGACTACTCCCCCACATTCTCAAGAGTTGAAGGGTCAGAAAGGAGAAGCTCCCAGAACTCTACCGTTATATGACATTCCTATGTGTGATGGGGCAGCGGGTGGTCCCAGCAGCCCAGTCTCCACCCTGCAGCACCACGCTCAGCCACCTGATGCTAACCCATCCCCTTCCACTGCTCCTTCACACCATAAAGGCCTCTGCTGGTCTCAGCCAGCCTACCAAAGAAGTGGAAGAATGGTCTAATTTGCATACCCAGGCTCCTCCCTGCCCTTTATTGGGGCATAGTTGCCATAGCAACTGTCCCTGAAGCCTCTTCTCTGCACTGTTCCTCTCCTTTCCAACGAGCAAGAATTCTATATGCTCACTCAGCTCTGTGTTCAGAACTCGCCTCTATCTTAAGGGTGAAGAAACCAGACCAGAAAGGGAAAGTAATTTGCCCAGGGACACACAGCAAAGTGAGTGACAGAGCCTTGGCTGGAACTCAGGTCTTCTGACACTCAAGGTGCCCGTCATCCTAGGGGGGGATGGGGCAGGGTGCTGCTGTCCCATGCTTTCCCCAGCTCCCCAAACCACCCTTAGGACCCTTAAGAGGAAGAACTGTGCCCGGAATGCCCTAAAACATACCTGTTTCCTGTCCCTTGCCCTCATGACTGATTTCTCCACGCTGGACTCCAGCACAGTTGCCAAGTGAGCCGTGTGTTTTGGGCAAATGAACTTCAGAGTGGGGGGCACCAAAGCCAGCGTCTGAGCAGTCGTTTGGGGGACGGGAGCATCTGGTTTCAGGCAACCCCGTCAGGAAGTCGCCCACTGCGACTCGGTAGCACTAGTTAACTACAGAAAAAGACCACCCCTCACCACCCTGCTAGAGAGACGACGGCCCCCAGGCAGCACACGCCTTCCTGGGAGCTGAGTTTTATTTAACTTTTTATTATGGAAAATTTCCAACATCTGCGGAAGAAGCGTGGCAGGAACTCCCACGTGCCCGCTCCCAACTCAAGGATCGCCAGTTCGGACACAGCGTTTCTGCTCTCCCCTGGGCGGGCTGGAAAATCAGAAGCAAGCCTGTGAGGGAAGCAGGGAGAAGTGGCTGGGGGAAGCCGTCAGGACAGGCTAGGCGGGGAGTTCCCAGGGAAATTCAGGGTGTTCTGGGGGCAGTGGCACCCAGAAGGCAGGGAGGGCCTTGCCTGGCCAAGGAAGCCAAGCCCTGGTCCCGCCCCAACCCTGCCTCTCCTTGTTTCCTTTCCCTTCTTCCCCCCTTCACTTGCAATAAAAACATAATTATGGGCTTTGTAAGAAAAAAAGGCAAATTATGGTGACATGCTTTAATTATGAGCCAGCAATGGCGGGCTGAATTCCACGGGCAGGGCCTCAGAGGTTACCTAAAAATAAAGCAAGAGCCTCATTAGATGGTAATTGCTACTTTTGCCAACTGAAGTGAGATCCTGGCGCGTGTGCTTTTCAGCACACAGAGCTGTCTGGGGAACAGGCCCAGTGATGCTGGAAGGACCAGGGAGGTACAGGGAGGCTGAGGGAAGCCGGAGAAGCACCCCAGTCTACGACATCTGGACTCGGGGTGAGAGGAGAAAAGTGTGGGACCCTCATGAGACTCTTACAAAGGGGCTCAGGCCTTTCCTTCAGATTCCTTCAGGTTGAGTCCCTCCTGGGGGCTCCCTCGGCAGGACTGAGGGCAGAGGTGATCCAGGGACAGCTGGCACAGTGCTAATCAGTTCCCCTCTGTCCTATTTCTGGGCCCCAGGCCCTCTTGCCTCCAATTCCAGAGACCGAGAAATTGCTGGGAGGACGGACGTCAGGCATTTAGCAGAACCAGCCCTGGAGCAGGAAGGACCAGGCCTCAGGCTGGGCATTCCACAGCTGGCCTCACCGGGTGCAAGAGGAATGGGAAGGTGCCACGTGTCTGTCCCTCTCACCTGGCAGTTCTCGGCCCTGGTCCAGGCAGGAGCGGCTGTCTTGTCTGTGAACCATAGGCAAGCTTGTAGGTGGGCATGCTGGTCCCTCTGGCTTCATATACCCCACGGCCTGGTCCACGACGAACCCATAGTACCTCAGCCATCCTGGGCAGCTTCTCTAGGCTGGTGCATATCTGTGCCTATATGTGTCTCAGCTGTGCTGTATAAGCAAGGATAGAAAGGGTACTGGGGGTATAGCCCCCCCCAACTCCAGGGGAACGTTCCAGGCCCTACAGGGATTCCATCTTCCTGTCTTTCAATCCCTGTCTTACTGAAATGTAAAATCCCGGGCATCTGTGGCACCTGTCCATGTAGCTGGGGCAAGGGGTGGGGTGCAGACCTGTCCACATGGCTGGGGCGTGGGGTAAGGTGTAGATCTGTCCACGTGGCTGGGGCGTGGGGTGAGGTGTAGACCTGTCCACGTGGCTGGGCATGGGGTGGGGTGCAGACCTGTCCACGTGGCTGGGCATGGGGTGGGGTGCAGACCTGTCCACGTGGCTGGGCATGGGGTGGGGTGCAGACCTGTCCACGTGGCTGGGCATGGGGTGGGGTGCAGACCTGTCCACGTGGCTGGGCATGGGGTGGGGTGCAGACCTGTCCATGTGGCTGGGCATGGGGTGGGGTGCAGACCTGTTATTCCAGCTACCCCAGAGGCTGGGGAGACAGAAGTGAGAGTTCAGTGTAGAGCCAATGTTGAGAAAACTGTCTCAGAACAGAAAACAAAAATGAGGAGACTGCTGAGGTGGGCGGAGCCGAGGTGGGCGGAGCCGAGGTGGGCGGAGCCGAGGTGGGCGGAGCCGAGGTGGGCGGAGCCGAGGTGGGTGGAGCTCAGCGGTAGCAAGTTTGCCTAGCATGCTAGAGGCCTAACATCCCCAGCGCAATAAGAAATGATAATAAAATTTAATGTATAATTTCGAATGGGAGCTGTCAGCTGGCCCAGGAAGAGCTCCCCTCACCTCAGAGCAGGTCACACCAGCATTTCCATCTGCTTCCCTGACGGGTCTTCCAGCGGTGAGCACAGGACCCTACCCACTCCCCATAGAGCTGGCCAGCCTGACCTGGAAAGGTCACTCCTGCCAGCCTCAGACCCACGGCCCCCACTTTTCTGTGCCCACACTCTGGGTTCAGGGGTTTGGAATGCATGCAGCCCACGGCTTCCCTACTAAACACTATGAGGCTGCCACCATTCCCCAGGAATCAACCTTTCAGAGTTTAGTCTGCCTTCCCAAGAATGACTCCCTGGCAAGTGAATTTCCTTGGCCTGTGCCTGCCCACGGAGTCGGGGGAAGACGGAGGACTGACCTTGGCCCCTCCCACCATCCCCTTCTGACTGTGAGAGGAACAGAGTCCCCACTGGGTGCTGACACCACTGTAGAACAAGGGTGAAGTTACCACACATGGGCATGGGCCAAGCTGGCATCGTAGCTCTGGGCCAGGCCTTCTACCTACCTAGCTTTGCGCCTCAGAGCTGAGGGGCAAGGTGCCCAGGCTGGGACGCTGTAGGAATCCCCCAGAAGATGCCTTTCTCCCTTCAAATCCAATCCTTCCCCCATACTTACCTGGAAGCTTCTAGAAATCATCTGTGATCTGATAATCTAGGTTTGCCTGACTGAGCCTCGTGCTAGCCCAGTGCTGGGCAGAATCTAATCTGAGAGGCCTTGGGGCCAACCTAGCAGATAGTCAGAGGGAGATAGCCCTTCTGACTCTTCCCTTCACTAGCAGGTGCAGGGTGCCACACACAGGCCTGGTGATGGGAGGGAGAGGCTGAACACAGCTGGCCCCAGGAGTAAGGGCTCCCATGGGGCTGGGGCCTCAACTGGTGCACCACAAGGTGATCTCATCTGCATATCTCACACGGGTCCCTGCTGCCTCCCTGCCCAGAGACCCTGCATCCCTTGGGCTATGACACGTCACATCCCTGTCATCTAGCTATAGGGTGAGAGAGTGGAGTACGGGCAGTGCCAAGAACCAGGGGTGAGTCCCACTGCCAGCTGTGGCCTCATTGTTACCAGCTCTCTAACTTTCTCCTGGCAGAGCCCAGCCTCTGAGCCGCGCCCCCTGCCTACCTCCCAGCCTGCCAGGGAGTTGCCTGACAACAGCACACACTTGCACACCTGCCACACACGTCTGTCTACACCAGACCCGCACACACAACAAAGATGTGTGCACAGGAGTTGGAGACATCCAGAACAGACAGATATATATAGACCCGCAGAGAGTCACGCCCCTGCAGCACCATGTACCAAAACGTGGGTCCCAGGTACCTTAGAACCTGGGAGATAGGAAAGTCAGGCTGGATCTGGGGGACCCTGGTGCCTGAACCAAATTCTGAGAGGGACACCACTGGCTGGAGGGAGCAGGGGCCAGAAGAAATGTCAACAGTAGAATAATCCCCTAGGTACTTACATCTTTAGAGATTTCTTTGTTGCTTGTTTTTTGAGACAAGGTTTCTCTATAGTTTTGGGACCTGTCCTAGAACTCAATCTGTAGACCAGGCTAGCCTTGAACTCACAGAGATCTGCCTGTCTGCTTCCTGAGTGCTGGGATTAAAGGCATGCATCACCACTGTCTGGCTGAAATTTCTTATTTTTAGTTATATGTGTAGATTATATGCATGGGTGGATACAGTACCCAAGAGCTCCAGGAGAGGGCAGCAGATCCACTGGAACATGGAGCTATGCCTGATGTGAATGCTGGGAACCAAACTTGGGTCTTCTGCAAGATGCCTTGTATCCACCAAGCCATCTCTCCAGCCCCAATTCAGTGTCCTGCTCACTTTATTGGGATACCAACCATCCAGATCTAAAACCACCATGAAGCCTTCCTCCTATCCCCGCCAGCAGCCTTCTGAAGTTCACCTTCAGCCCCCCGGCCACCTGTTGTAGCTGAACATGGGCCCTCAGTGGACACACAGGCCGGATGCAAAACCATGTGTTTATCTTTATTAGAAATGTTCTCGGTATAAAAACAGTCATGCTACACATCGGGGACCATCACCAAACACCCAGGCACTGAACTCCGTGTCGTTGGCAGGAGGGGCAAGGCGGGCAGGCGGGCAGGACACACGGCAGACGGGTAGGGTGGGCGAGCAGGCTGCAGGCCACAGGTCACAGGGACACACAGAGGCCACCAGGAGGACGCAGCACTTTGCAACACACTCAAGATTAGTTTTTGTTTGGGCTTTTTTTGTGTTTCGATCCCTCCCCCCTTTTTTCTCTTTTGCAACATGGAAGAATTGGCAGATGGAGCAAAGGGAACAAAGGCTGGGAGAGATGAGGCCGACGGGACAGAAAAGCAAAATGCTTGAGAAATGACATGGGATGGGGGCGGGGCAACTCAAGGAAGCAGAAGGCATGGGACAGGGCAGATGGCCGAGGACAGGCAGGAGCAGAAAGAAACACACAGAAGCAGAAAGCCCAAACAGACAACACATGCAGAGTGAAAGACGGAAGAGAAATGCAAAGACAGGGGTAAGGACCAACCAGGGTCACCAACAGGACAGACAGAGGCAGGAGGAGGAGAAAAGGCCGGGGGGGCCGGGATCTCGAGACCAAGCCCCTGTGCCCTGGGGCTGGGCCCCAGCCACTCAGCCTCCTCCAGTTGCCCACCACGGCTTGCCCAGCAGTGATGGCCGGGGATTCTACTGTCCTCAGCACCAAGCCACATTCGTGGATGCCCATGGGGCAGGCAGGACATCAGCAGGGCCCTCAGGAACGGCCCTGGCCCAATGCACCATCCTCAGAGGTTGTGACTCTTCGACCTGCTTGGCTCAGCCCAGCTAGATTGCATGGTTGGTGTAGGTGACATAGGTCTGTTTGGTTGCCAGTGCTGGAGAGAGAGCAGAGAGCCAGGCGTCAACACTGCCTCTTCCAAGGCCTCCGTCCCTAGAGGTACTACCCCATGACACTCCACCAGGCTCCCAGCCCAGGCTGCTCCAAAGCTGCCTCTCTTGCCAGCCCCAACCCCAGGTCCCACACAGGATTCCCCAGCCCATCTTTGCTCAGGTGAACCACAACCTGGAGCATGCCTCGTCCCCACAATGTCACTCAGATGTGACCCCATCTTTGAGCACCTCCCCACTATAGACCCGTTATCATCTCCTAACTCTATCGTGCCTCGAAATAGTTCTTTGGATGTATGATGTAATTATAGAATCTTAAAACATTCGCCAAGGGAAATCTTTCAAGGGTTCAGCCCCAGACAGTTGGGAAGAGAAATAACTCAGTGTGTTCGAGTGGTGACCTGGAGTAGTGTGGGGCTGAAAGGGATCAGTGGCCATCGAGGGGCCCTGCTCTGAGAGGAATCAGTGGCCATCAGAGGGGTCTGCTCTGAGAGGAATCAGTGGCCATAGAGGGGCCCTGCTTGGCAAGCAGTTGAGGCAAGCAATGGACTCACAACAACCTCTGCCCAAGCAAGACACAGTCCCTGATCCTGGAGACCTGGAGCACCCATCCTGTCCATGCCTGGTGGCCTGTCCCCCTCAGACCTTCTCTGGTTTGGTCACTCTGGCCCTCACTCACGTCCTCCATCCCAGTTGAGACCTCTGAGGTCCTCTCACTTCCTGGCCATAGCATCCTTAGGATCCCAGCCAGATGATGGCATCAGCTCTCAGAGGCATGCGACTCTCCCCTCCCCACCCTGGCCATCCAGGAAGACCAAGGGAAGGTTGCCTCTATGGTCAGAGGCACGAGGAGGCTGGCCACACCCTTGGCTGGTCTTGCCTTGAGATGTTTGGGGTCTCCATCAGGGACAGTGATAGGGTGCTTGGGGTGGGGGTGGAGAGGATTTGGATGGGGAAAAAATGCTCTCATCTTGGAGCTGCCTCGTTTCCCTTGGGACTCTTTCAGCTCTGAAAGGGAGGCACACCCATGGGGGTGGGCCAGGGACACGTGTCCCGGAAGAGAGGGGACGGGGCAGGGCAGCACCAAGGTCCAAGGCTGCCTCCCTGATCCCTGTTACACTGGGCACATGGCTGCCAAGTCAAGGACAACGCCTCCCAGCCTCTCCTAGAGGTGAGCAGGCTCCGTGGTAAATCTTGTTAATGAAATCCAAGGGAGGATGGTGTCCTAGTTAGGGTCACTTGACACAGCCTACAGTCATTTGAAGGAGTCTCAGTTGGGACATTACCCAGATCAGACTGGCCCGTGGCCATGTCTGTGAGGAATTGTCCTAAGGATGGATGCGGAAGGGCCAGCCCGCCGTAGGCCACACCATCTTCAGGCAGGTGGGTCTGAGCTGTATAAAAAAGCTAGAAAGCATGAGCCAGAGAACAAGGCAGTAAGTAGCCTTCCTCCGTGGTTTCTGCTTCAAGCTCCTGCCTTGCGTTCCTGCCTTAGCTCAATGATGACTACAACTTTTAGGATGACAGAAACCCTTCCCCCACCGGCCCAAGTTGCTGATGGTCATGGTGTCTATCAAGCAATGAGGTGCCAGGTAGGATGATGGTGTGCAGCTTCCACCACAGTCTGAGCAACAGAGGCTCCCCCTGCACGCCTACCCTTTCTTTTCTGTTTCATGAGGAAAGCAAACACTGGAGATAGCCAGCCTTCAATCCTTGGGGGGCCAAAAGAGCAATGAGATGGAAGGGACCTGGGCCCATCCATCATCTTCTTAGACACTAGTGAGAGATAAACATCTGCCTGATTCCAGCCTCTTGGTTCTTCTTCTGGGACCTCAAGAGGTACCAAGACCAGAGTTCAGTTCAGTTAAAGAAACAACTTTCTCCTGGCCAGGGGGAGGGGGCAAGAGACCTGAAGTGGTAGTGGGCTCCCTATCTGAAGAAGTATCAAGCAGAAGCTGGGTGCAATGGAAGGAAGCATGTCCTAACATTCAGGGAAAGATAAGAACAGTGGTACACAAAGCAACCCCAAATCTCTCCAGGGAGCTAGATAACCAAGAGAACTGCAGGATGATGGGACAGAGATGGGAGCCACCCTGGCCCTGAGATGAACTGGGAAAGCTCAGGAGAAAAAGCTGGGATGCAGGATGGCAGCTGTGCTGGACGAGGAGCAGCAGAGTTTCTCTCTAGTAGAGCAGAGCTTCCTCCTTCCTGGGTAGCCCCGGTGGCTCCTTCCTTTTTCTGCTGAGCCTCAGTTTCCCTTCCTATAGTTAGAATAAACAAGCAAGAATTCTTTTCCCAAAGGACTGCTAAAACTTTCAACATTTCCACTGTCTAAACACCATTGCCCCAGCAAAACCACAGTGCATGGTCCTTCTTGCTGTCCCAGCTGCTATGAACCAGCTGCCCAGACTCCCTCATTCCCTGTGCAAACAGATAAAAACTTTCCCAGTCGCAAGATCCTCCAGGGGCTCAGGGCCTGGAGATAGAAACCTCAGCAGTGGTGGGAGCTGACCCCTGCAGGGAATGCAGGCCTTGGGCCCTGCTGCATCGGAAGCTGTTAAGGGGATAAGAAAAAAGTTCATGGCATGGCATCTGGGTCCCACTAGCCAGAGCTGTCTGTTTCCTCTAAACTACCTGAATCACTGACTCCAGAGCTTTCAGAATGGGGTCTCGGCCCCCAGGCCTTTGTCAAAGTCTGTCTCACCACCTGGGAAATGGGAACAGCAAGTTGGCTAGCAGTAGGCACACAGTAAAAAATCAGTCAGCAGGGAAGGGACCTGGGTCACCATCCGGGTCTCCTCAGCAAGTGCCGTATAGCCTGCTAACAAATTAACCCTCCCCAAGCAGGAGCAGTGGCTCTCTGCCAGCAAACCAGAGGACAACAAACACAGCAGCTGGCGCTCGGGTCAGGGACAGAGAAACCCTCAGCTCAGGGGCTGTGGCAGCGAGGTCAGGGTGGGTACTTGGCGCTGCAGAAGTGCCGCCTTTGTGAGAGAAGGCACGAAGGTGTGGCAGAGCCCTCCCAAGGGTTCTCAGTCACCAGCCAACCTACACGGCGATTTGAGAGCCAGCTTGAGGCACAAGGCTAACAACCACCGCTTGTTACCCTGTGATTCTGCGCCAATCTGCCTGCAATCAGGGTTCTAAATTATTTATTCTGTTGTTTGTTTAAAGATATGTGGCCTGAACTTGACAGGGTGAAAAATGTCCCTGCTCCATAGACATGACATGTCCCCACTCTCCCTCTAACACCCCCTCATCTGGGCTATCCCTGGAACTGATCACTCTGCAGCCCTGTCACACTGAGAGACAGGGGACAGAAGGAGCTGCCTCCTCTGGCCCTAGCTGCAGGGGGTGCTGGCCCCTCCCTTGAAGGAGCAGGGTTGGGGGCTTAGCTTCCCTCTACCTGACACACTTCCTTTTATGACCTTGTAATGGACTTGAGCAGGGCAGAGGGACAATGTCATTGTGGCCATCAGAATGCTGCAAAGACCCTCACCCTGTGGCCCCTTCTGATTGCTGAGTGTAACAGTGTCTGTCACCCTCCTGAGTCATAGCATTGATACATGCTGCTCTTGATAGACGGTATGCGTGTGAATGCATATGTGCGTGTGTGTGCATGTGAATGCCTGTCCATTTGTGTGCGGAGCAGTGTGCAAAGCTGCTTCTGCTCTGCTGCACAGGTCCTTGAAGGAATAGGGCTGGACTGGGCAGATGTCCATAGGAAGGAGCCAGGAGTCTCCACGCTCAGGCCAGAAATACAGATGCAGCTGCACGGATCGGGGGGCCCTGCCCCTTCCCATCTTAAGCCGGAACATGAAGGAAGGGCCAGGATCAGAGGGCAAGGGTCACATGGTTCTATAGGAGGGGCAGTGCAAAAACAGGGAAGCATGTCGCAGAGAAGCTGCTAACACGGGGTGAGGGGGAGACCATGTCAGAGACCTGGTATATCGCCCCACACAGAGGATGGGGACCCCAGAGACAGGGAAGCCATAGCACAGATGAAGATACCTTGTTGAGGCCAGCCTCAACTTCCTCTGGGGATCAAGGCCAGGTGAAGCTTGACCCTGCTGCCACCAACTGGCGCTGTATGTGGCCTTCAGCTCACAACCCTCTCAACTGGGACTTCCTACAAGCCCCTGGGGGAAATGTTGCTCCATGGGGACATTAGTCGAAGACCCACCCACTCCATCCTCGCTCACCTGCCCCAGGATGGCCATGCTCTCGGGTCCCTGTCTTTCAGACCCTTCCTGGGTTACTCCAGGAACTGGGCCTCTGTGGCAGCCCCTCCCCCAAAGGGACTGAGAACTGGAACAGGGATATGGTGGGGTCTCAGCAACCTGCAGGAACTAGGCACAGAGGATGTGGCCGCCCACAGGGAGCCTCTAAAGTTCTCTGAAACCACCAGGAAGGACTAGACAGGACAACTGTGCTCACCGGCCACCCACTGTCTCCTATTGGTTACCCGAGAGCAGGTAGTGATGAGGCCTGTAGCTGCCTGAGCAAGAAGGGGGTGGGGGTGGGGCCGGGAGGCAGAGGGAAGAGGACATACACTCACCTGGGGCCTCTAGGTCCTCACACAGCTCTGATTTGGCTTCCCCGTTGGGCCTGAAGTTGCCCTTCTGCGTGAACTTGTTGGACATGGTGGCTGCGGTGACCACAGCTTTGAGGCTGCGCTTGCGCTTGGGCACGTTCTGCTCCGGGTGGAAGAGGATGATGTAGACTTTGGGCATGTAGAGCATTCCCAGGGACACAGAGGCGCTCAGACTCACGGAGACCGTCAGCGTGGTGGTCTGGATGTACAGCTGTGGGGGGCCGCAGGTGGGGGTCAGTTCCGCCCTTCCCTGCAAAGACTCCGCCCACCTGGCCCTGACCCCGCCCTGCTCCAGCTTCACCCGCCCCGTTCAGCTCCGCCCCGCTCTGCTCAGCACTGTTCGAGGAATAGATACAGCTGGGATAGGCCCATTCTGCACCTGATGGCTTCGGGCAGGCGGAATCATCGTCTAGAGCTGGGACTTCAGAATTCCCGGGACTGATGTGAACTTGGACAGGTCAGTTCTTGTGCCTCTGTTTCCTCGTGTACAGCACAGGCCTGAAAACTACAGTACCTACCTCACTGGGCTGTGGCAAGGGCAGGGTTAACAGTGTGCAGGGTGTGGGGAACATGTCTGTGATAGAGTGGTGGAGGCCTATGGGACACCCCCACATCCAACCTGGAGAAATATCTCCAGCACAGCTCTTGGGGACCAGAGCTGACCTTCAAAGGCACTGTCCCTGCACAGGGCTGCTGTGGGTGACAGGAGCACCCGCGAGTCCCTCGGAAGGGCTCCCAGCAGCCCCTCACCCAGTGACTACCACCACGTGCCACCCATGTGGAACAGGCCTGGCAGGGCACCCACGACACCCAGCGGAAGACGGCTGTGGCAACAGCGCTGTCAGAGCTCATTTCATGCTCGCTCGCCAGCACTAACGGTGACAGATGTTTAGTGAAATGAAAGCCCATTAATCTGGGTGTCGGATAATCCATTCTTCAATGGCGGAAGCCCTCCAAACAGAGCCCGGCAATTGCCACAGCCCCGCCCAGGTTCTCTCCTGCCTCCTCCTTTCTGGCAGGTGATCCAGGCCCTGGCTGCCCCTCTCAGCTCAGCTGGGGCCCCAGATGCTGGCATGGAGGGGACAGGAAATGCCCCTGAGCCTGGGTTTCGGCCCTTGAGTGCAGCTGACATTCCGTCCTTCCGGGAAGACTGCCAGGCCCCCAGATGTGCAGCTGGCACATGTCACCACTAGCCCTGCGGTGCAGGAAACAAGCCCACCCTTCTCTCTGAAGCTGCGGGGGTCCTGAGGAGTAGGGGCCGTCTGTTCTGCCATCTGTCCTGGCCCACAGTGAGATGCTGCGCAGGCCTGCTCCCCTCTTTGGGCTTATGACCTCACAGGCAAAGTGGGCAGCATTTTGGACTATGTAATATGTGCCCGGAGCCTGTGTGTGCCTTTGCCCCGTCTGTAAGAGGCACCTAGTGCTGCACACAGTCATTGTTTCTGAGTTATTTCCCTTTCCAGCCCAGGAGTCTCCCTGAAGACACAAAGAGCGGCTCAGACTAGAAGATCTGCTCTCTAGCTCCCTGGAGTCCCTAGCCACCTCCAGGTAAAGGAATGATGCCCACCCTTGCCCCAGGACACAGATTTCCCCTCCAACCCTGGTGCTGGTCTCTGGCTCCAGCACTGTTTCTGGGGTCCCCTGTGTACAGGTGTACCAGGAGCAGGTGGCTGGTGAGCCCTCTTAGAGAAGCCACACTCCTCTAGAGCTCAGGTGGTGCCTGAGTCAGGGGAAGGAGTGTGGGAGGGACCCAGCCCTTAGGGTGTTCTTGAAGGCAGCAGAGTGGGGGACAGCCTGCAGTGTGACCTTACCACCTAACCATCTCCCAGCCTTAGGACCAATGCTACCATCCTGTTACCAGGCAGGCGGCCTGCCAATACTGCAGCTTCTTTGTGGAGTTCTCTCTGAAGTCCTGCCAGCCACAGCCACGGGCCCACAGTGGCGAACAGGGTTTGATGGGAGACAAAGCACAGATAACAGGACTTGGATGTGTGAGTCACAGTCCCCTGTCTCTGTACCAGGGCTCTGAGAGCCCCAGGGGAGCTGAGAACCTCCACCCACTTTGGGCCTTAACTCAGGCTGACCCAGTGGGGACTGGAACCTCCTGTATCTTGGCAGACTCTACAGCCACACCCTGCCCACAGCGACTGAGCAGTGACCTTACAGGAAAGAGAATGGTCACTATAGATGGCACACCATACCTCACAGCCGTTATCCCTGGCTCACTAGAGCAGCCTGGACTGCCTCACATGACACCCAGGGGAGCCATGCACTCTTGCTAACTCTACCTGAACTCACACGCACACCTTACACCCCTTCCCGGCTGCCGGATGTACAAGCTTGTAGGTGAAGGAGTCCCCCAGCACAGCATATACACAAATCCATTCGGACAGCTGCATGGCCACCTCTATGCAACCCCCAGCACCTGCCCCTGTGTGCACACTCCCCATACAGGCAGCTGTGGATCCTCAGCTCACACTAGCACCTGCCCCTGTGTGCACACTCCCCATACAGGCAGCTGTGGATCCTCAGCTCACACCAGCACCTGCCCCTGTGTGCACACTCACCATACAGGCAGCTGTGGATCCTCAGCTCACACCAGCACCTGCCCCTGTGTGCACACTCCCCATACAGGCAGCTGTGGATCCTCAACTCACACCAGCACCTGCCCCTTTGTGCACACTCACCATACAGGCAGCTGTGGATCCTCAGCTCACACCAGCACCTGCCCCTGTGTGCACACTCACCATACAGGCAGCTGTGGATCCTCAGCTCACACCAGCACCTGCCCCTGTGTGCACACTCACCATACAGGCAGGATCCTCAGCTCACACCAGCACCTGCCCTGTGTGCACACTCCCCATACAGGCAGCTGTGGATCCTCAGCTCACACCAGCACCTGCCCCTGTGCACACACCTTCACCATGCAGACAGCTGTAAATCCTGCAGCTCACACCAGCACCTGCCCCTGTGCACACACCTTCACCATGCAGACAGCTGTAAATCCCGCAGCTCACACCAGCACCTCCCCCTGTGCACACACCTTCACCATGCAGACAGCTGTGAATCCTCAGCTCATACCATGCCCTCAGGACCATTGGTGGTCCTGTGTACCTCAGACATAGCTCATCAGCACACATGAGAAGAAGGCCATTTTCTCTCTCTCTCTCTCTCTCTCTCTCTCTCTCTCTCTCTCTCTCTCTCTCTCCCATACTCATTTCATGGCTCCTTGCACCAGGGTATCCCATAGCTCTGGCTTGTCAGAACTTCACACCCATGGCTGCAGAAACCTCTATGGAGACTGCGTACCAAGTGCAAGGACTTCAATCTCAGTCTCTCCACTCTGACTCCATGTGGAGGCTAGGAGAGGGGCTAGTGCTGGATAGCATGGCCACACTGGTCAGGGCAGCCTGTAATGTAGCTCAGAGTGCAACCCCACCCTGTCTGGATTCTGAAGGGGTTATCTCCGATGGTGACACACCTTAGCAGTTCCTTCCAGGTACCAAGAAGTTACCCCTGGAGGGCAGGGATCCAGGATAGGAGGGCGGGGATCCAGGATGAGAGGGCGGGGATCCAGGATGAGAGGGCAGGGATCCAGGATGAGAGAGCAGGGATCCAGGATGGGAGAGCGGGGATCCAGAATAGGGCTGGCCCCAGTGTCTGAAGGCAGAGGTCTGGCCTCTGGGAGGAGAGGAACTCAGTAGGCAGGGGTGAGGGAAAAGGAGGTCTTAGCTGCCATGTTGTGGTCTAGCAGCAACCGACCCAGACACCCCTGCCAGACACAGAGGAGAGACCCCCAGAGATCACTCCCCTGGTGATGCCAAAAACAGTTTCTCAAGCCGCCATCTTCCTTGGGTGTGGGCCCCACACCACAAGAGTAGCCCATAGAGAAGTTTGGCATCTGCCTGTACCTGCCCTCAGCATGGGAGATAAAAACCCCAGAGGGGGAAACCCTGCAACTGAGAGAGAAAACAGAGTGAGGTATAACAGAAGGTGTCCCCCGGGGCTGCCTGGGCTCTGGGCTCCTGCTCTCAATCCCCACTCGGCCATGCCCCCTGAGCACCCACCACCCACCTTGTCGGCCGACTGTGAGGTGCCAAAGAAGATGGGGATGAAGGCCAGCCAGACGATACAGGTGGTATACATGGTGAAGCCGATGGGCTTGGCTTCGTTGAAGGTCTCGGGCACACCCCGAGTCTTGATGGCATACACGGTACATGTGACCATGAGCAGCATGCTGTAGCCCAGCAGACAGATGAGCGACAGGTCAGAGATGTCACACTTGAGCACACCCCGGGCAAAGCGAGGGTCAAGTGTCCGCTGGTCCTGGAAGTCCACCACCGAGTGGGAGGGGTCCACCACAAACCACACACAGATGCCAAGCAGCTGCAGGGAGATGAGGCTGAAGGTGATGGCCAGCTGGGAGGCCGGGCTGATGAAGCGTGGCGCGCTGACCGACCGTTTGCCCTGCTCAAAGATGCGGTAAATGCGGTTGGTCTTGGTGAGCAGGGCAGCGTAGCTGATGCTCATGCCGAGCCCCAGGAAGATACGGCGGAGTGAGCAGGTCCCCAGGTCTGGCTCTGCGATCATGAGGAAGGTCGTGGCGTAGCACAGAAAGATGCCCGCCAGCAACACGTAGCTCAACTCCCGGCCCGAGGCCTTGACGATAGGAGTGTCATTGTAGCGCACAAAAGTGACCACCACAAACAACGTGGCGGCAATGCCCACCACAGCCAGGAAAAGGGGCAGCACAGCCCAGGGCGAGTCCCACTCCAGTTTGATGATGGGTATAGGCTGGCAGCTAGTGCGGTTCTCCGTGGGTCGCATGTCATAGGGGCAGGTTTTGCAGGTGTAGCGGTCCACCTGGTACTGGTACCCTGTGCAGGGTTCGCAGTGCCAGCAGCAGGCCATGCCCTTTACCGTCTTCTTCCGCTCACCCGGCTGGCAGGGCAGACTGCAGATGGAGCGCGGCAGCTGCTGGCCACTCCCTGGCCACTGCATCCGCTCTATCTGGCAATGACAGCACCATAGAGTTGGCTTCAGGATATGCTGGCAGCGCCCAGACCTCACCCTGAGATCGTCTCTGGCTGCACACCTGGATCGGTCCATCACTGGCCAAACGCTCACCTTCCTGGACTTCATCAGAGCTGACTGGCTGACAGTTGGAATCAGACAACTTACCCATGTGACCCAGACACCACTAACCCAGCTAGAATTGAAACTCTCAATACTCCTCTGGAGAAACTGAGTCTAGAGAGCCTAGAAGTGACACCCTAGAGTCATACTGAGCATCAGTGCAGGGCAAAGACCCCAAGAGTCCCGGCTTCCAAACCCCGAGGCCTGGAAAGCATGGTGCCCATTTCAACCCGCCTAGACCTCCGCCTGGGTGGAGCCCCTCCCGTGTGGTTCTCATGCCCCGTGGAGTAGAAGACAACAGCCTCACGGCTCAGCCCTGAGCTCCCTCCACCCAGCAACTCCGGAGTCCTGCTCAGTTGAAAGGAGGAGCAGGGTGCAATCAGAGGCCACTTGAGAGCCCAAAGGTTAGCAGTCCTCTACATCCAGCTCAAAATGAAGCTCAGTGCAGGGTTCTGAGGATGCAGTTGCTGCAAGCAAAGGGAGCCACAGGAGTGTGTCACACCACAGGAGTGTTGTCACACCCAGGAGTGTGTCACACCACAGGAGTGTTGTCACACCCAGGAGTGTGTCACGCCCAGGAGTGTGTCACACCACAGGAGTGTTGTCACGCCCAGGAGTGTGTCACACCACAGGAGTGTTGTCACACCCAGGAGTGTGTCACACCACAGGAGTGTTGTCACACCACAGGAGTGTTGTCACGCCCAGGAGTGTGTCACACCACAGGAGTGTTGTCACACCCAGGAGTGTGTCACGCCCAGGAGTGTGTCACACCACAGGAATGTGTCACACCACAGGAGTGTGTCACACCACAGGAGTGTGTCACGCCCAGGAGTGTGTCACACCACAGGAGTGTTGTCACACCCAGGAATGTGTCACGCTACCAAATCCCTCACAACATTGTAAGAAGGGATTTGTGTGGCCAGGAAGAGCTGCAGGTGCTGACCAGGGAGTCTGGTTAACTAGGTAGCCCTGGTCAAGGGAGTCCTCCAAGGGCAATCAGTTAGTTTGTTCTCAGAGCAGCAAGCCTGGCCAGATGGGACAACATGTGCACATGTGTGTGCGTGTTTGCTGAATGCCCTCTCCTACAGGAATGTGCTCAGATGGTTGAAGCTCTTCGGAGAGCTCCAGAACTGAGTAGCAGGGAGTAGGGAAGGGCAAGGCATAAAGGAGACCTACATGAAGAGGTTTGCGTGGGCTCTGTATATTATAGAATGTATCACTCCAGCAGCCAAAGGGAGCAGTGGCTATGCAGTGGTCCTGAAGGAAAGATGAGGTCCCAGGACGATGATGGATATTCTGGAAAACCCTGGTTCCCAGAAAGAACCTAGGGTCTGCACTATGCCCGGGGGGCTGCGCACCTTTGAGAAAACACTTTGACCCATTAAGCCGCTGCTCTCCACCTGGTCCAAGAGTTGCTGGTCTGAAGTCACCTTGCCTCTCGTCACTCCCAGTGACTCCCACAGGGAGTCCCGTAGGACCTCACTAGGATAGCTTCCTTCACCTACAGATCTCCTTAGGTAGCCTGGTCACCCTGGTTCTCTCCCTCAGCTCCAGCAAGATTGCCTGCTGTGGCTCCTTGGGCAACCGAAACCGAGTCACCCAGGGAGAAAGCTGGAAAGCCCAGCCCTCATCTTACCTCACTGCTGTGACCCAGTCCCTTCCTTAGATCAGGGGCAGAACAGGCAGCAGGAGGGTGCCAAGCTGGGACTTGGAAACAGACAGACCGGCAGGGAGGGAAGAGGGGACCTTCAGAACTACACACACACCTACCCAGCCTTCAAGGCCCAGAGCTACCAGCCTCTCGGGAAGATCACACAGTTAGAACGGCAGTACAGAGAGGTGCGCACGTGCTGAACTGCCACTGTGAACAGGCCTGGCTGCCTCTGTCCTCTGAGAAAAGCATGCCTGATCCGCCCGCTCTCCGTCCAACCCTGGAGAACCATGTTCCAGGAACAGGCTCTGTCCCTCCAAGCCAGGTGACCTCCCTAGGGACAGTACCCTGAGACATTTGCTCCAGCTGGGAAGGCTCTGGGGTGTGGAATGAGAGGGTCTGTGCTGGGCAGGCTGCGGGAGCTCCTTGCCTTGAGAGGATACCTGGAAGAGACTGTAAGGTATCAAGCTCTGCCCTCTGGGAACACGCGTCCTGCAGTGCAGAGACGAAGCCCCAGACAACTCACTATGTTTCCTCTCAACAACAACAAAACCCCAAACAAAACAAAACTGTTTCATTGCTGGGGGTATCACCCCAAGGGCACCTCTTGGGTAAAATGGCTGCCTTCTAGTGAGGTCTTGGCAGCCAGGGACTCACTCTCAGATAGCTTGGTGTCAGCCAGTGACCTCTGACCCCGCCAGGCGCCTGCACTCTGCCTCCCATGCTCCCTCCCTGTCCTCAGGCTTACTCTGAGGTGCAGGTGGTCAGTCCAGGAGCCGATGACTTTGTACTCAGCCGAGCCATTGCGCAGTTGGTACTGGTAGATGTCATAACGTCCTGGTGCGTCTCCGTTCTCATTGAAGGTTACGGGGTTCCCTGCGATGCCTGCATGGAAGGACTTTGCTGAGCCTTCACCCTGGCGCAGAGACAGCGGCGTCTCTGAAAAGAAGCCCGCCCAGAACATCTGCAGAGACTGCCATTCCCACCCTCATGAGCCCAGACCTCTATACCCTGCAGCTGCAAGGCCCAGACCACCCCAGAGACAAGTAGTGTCCCGCTCCAGGCCCCCACCTGAGAAATTGACGTTCCGGATGTACTTAAGCAGCTGGGTACCATCCACGGGGTCCATGCGAGGGCAGAGTCCTATGCGGCCAGGACACAGTTCACGATGCATGGCGTGCAGTGCGTGGCCCATGGCGTACACCGCGTCAATCACAAACTGCACCTTCCCCTCCTGCTCGTAGGCTGAGTCCTGCCCGATGCGTTCTCGGTCTGTGAAGGAACGCCATGCCAGGCACCCGTGAGGCCCTCTGAGCTCAGCAGAGCAGCGGGACCCGGAGCATGGCCCGGGCTGGGCACAGCCAGGTCTCCCCATGACTGCTTCATCAACATGTGTATACGGAGAGGGTGCTCCAATGGAGCCCAGAAAGTGACCTCAGAGGGTAAAAGGGTGAGTCCACGGCCTACACTGTACCCCACTAGGCCCCAGAACAGCCAGGACAAGCCCCTTGATCCCGCCTCTTCAGTAGGCAGCCCTGTAGCATGTGCTAACCCTCTCTCAGCTGACTGGGATCACCAAGAAAACAGTCACCCCCACAGGCTTGGGAGCAGCCAGGACAGGAGCTGTGTCTCTTCCAAGGGCCGTGGTATCCCAGAAGTAGCTCTCCGTGGGCTGCCACTCCAGACCTCGACACCCTCTTCCTAAGACACAAACAAAGGAGGCCCAAAGAGGCTAAATCTGGCTGCCTGATGCCCTCAATGTCTTCTTGTTGCTTGACATCCGTTGTCACAGCCCTGCAATGCTTCCCAGTTCAGTCACGGCCTTCCCAGCAGCGGCCTGAGGGAACCCCCAGTAGCCATGTCACCACAGATTGAAGCACCCCCACCTCCTCCACATACCCCCCAGTGTAGGGTACCATCCTCCCAGAAAAACAGCTGCCATCTTCATCAGGCCAGCTGTGCCTGCATCAATAGCTCCTCACAGCTGGATGCCATCACGGAAGGAAGGGACGTGAGGGTCACTGGACCTCGCCTGACTCTGTAGCCACTTCTCCCAGCCACTTGAACACAATTCTTCCCTAATTACATGTGGCCTTGGATTACAAGGAGGTTCTAGAGCATCCAAGCTGAGGAACATGGATGGAGGGAGGCTCCATCTCTGTGGCCACAGAGGAGCTGTCATTCAAAGTGCAGATCTTTCAGTGTAGCTACTGTGAGGCCGCCCATACGCCTGCCTGTAACCCCTTCCCCATGCTCTCATCAGTCTCCCAGGTGAGCCGCGGGAGACTCAAACCTTGGATGTGACTGGGACCTTACAAGGAGGCGGTAGGGGAGTTACACATTCCTGGGAAGGCTTCTTACAACACTCCCCTGCGTGGCCACCCAGACTCTTTTCGGGAGCAGTGTGTAAATCCCCGAGCCTCCAGAGGTCTGGGTGTCTTCAGTGGGTCTGCCAACCCTGCTGAGACTGTGAAGGGACGAGGCCCAGGCAGGTGGCCAAACAGTGTCACCTAGGCAGGAGTGGCCAGGATGGGGGCTTCTGAAGCAGCAGCTCCTGGCCTGGGCTCTGTGTGGTGGTGAGGATCATAAAAACTATACCTTCCAGGAACTGCTGAGCTTGCCTGAGTCAGAGGCTGTGCTGGGCCCTGATGTGCCTGGCTTCGTGGATCAGCTCCTGAGTATTATGTTTTTAAGATTTATTTATTTTATTTTATGTATATGAGCTTTTGGTCTGCATGTATGCATGGGCGCCATGTGCACGCCAGTGGAGGTCAGCAGGGCATTGGATCCCCTGAAGCCACAGTTATACATGGCTGTGAGCCGCCATGTGGGTCCTGGGAATTGACCTGGGTCCTCTGGAAGAGCAATGAGTGCTCTTAGCCACTAACCCATCTCTCCATCCCCCTTCTCTTTGTGACATTTTTTGAATTACATTTATTATTTATTATGTGTGTGAACTCATATACCACAGCCCACATGTGGAGGTGGAGAACAGCTTGGAGGAGTCAGCTCTGTTTGTACCATGTGGGTCTCGGGATTGAACCCTGGATGCCACGGTCCCTTTGCAATGGTGAGGCAGGGTCCTGGCGGGAGCTAGATGCATGCGTTCTAACCCCAGGCCTCTCCCTGGTGCTGGGTATGAGAAGGAAGCAGCAGAAGGCTGAAAAGAGGGTCCAGGGCCTCAGAGGTGTTGATAGGAGAAGGGAGAAAGTAGACAGGAACTCCAGGAAGCCCAGGGAGCTGGCAAGCCATAGCCCTGCACACTGCCTAGCCACGGAGTGAAACAAGGGCACCGGCTGGGTCTTAGCCACACTCCCAGATTCTGCCCAAGGACATGGAGGGCATACACAGAGGCCCCATGGGCTGGATTAACATTCAGCCCCCATTCTCTAGGAACTCTGGAAGTCAATGTGTCCATCCCCCTGCCCAGGGCACCTCAAAATCAGACCTGGGGTAGGGAGAGCTCAGTGCCATTTCTAGTGTGTACCCCACTGTCCAATACCCTCACACCAGTAAGGCATTCACGGTCCCTGAATCCTGGAGGTAGGGCTGATGGGCAATGGCACCTGCCACTAGTGGCTGGCTGGTCACTTAGATTCCTGGCCAGGACTATCCTTGGCTCGGCCAGGGTAGGTATTCATTGGTTGAGAGTGGACACTGGAGATGCCAGCAGCAATAGCCTGGGGCAGGGGAGCAGTTGGTTGCCTGCCTCTACCCTCAGAGGCCAGGAGAGGCATGCTCCAGCCACGCAGACAGGGTGGGGTCTCTGGGTGGTATGGTGAATGTCCCGATCTCCAGAACCAGCCTGGACCTCCTCCCACCACACTGCCCAATGCCTCCTCCGAGCCCCACTGTCTAATCTGCTAAGGGTATTGTCAGTTCTGGGTCAAGACACAAACAGCTGGAGCAGCAGAATGCGGATCCTCCAGTTTGCCCATCCCATCTTCCTGTCAGAGCCTCCACCACGGGGTGCTGAGAGGCCGGGAGAGAACACGGCAGCAGAAGATGGGGGCTGGGCTCAGTTCCCAAAATTCTCTCCTAGAACCAGCTCAATATCCCAGCCAAGACCCCCTCCTGGTACCCCACACCCAGGCCCTGAACTCCATTCCCTCGCAGTCCCCTGCCACCTTCACTCAGGGCACACTCTGTAAGAAGTCCGTTAACGGCCAAGGATACGGATGCAGCAGGAGGTGGCAGCAGAAAATGTGGCTCCAAGCCAGCAGCCCCTCTGGAGCAATATCCCTGACCTCTCCTGGCCCTGGCTCCCCCTGGAACCCTTCCACAGAATCATGATGGAGCACTGACTCCGGGGCCACTCTGTGCTTCCTCTGGGGTCATAGGTCACTGGGGAAAGAGATGCTAAGGACGCAGACACCCTCCAGGAGCTGTCTCGGCAGGGGTGCTGTGGAAGGGCTCAACGCAGACTCATGCCCAGCCCTCCTGACTCTCCAACTGGCAGTATCACAGGGCTGGCCACCGACGCCTCAACATGCTAGCCCAGCTACAAATTAAAATGGCCACCCGAGAGTGCCCAGGCTGTGAGGGCCTTCTCATCTCTCTCTTCTGTGTCTCTCCCTCTCTCCTTCCTTTTCCTTCCCTTCCCAGCCTTGGACTCCTGGCCTGTACCCTACAGAAGGTAATAATGACCGGCTAAAGTGCCCTTCAGTGGGATGGTGATCTGAACCTCTTGCTCCACGGACCCCCCCCCATACCATCCCCCTGTCTAGCCAGGCCAGAGACAGCATTAGGACCCCTGTCTGCAGGTCTAGAGCAGGGAGGTGGCAGGAGAAAAGGGAATCAGGTGTCCTCTCTCACAGATGCACAGAAGCCCAGGCCCAGCAGGGGCCTCGCAGCTCTGGGAGGAGGTGAGGCACGCGTGCAAAGAGCCACAGGAGGAAATAAATTCCAGACACATGGCGCAGTGACAGCAGCAACAGTTTGAAGATGTCCTAATTGTGTCCCGGGGCACCGTAAGGCAGAGATGCATTTGGCTCAGCCACGGGTGACAGGCAGCGGGGAAGGTGGGGAGGATTTTCTCTCTCAAAGCCCTGAGCGGTGGTTACTGCAGAGACCGCAGCCTTTGTCGCCAGGTTGTAAATTGTAATCGGAATGAGTTTTCAAGGTTGAAATAATCAGAGTCCACAGCTCCTCTCCACTCCCCCACGTGAGCCCACCCTGCCACCATCCTGAGTGTCATTCCTGTAGACACTTTCAGAATCGAGCCAGTTCCCTCGCCAGCCAGATCCACACGTTTGTGTACACACACACACACACACACACACACACGCCCATACACGGACATTCAAATAAACACACATGTGATACACACACGAGTCTCCTCGCTCTGGACGGAACCACCCCATAAGGAGGTGCGGGCGAGACTCACTTCCGTGTCCTCTTCAGCCCTCCCAGGCTGAGCAGGCGTTATACCTGACTCCACGCCCGCCCGTTGTTTATGTTTTTGTTTGGTTAGTTAGGTTTTGTTTGATTTTTGGAATAGGGTTATACTCTACAGCTCAAGATAGTCTCCAGGGTGATCCTCCTGCCTCAGCCTTCCAAGTGCTGAAATCACAGGATCTGTCTCCCTGGGAACCTCCAGGACATCGCAGGTGAGGGGGCCTGCTGAAGCTGGCTGAGTTCAGTGGGTGCTGCACAGCCTCCAGAGTCACACCGTGAGGCCACTCCCTCCCAGGATTCCTTCATTTTCTGGCAGCCCCTCCTCCCCTCCCCCTTCCCCTAACCTCCTGCTCACTCAGATGCTCACAGCAGTGTATGCTGACACCTCCCTGGATCCTAAACCAAGCTCCGGCCTGTCCTTGGCCCACTCCTCCTCCATCCTGCTCCTCCATTGCCTGCTGAGGGCCAACCTCAGCTTCTTGTCTTCTTTCCCTGGCCTGAAGGCCTTCCACAGGTTCCGCAGTGACAATGAAAAATTGACAATGAAACCTGACCCGTGCTCACCACTGTTGTGCTGTCCCTCCTGTTTTACAGCCAGCCTCCTTGCCATCTCCACCGTCCACCTAGCAGCCTCCTTCCCAGGCAGCAGGCAGCAGGTTGAAGACCCTTGGATTGGCTAGGCTTTGCTGAGTGCCTAGTGACCTCCCTAGCCTTCCCTCTCTAGTCTTGCTCTGCTTCAGCCCTGTGGGAGAGGCTCTCATGGGTCCATCTCAGGCACTCTGCACACACCGCCCCCTGCACACACAGCCCCCTGCACACACCGCCCCCTGCACACACCACCCTCTGCACACACCACCCCCTGCACACACCGCCCTCTGCACACATGGCCCTCTGTACACACACACCACCCTCTGCACACACCGCCCCCTGCACACACTACCCTCTACACACACCGCCCCCTGCACACACTACCCTCTGCACACACGGCCCCCTGCACACACACACCACCCCCTGCACACACTGCCCCCTGCACACACCGCCCCCTGCACACACCACCCTCTGCACACACGGCCCCCTGCACACACACACCACCCCCTGCACACACCGCCCCCTGCACACACCACCCTCTGCACACACACCGCCCCCTGCACACACACTGCCCTCTGCACACACTGCACTCTGCACACACGGCCCTCTGCACACACGGCCCCCTGCACACACCGCCCCCTGCACACACCACCCTCTGCACACACACCGCCCTCTGCACACACACCGCCCCCTGTACACACGGCCCCCTGCACACACCGCCCCCTGCACACACCACCCTCTGCACACACACTGCCCTCTGCACACACGGCCCCCTGCACACACCGCCCCCTGCACACACCGCCCTCTGCACACACACCGCCCTCTGCACACACCGCCCTCTGCACACACCACCCTCTGCACACACACCGCCCTCTGCACACACCACCCCCTGCACACACCACCCTCTGCACACACACCACCCTCTGCACACACACCGCCCTCTGCACACACACCGCCCTCTGCACACACACTGCCCTCTGCACACACGGCCCCCTGCACACACCGCCCCCTGCACACACCACCCCCTGGACACACCGCCCTCTGCACACATTGCCCTCCACCTGGCCTGAGCGCTCTCTGCTTACCACACGCCACTCTCTCAGCCATGCAAGCTATCTAGGCTCTGGGAGCTCCCAGCTTCCCTCCAGTGTCCCCAGGACCAGTTCTCTCCTCTCTGGAGCTGTCAGACTGTACCACTCTCCTGACCACACTGCCAGAACATTCTGAGGCAGGTTTGCTCAATGAGCACAGGCGGGCACAGTCAGCCTCTCTCCCTCTCACCCTCCCCCTGTCGTGTGTGTGTGTGTGTGTGTGCGTGTGCGTGTATGTATGTGTCCTGTGTGTGTGTCGAGGGCCAGCTTCATCAAGTATACCACTTACCAGGGTAGGAGCAAAAATAGGCTCATATTTTTAGGTCTCCGTGTGTGTGTGTGTGTGTGTGTGTGTGTGTGTGTATAGGCCAGAGGTCAACTTCAGATGTCATTCCTCAGAAGCCATCCACATAGGGATTTTTATTTTTGTTTCTGTTTTGAGGTAGGGTCTCTCACCAGCCCAGATTTATTGCATGGGCTAGGGACTGGTCACCGAGCCTGGAGATCTGTCTGTCTCCCTGTTCCTATAACGGAATCACAGGCACACACACATCCACACATCGGGCTTGGTAAGCTCAGTTGCTTACGCTTGCAAGGCAAGTGCTTTCTGACTGAGCCGTCTCGCAGCCCCAGAGCCAGCCCCTAAATAAAAGCCAGCGATTTCCGGGATGTGTAACCCAGAGAAAGGCTTGGGGCATGCTCCGGTCACCAAACACCTGACAGTCTGAACAACTATGAGTTGGCAATGGGTGCAAGGTGGCACATAGTAGGTGTTCCCAAAACACTGTCCTTCCTCACTTTTCCCAAAAGGAAGACTTCCTTGGTCCCTCCATGGAGAAGAGGTAGGAAGATCCTAAAGAAGCCTGAGGCAGGACATCTCTAGAGCCCAGGGTCCAAATCCCAGCTCTGTCATTACCACCTGTACGACTGTAGGCCAGTAAGTGCTTACCTCACCGGGCCTCAGGTTCCTCATCTGTGAAGTGGGTCACCTTAAAGACGAAACACAAGATCCCAGGGCAGATCTTGATGATACGTGGGTGAACGCAGTTTAAGCTGGCTGCAGGGACGGCTGTGCTGCTGTTACGGCTGCAGCTAGCACGATGGGTAACCAGCGCCTCCCTACACAGCCCCTGCCATCGCATCCCGCCCTCCCTCTCCGGACTTCCAGCCCCTGGGAGCAGCCAACAGTAAATTTTTCCGATCTCCTCATAAACCGAGCCTTCCTCCACTCAGCCATCACCTGGCTGGCAGCGCTGTCAAAAAGACAGATGCCACATCTGCTTTGTTTATGACTTTAATTCCCAAGCCTGCTCAGTGAGCTCCTGGGGAGGGGCTGGGCACGGAGGAGGCAGGTGGCAGGCACTGCCCTCCTGGGCCTGACAGCCTCAGACTGCTCCTCTCCGTGACCCGTCTCAGTCAGTGTGGGCAACCCACGGACCCACAGCAAGCCAGCTCCCATCGTCCCAGTAAGGTTGTGAGGGAGGGCCAATCCCGTCCCAGGGCTCTGGAGGCTGAGCAGGGTGGCAGAATGCCAGTTACAAATGAGGACCTGTTCAAGGTCACGCTGGCAAGTGGCGGCGAGACACACACCCAGGTCTACAGCTCCCACAGCTGTGCTGGGAAAAATCCGTGCACTCGGGTGCCTTCCTCATCTGCATCCACATAGCCTGTACCCATTACTGCAGGCCAGCCCTCCATGCACCCTTGAGTGATGCTGAGACCTCCAAGCCCCCCCAGGTAGCCCCATCACTTAACAGACCCCATGGAATGAGCACTGCTTCTCTCTGGTCTCCAAGGACCCAGGGCCGGGTTCCACGGTTCCCAGCATGTCCTGTCTTACTGCCTCTTCTCTTCTTTCCTATCCTAAACAAAGCTGTTCCAGAGGAAGCCACCTTCAGGACCACTGCAAGGAACAGAGCAGTGCTGATATGGGAAAGGGCTGGAAGCCAGGCTCCAACGCAGTGGGAAGGTGGACATGCAAGTCCCACCAGGCTTCTGGCTGTTTGGATGAAGATAAAAGAGGCCCTGGAGTTGAGGAGGGAGAGGGAGATATGGAGCAGGGTAGGGCGCCTACTTCGGCTCCAAGGCCATGATACTCGGAGTCAAACTGCATCCAGCCAACTCTACCACCATGATGCTTGGGAGGGACCTCAGTTTTCTCTTCTACGAAATGGGTTCTAGCCCTGAGACAGCCTAAATCACCCGCCCTCAGGATGACATCTTCTACAGCAGAACAATCTGTACCGACAGACTCGGGGGATAGCCAGGGTCTTCCACTGGGTGCTGTCCCTCCATGGCATCCTATCCATCGGCTTGTGCCTCCCTCCTCCCCCTCCTCGCCACAAAGCCCCTGGTGTCTGCAGAGAACAACTCCCGGGGAATTTAAGACCCTGGTGTTCCGGATAGTGTGGTTCCAGTAGTAGGGAGGCGGGAGCAGGAGGATCACTGTAAATCTGAGACCAGTGGGCTACAGAGTGAGACTCAAAAACAAACAAACAACAAACCAGGCCTGGTGGTGGAGCCTACAATTCTAGCGCTTGAGAGGTGGAGGCAGGAGGGTCAAGAGTCCAAGGTCACCCTCAACTACATCAAGACTTTGAGACCAACCTAAGCTATAAGAGACCGTGTAAACAAGATAGACGCTCTCGGGATAGAGTGCCCGACTGCCCGAGCATTCATGAGTTTCCCCCAGGTCGTTTCCTGTGCACTAAGCTGCAAATCCAATGCCCCACCCCAAGTCCCCATTTTAGGCACCAAGGGAGCTTTAAAAGCCACTCCCACCCGTGATGGGGACCTCAGCACTCCCCAGGTGGCTCTAATGCACAGCCAGGCTTCAGAGCTTCCGCTTTCCAGCTCAGAGAGCATTTCCATTAGCGCCCTCCCTTCCTCCTGCAGACCCCCCTGGGCCGCTCACATCAGCCCCATTTCTCAGAGGAGCAATCCAAGGCCAGAGGGTCACGGGGCTGTCCCCAGGCACGCAGCAGAGCTCCACAATCAGGCAGTGAAGGCTCTGGGATTGCACCTGGGCACTGCCTCAGACATGTTCAGTCTGAAGCTGAGTCTGAATCCCCACAGACAGGAGGGGACTCCAGAGAGCCCTGATCCTCACCTTAATGATGAGGCAGGACGCCCCAACTGTCCATCTCACCTCACTTCCAGGCATGCCTACCCACCCTGGGAACCGGCTCTGGGAAGCCATGATTAGGGTGTTCACACAATGTTCCCACCCCAGAGGGACAAAGGAGCAAGTGGACAGGACACGTGATCTACCTGCTCGTGAGGGCTCAGCCCGTCACTAGACATGTGCGTCTCTGTATGTATGTGTGTGCGCACGTGTTTGTGGGGAGGAGCACACATGCACATGTGTGCAGAGGTCAGATGACAGCCTTGGGGTCACTGCACGGGCACCTTCACCTTTTGTTTGCGAGCTGTGCAGAAAACCAGGGACCACCTCCTCCCACCTCCCCGTGCCCCCCCGTCTCTCCACCCCTGGGATAGCAAGCCATGCCTGGCTTTTCCTTTTATTTAGATTTATGGTTTAGTTTTATGTGTATTGAGTGTTTTGCATGTATGTCTGTGCACCATGTACATGCAGTGCCTATGGAGGCCAGAAGAGGGCATCGGATGCCCTGGAACTGGAAGTACTGATAATTGTGAGTCACCCTATAGGTGCTGGGAACAGAACCTGGGTCCTCTGCAAGAGCAGTAAGCACTCTTCACTGCTGTGAGCTGTAGGGATCGGAACTCAAGTCCTCACAACTGCGGGGTGAGTGCTTTACCCACGGAGCCATCGCCCCAGCCCCATATGTCCGTACTTGCACGGCCTCTGTGATTGCTGCCTGACATTGCTGTGCAACCTTTCACACTGCTTGGCCTCTCTGAGTCTCCATAGCCTCCTTTACACTTGAAATGGAAGGGTTTCTAGAGTTGGGAGGGTGAAATGAAATCCTGTCAATCAGAAGCCTAACATGCAGAAGCATGAGAAACAGACTCATGAACCTCCACACGAGACCCCGCGCACCCCGGCTCAGGCCCACCACTCGTGCACACGCACAGCTACACACACTGCCCCCCGACACACCCACACACATGTTCTGCAGACTGTGACCCCAAGAGGACGACATTGCCCAGGCTGCTCGTCCCTGTGGGCTGCAGCCACCAGAGGGCAGCATATCTCTCATGCTCCCGACCCCCACTCCTCCACTTCATCTAGCTCCCTCCCGCCGCACCTAGGGAACCTCAATCGGCCAAAGATTCCTTGAGGCATGTCTCCACCCGCATCTCCCGCACTAGCTGCCCAGGACACTCCAGAGGCCATAAGACAGAAGCCTTTACCCTCGGTGAGGTACCACATGAATGTAGCGCCCAGAACCCCAGGTCACGCAGGGGGTTCTGGCCGCAGAGCTGCTCAAATCCAGAATTCTCAGGACCTGGGTCCAGATGCACATGAAGCAAGGGTCAGGCTGCAATCTCGGGGTGGAGAGCCTCAGGCCTTGGTTCAAACCCTGCCTTGGCCCTTGGCACCTGTGGGAACTAAGATCCCTTTCTCAGACCTCCCCCCACGTGATCCCTTTGGGGCTCAGTTTCCCCCATAGTGCTCCCTGTGGCTGTGAAGGGCGGCTGCCCTCCCCCACAGCTCTTCCTGCTTCTTTTCGAATGGATTTTGTTTCTACAGCGCTCTCCCTCTGACCCAGCCCATGATTTATTTATCTTGTTTATCGTCTGTCTCTCCATTAGAATGAAAACTCCATGAGGATTCAGGCGCTTTTGTTCTCTGTCCTCCATAAGAACAGGCCCAAGCGGTCCGTGAGCAAGCCCAGGGCTTGCTGAGTGATCGGTGAAGCCCCTGGCGGGCGGGTCGGGGGTGCCCGGTGCTGAGTGGCAGGCGTGGAACCGGCTGTGCAGGTCAGTCCAGCACAGTGAATCCCAAGGCGGTGAGACACCTCTGTGAGACCTGGGGGAAACCTCCTCCAGCTCTGCCCTTGGAGGGAACACAGTGCAGGCCTTGCACTCTGAGCTCTCAGAGTCACTGTAGGCTGCGCCCTACTCTGGCTATAGCCCTGTTCCTTCAGCCCGGACCAATTCCACTCTCAGGCCTCTCCCTTCGCATGTCCACAAGGGAGGGGCAGCCTCTGAGTACCAGGCCTTAAGCCCCACTAGTTAGGCTCTTGACTCTTCTGGATTTGGTCAGAGAACAGGGTTGGTGCCACATGATTGGCTGGAGTTCGGAGGGCCTAGCATCTATCTGGCCTCGCAGCCAGCAGGCACTGCCGCCACTCCCACAGGCCCCCACCCCGCCCCCACCCCGCCCCCACCCCACCCCCACAGTCCCTACCTTCTGCAGGTTCCGCCTCCCACGGGCCCACCCCCCACCCCCACAGTCCCCACCTTCTGCAGGCTCCGCCTGCCACGGGGCCCCGCCCTGCAATCCCCACTCCCACGGTCCCACGCTCTGCCGACAGCCCCACCACAGGTGCGTGCTCACTGGTACACTTCTTGAGGTGGCTTCCCTTCTTGAGTGCATGGCGGCTCAGCTTGCAGTGGAAGTTGTCCTCCCAAAACTCGGCAAACCAGATGTTGCGCCTGTTGTTGTCCAGCGTGCGGCTGGAGAAGTATCGGTCGAACCCTGGCAGGGAATGGGGGTGTCAGGGCCTCCTCCCTGCCCTCCACACACACACCCAGGCAAGCAGATAACCGGGACCAGGAAGGGAAAGAAGCATCCTCTGACCTGGGACCCAGACAAAGCTTAAAAAAATAAAAACAAAAACAGACACGGCATAGTTTTGTGCCATGCAAAATGCAAAGAGCTGGGTTAGGTCCCGGGGAGCACATATAATTTAGAGCCACAGCCTGCATGGCAGAGATGCTCTCACGGGTCAGGCCCAGCCTGGGCACATAGAGGAAACTGTGGCCAGAGAAGGCAGGGCGTCATTTAGAGCAAACAACAAGACCAGGTCCGGCACTGCCTCCTCAGTCTAGAACATCCCCATTGCCGACAAACACCACAGGCTTCTCTTGCCCTCTGCAAGCTGCCCAGCTCCCTTCCTGTTCAGGCAGCTCTACCTTGGGGCTGGCACTGGTAGGGCAGTGCCCTCTCCCCCTGCCCAGAGACCCTCTAGGCTCATCCCATCAGGGATCCCAATGGAACTCAGGGGACTGAGTTATGAGGGACAGAGGGAAATGTAGTCTGGCCTGTGGTGGAGCTGGGCAACTCTTTGTTGGGTGGACTATTACGGGATGTTTAATAGCATGGCTGGCCTCCACCCACCAGACTCCAGGAGCATCACCCAATTACTATGACAACCAATCATATCTCCAGAGGAGAACCAGTGGCCAGGTATGGTGGCGCACACCTTTAATCCTAGCACTAGGGAAGCAGAGGCAAGTGGATCTCTGTAAATTCAAAACCAGTTTGGTTTGCCTAGTGAGTTCCAGGACATCCAGGGCTACTTAATGAGACCCTGTCTCAAAAACAAAAGAACAGATGAGAATCAGTGTCCTTAAAATGTTCCCAACGTCCCAGACAGAAAGGGTACTTAAGTCTTGGGTTCAAATCCCAGCTCTGTGAGTCAATGGCAGAGCCGCCGGGAGGCCAAATGAGGACCTGGCAGAGGCCAGCATCTGTCGCATGGCACCGGTTAGTCGTTTTGTGCTCATCGTGGCTCAGTGTGACTGAGGGGGTGTGGAATTTTCCACTGCCTGTGCTGGCTGGGCCTCAAGGTGAAGAGAGGACACTCTATGTGACCTTCGGCAAGTGATGGAGAGGCAGATGAGAGGCTGGCTCCTGAGGTCCTTTCCAGGCCTGTCACCTCAACACTGGTTTTCACCGAGTAGAACAAAGGTAACCAGAAGGCCCTGGGAGCCATCTCCCCTTCATGAGACAGGGTGCTACCAAATCAGACTACCACCAGGATGCTAACCTCATGCCCCACACCCTGCAAGACTCCGGCCAGAGAGCTTTATTCCGACCTGAGATGACTGTGGCTTTCACCCCAGAGGAAGGGGTGTGGGCAAGGCAGAAAGGAAGGGAGGCAAGACAGAGCAGGGTGCCCAGTCCCTGCCACTGGCCCTGAGCAGGCTCCACCCAAACATGCTGCCACGCAGACCTCTCCAAGACAGGGGAAGGGTCCCAGATAGGAGAGGGATGAGTCGGACAGGCTAGGGACTCTGTCATGACCACATGCCTGGCTTATCCCACAACCCAAAGCAGCTAAGAAGCCACAGGGACAGTCCTGGGCCTGCTCTCCAGTTCCGTCATGCTAGAGGCCTCTGCATGCAAGCGGTTACAGGCCAATGAAGAGGTAGACAAGACAGGGGACAGAAGAGGATGGGAGTGGACAGGAAGCCATGAGGGAGGACGGGGCGTCATCCCCACCTGCTGGGCCTACCTCGGACAGACATCCTCTTGGGGAGGATGGTGACAGCACCCTCGGCCACCTCCTCCAGGCGCAGCACGGGAGCGCTCTTGGAGCCCCAGCTGTCAGAGCCCATCCAGAAGAAGTGGCCAGTCTGGTTGGCCCTGCGCGCTGCTTCCAGCACCCTCCTGTGGGGACACAGCAGCCCAGCCCAGGTATGTACGGCTGCCCAGCTGCCCCACCCTCTACGCCTATCTCCCAGGCTGTATCTGGACCCTCCATCCACACTCTAGAGCCCAGAACCCATGCCTGCCCCTACTTCCAGCCACATAGGATACCCCACGCACAGCCTATGCTCACCCCCAGACTGTATCCTCGCCCCTCGCCCCGGGCTCACAATCACTGCTGCCTGCCAGTGCTCCAGACCTGGAGTCCCCAGCTCTTTGGCCTATGCCTATCCACGTGACTACAGTGACCTTACTCATCCAGGTCTATCTCCGTGAGCCTACATCTGGCTCTGCAAAGACCACCTGTGCGCCCCCAAATCTATGTCTGCCCCCACTTGGGTTCCAGATGACATCTGTTGAACCCCTATCCTCTCAGAGGCAGGCTCTCCGGCATCAGGCCACCCCACAGCACGACCCTCTTTCACATGGATGCCACAAGGTACTCGTCCATCCGACCCTCCTCCGCCAGAGGTCAGACCCTTCCAGGGCTGCTCCAGTGCTCTCAGCCCTAACCGCTGCTCTTGGGGGGGGGGGACTGATCAAGGGTCACAGCCCAAGCCCATCACAGGGCTGAGGAGACCATTGGCACTCCACTGGTCTTGAACTGGGTCTCTCTCAAGTCCAGCTCTTCAGAGGGAAGAAGAGGAGCGGGTAAAATCCCTTGACCTCACTCTCTTGGAGAGAAGTTGGGAACTCTCCTGTGGGAGACAAGGACCCCAGATACTGCTCCTGCAGCCCCAGGGTCCCAGGGTGCAAGGTCTAGGCATGCAGAAGTCTAGGGGAGAGTATGAACTGGACTTCTAGAGGGGAAATATTCTCCCCAAGCCCTGGAACCTGCTGCCAAGCCAGCCCACTGTCACCCGAGGTCCCTGCTCTCATCCCTGCCAAGTCTTGGCCCCTTAGCAGGCCACCACCCACCTTGGGCCACCACTAATGGCAGATGGGGCAGGCACATGGAACCTCAGCCACAGTCCTGTTAATGCTTCCTGAGTCTGAGAAGCCAAGGGGAGTACGGCTCTCATCCCACACCCAGGCCATCACCTGCGTTTATTTTTACCTCAGTCCGCTTCTGAAAACACCGTGGATTTCCAGAAACAGCCTGCCTCCTGCCAGGCTGCCCATGTGGCTCGGCAGAGTCCCATCCAGCTCTGCCCCTAGGCACAAAGACCCGGACCATCACCCTTTTTCCCAATGGGGGGCTTCTCTGAACTGGGGTCCCCTCAGAAGCAGGGGGCCCCAAGTGGAATGCACAGCAGGAGGCAGGGCTGGATCTAGGGGTGTCAGAGAGGAGCCAGGGGGCAAAGGGAAGACTCAGAGAAGCCTGCGATCACTAAGCAACCATTGCCCTCAGGGCATGGAGAGCTCAGGCGCCAATATCTGGGGGACCTGTGTGCTTTGAAGAGGTTCATAGTGCCTGCTCTGTCCCAGAGGGTTCCACGTGAGACCATTATCTGCCTGGAAGCCCTTTCTGAGTGGGTCCTTTCTTCCCTATTCCTGCATTGTCCCAGGGTCTTCTGTGTTGCTGCAAATCAGGGCTCCGAGCAGAGTATAGGGATGGGTTGGAAGGGGGAAGTAGGGCCAGCATTGACCTTAGGGGGCTCCAGGAGAGGGTCACTGAGCCTGGGGCTCACTTTCCTCTGTGAAATCAGGCCTACCTCTTCCCTCAGTTCTGTTCATAAGCAGGGTTCTCTCTCAAAGGTGAACCCTAGGGACCTACAGGGGTTTCTAGAAGCGGGGGTCAAGTGAGAAGCGAGAGGAAAGGAGGGAAGCTGGGAAGGGTCTGCAGGGATAGTTGGTAGAGAGCCCTTGGGCTGGTGACCCCTGACCCCTGTGCAGGCGTGGAGGATACACGGGAGACTGGCAGACCACAGTCCTTGTGCTTAGAGTCACCAATTCTGGGGTCTAGGAAGGAGCCCGCCTACCACAGTGAGAGCAAGAGGTTAGGGAACTTGGCTGAGGTCACACCTCCAGCAGGTGAATTAGGACTACGGAGCGTGTTTCAAGTCCACGAGGCGGCAGCCTCTCCCCTAGGTGTCCCACTGGTCACTTGGCTGGCAGGATGGATGTGGGAAACAGAGAGGGGAAGGGGCCCCACTAGAATAGCTGGTTCCAGCCTGGGGGTCCAACCATTCTGATTCACCCCGTGCCCCTTCCATCTTCCTGGAGGGACATGCCTGGGCTACCATCTGCGGTGGCCACCCTACCTGATGTCATCCTCGTTAGCAAAGATGATGATGGCCCTGGCATTGGATGTTTCCAGGAGGCGTTTGATGATCTTGTCAAACTCCCCGGTCTTGGGTTCCCGAGGAATCTTCACTGACTGGGCAATGCACACGCCTCCTGTGGAGAGGCCCTACCCATCAGCCTAAGCCACCAAGTCTGAGATTCCCCACTTCTCCAACACAGCCCAGGAAACTGACTGGGGTCCCTCTCTTGACTCCCAGAGACCCACATCACGGTCACAAACACCAACCACAGCGTGAATGCAGTGGGTGGAACACTGAAGAACGCTGAACCTCGGTGTCCCTGATGGAGGCTGGCAAGAGCCACACTGCCTATTTGCAACCTTGTTTTTACCAGTTAATGCTGGATCACCTCAAGGCAGTCGCTCAGCCTCTCTGCGTCTCAAAGATCACATTTATAAAGTGGAGATTAGAAGGCGACCTAGTTCACTGGCTGTGAGTCAGCATGAGCAAACCCGCTGTCTGTTGCCCAGCAAGGACCTGGAAGCATCAGCTATTTTTATCAGTATCACCTGAGAAGGTTCTTTGAAGACTTGAGTCTGAGAATAGCCACCCTGGTCACTGGTGTCCCTGCACCCATGTCTGCACACTTCCTATCCCTGTCCCAGAGACCCTGCACCCCACAGGTCCTGGGGCAGGGCTACATGTGCAGCTGCTGGGGTGGGCCAGGGTGAACATAGTGTCCCAGGATACACCCAGCTTTGTGGCCAGCAGACACCAGGGAGCACTTTGAAGTCAGTTCCCAGAGGCTCTTGGAGAGGCCTCTCAGGTGGGTGCATGCCATTCATATATTCATGGCCCACCTGCACGCCCCCTGTGGAGAGCAACCAAGGCCACCTATGGTCATCACTGCCTGGGGCAGGTGAGGAAACTGGAGCCCAGACAGTCTGCCTGGCCCAGCCCTACCCTGCCAGGAGCTGGGGGCTCTAGACAAGACCCTCGAGGCCCCTGATGGGGCTGGGGAGCATCCTATCTCTTAAATTGTGGCCAATTCCATAGCTGCTGTCCTATGTCCCCTGGGCTTCCACCTGGTCTGTCTGCACAGATGCCATGCCCCCAGGTGCTAGTCACACTGGAGGCCCTGGGGGTGGCAGCTCCAGGAGGCTACACCACAGGAGGACACAGCTGTGTGTGAGAGGGCAGGAGGTGGCTTGCCAGCTGGGGAGACATACACAGTGGCAAAGGCACTCACTGAGGGTGGCTGTTTCAGCCAGGGCACACATGTGTACACACACACACACACACACAGGACCGGGTAGTCTTTTGATCACTCCTAGACACACAGCAAGTCTCAAACATGGTCAAGGGAACCAGGCCCAGGGTCCTGATCTGGACCTCCGCCCCTTCCAGCCGTGGGCCACAGAAAGAGCCCGGGAATGGCCAGCTGCCCTCGCTGGCTGGCGGCGTTCTAACGATGGCAGTACTCAGCTCCTGCCAACCTGCCATATGGTCTCTCTCCAGTTAGAAAATGGGCCAATGGCGACGTGTCTTCTCCCCCATCTGGGGAGACAGATGGACAAGAGGAAGAGGCTAGTCCAGGCAGTGGGGATGGGCCACCTGGCTCAAGGATGAAGTGGGAAGCGGGAGTTTATCTCCTACAGGGAGAAAGTGTTAGGTTAAGATACACTCCTGGGCCAGTGCATGCTGGCCTGGCCTGCCTGCCTCATCTTGCCAAGAAGGAGGAGGAAGAGGCGATGGCTCATCGAAGGGGATGTTAGTCACAGGAAACTGAGTGTTGTGTGTGGCCTTGGAGGATATGGTATTTACGGAGCATCCCACACAAGTTGATTGTGACCTAAGAGAGACCACATGAAGTCACTCCTCTGTGGCATGACACCACAATCCCAGCACCGTCTCCCTCCCCACTCCACTGCCCTCAGGCTCTGTGAACTCCATCAAGAGCTGCTGTCCACAATGCAGTATGGAGCAATAGCAGCCGGCAGACAGACAGACAAGAAACAGCCAGTCCCTAGCTATAGGCAGACACACGACCAAGAGGCCTGAAGGAATCTGGAATTCCCATGCCCCCCAAAGCCCTCATGGGTCCCCTTTAGAGATCCCTCAGATCATTCCCCAGGTCCTACTCACCCTCCTACCAGGAACCTGGCTGCCAGATCCCTGTCCAGAACCAACCTTGTGCTAGCTGCAGACCCGCGTCCTAGCCAAGCCAGGGCCTCTGTGTGCTGGCCAGAGGCAGATGCCACAGCCTCTCACTGGAGAGATCTCTGATTACATGCAGCCCGTAGGGCCCGAGACCCCAGTACACACTAGGAGAACAGAGAATCTAAGGCCAGAGAGAAACTTCGCCTTACCTAGAGATACTTAGCAGGTGCAAGCCTCCTCCACATTCTGTGCTGAGCACCGCCTGGTGTTCTGAATGCCTGAGGCTGGGGTCCCACCTCCCACACTTGCTCAGACTCCTCCCCACCTGCTCATCTCCTCCCCACCTGCTCAAGTCCTCCCTACCTGCTTAGCTCCTCTCTACCTGCTCAGACTCCTCCCCACCTGCTCAGACTTCTCCCCACTTACTCAGGCTCCTCCCCACCTGCTCAGGCTCCTCCCCATCTGCTCAGACTCCTCTCCACCTGCTCAGCTCCTCCCCATCTGCTCAGACTCCTCCCCATCTGCTCAGACTCCTCCCCACCTGCTCAGCTCCTCCTCGGTTTCTCACAGTAGTGGTCCTGCAGGATCCTCCTCTCATTCTCTTTTCCCTTTTCTGAAAAATGCTTTTAAATGTAAAAAACGGAAAAAAAATAATGAAAAGACAAACCCTAGGAAGTCAAGTGGAAAAACCTATATTGCTACAGAATATGGTAGACTGCAGAGAGGAGAGCAGGGGAGGGCAGGGGATGATAGGGGAGGGCAGGGGAGGACAGGGGAAGGCAGGGGAGGGCAGGGGAGGGCAGGGGAGGGCAGGGAGGGGAGGGGAGGGCAGGGGAAGGCATCCAGGCCATGCTAGGCTCCCTGCAGGAAACAGGCAGGCAGGAGGTAGTTGGGAATCTCTCTCTCTCTCTCTCTCTCTCTCTCTCTCTCACACACACACACACACACACACACACACACACACACACACACACACACCACTTTCTCTTCCCCTCCTTCCTTCCTAAGCCAGGCTGTCAGCAATCCCAACCTTAAACCTGCTCCCAGGAAAAGAGATAGAAAATGGGCCCTTGAAGGGGTGGGTGGCCGACAGGGTCCTGCCGTGGAACAAGGCCATGCCTAAATGATGGGGTTCTGATAGTAGAGTTCAGGTATCAGAACTGGGTTCCAGTACTGTTTGGGATGGGGATCATCCCGCCCCCCCCCCACCCCCGAGGCTGGGGAGAGAGAGCTGGACTTGGGTCGCCCTGGGTCTGGCTCCCGTTGTCACCCTGCCTGTTCCTGCCCCACCCCCTCTGTACTCGGCACTGTCAACCCGCTCACTTTCTCACCCTACCTGTCCCGTTGAGTTCACACTGTGCAGATGCGCACACACCAACATGGGTGACATCCATGTGGCTTGCTCAGGTTGGCAGCTGCTACCTCACTTCAGGCCTCCCAGGACCTGCCTCTCTGACAACCTCTGCCCTACAAGGGGTCTTTTTGGGCAGGTTGCCCCCCTAGCCAGGAGCACCCTGTACCAACTGGCCATGGATTTTCCACTACTCGCCAGCCCCTTTCCCTCACTGGGTTCCTTCTCCCCAGGACACGTGCCCAGGGGTCCACTGGGGAAAGGAAGAAGTCCGTGTTTGCTAGAAGAACAAGGGACAGGGGTGCAAAGGGACCGTGGTGAACATGGGTGACAGGCTCTGGAGGAATGCCGCCCCACATGCCCCCCTCAGGGGTGTCTATGCCCCCAGAGCCTACAGTGATTGTCCCTCAGAGCTACCACCTTGCCTTCCGCAGGCTCTGGGCACACTGTGGTTCCTGATGTCCATGAAGGGGACAGTCTGCCCCCATGGGTTCTAGACACACTTGTAGATACATGCCCACGGGCATCTCTCAGTCCTGCCTTCTGCTCTGTTATTCCCTTGCAACCAGCACTGGAGGAACAGGGACATGGAACACAAGCAGGCAGAAGGACATCAAGCTGACAGTGTCCCTTGGCTGTCCCAGCTCAGCATGAGACAGCTGGGCCAGAGAGGGGCGTGTGGTGCCATCCTCTTCCTGGCTGATATGACTCCAGCTCCTGGTGGGCAGTGGGTCACCTGGGGAAAGACTCGTCGGGTCTCAGTGGACTCGGGTCTGTGCACAGTGAGAACACAATCCCTGTGTTCAGCATTGACATGCAACAAGGAAACCAAGCGGGGCAAAGGAAGGCGAGCTAGACTGGCAGCTCATGAACTTTCAGATGGGTTACCAAGCCTCTCTGACCTCCTGTAAAACAGAGAAGAGGCAAACGTCCCCTGGCGGGGCTGGTGAAGGTCCCTTGCTGCCCACTGCAGCCACTACCCTGAGGTGCAGCAGATCTTAGTTGGCAGGGCTGCTCGGGCAGAGATGGAACTCATCACTCAGCTGGGTCAGGGCCCCTCAGAGCATTCCTGGGTCCTCAGCTTTGGAGACCAGGATCTGGACTCAGTATACGCTATTCCTGAAACACGGTGCTGGGCAGTCGCGGGGCCACAGCTCAGAAGCACGAGGGCTGTTCAAGGTGATAGCAGCATCCTCTCTGGAGGCCGTTAGCAGCACACACACAAGCACACACACATGCACGCACACACGCGCGCGCATGTACGCACACACGCACGCACGCACACACTCAACACACTGCTCATGGTCCCACACTCCAGGACCTCACAGAGACACAGCTCTCCCACCCCAGCCCACAGAAGAGCCAACACAGGGCCACACACCCTGAGCGGCCACACCTTGTGCCATCTGCAGCTATGCAAGCTCATGCAGGAACCACACGGCAGCACACGTGCAGGCACATGGCCACCTTTGATGTCACAGCCTCCACACACCACAGCTGTGCACACCACGGGACATGGATTGAGCCCACAAGGCCACACAGTTGTGCCTCAAATGGACACCCAAGCATGGAGCCCTATTCTTATATACACACAACACACAGACACAAACAACACGCTGTCACATAGACAACACAGATACACATGTCCCTAGTCAGTCAGACAATAAGTCTGACCACCCTGGCCCCTCACGAGGTTCACAGCCCCTCTCTCACAGCTTCCCCGGTCTCCCATGCTCACTATGCATGTAGACTCACTCTCCCCTTTCCTCACGGGGAGGTCCTCTCACTGAGTGCCCGGGGGACACCCATCTCACACCAGGTACCACGCGACCCCACACATTCCAGGGTCTGCTGGAAGCTGAGGGTCACGGCAGCTCTCTGGAGCCTGCCCACACACCTTACAGGCCTCAGATGTCCCGTTGCTTAGGCCTTTGCACTTAGCTGGGAGCAGATCTGAGCTGCTGTACAGCACCCCAGGGTCTATGGCAAAGCCTTCATCCTCACTGTCGCCTCTCTTGGCACTGAGCCATGTCCCTGTGGGGTTAGGGATACACAGTGAGGCATAAAGGAACCTAGGCATTAGATACCAGTGAGACACTGTGACACTGGGGGCTAAGAGGGCGCAGATGGCCCTGGTCCTATCTCAGACACCAACTACTTCCACTGACAGCCAAGTCACCCAGCAGTAAAAATGTGACACATTTCCAGCCTGGATCAGGCCAAGTGTCCAGGGTGAGGGAGGATACACAGACCACCACGAAAGCCCTGCTGTCCCTGGCTGGCCTACAGCAAGGCTCGGGGCTTCATTATTCATAGTGTTGGGCTCTAGGGAGGAAATCCACTGAGTGACTGTCCTAATAGCCAACATAAATGCATTTAGGCAAAGCACCTCCGAAACAATGAGGCCGGAAAGGGACGTGCTAGAGGCAGGTGCTGAGGAGGGGACCAAGGGGACAGGATACAAGCAGAAATTAGTGGAGGCCCTGTCCACTAATGTCCTTCCACCCAAATCCCCCTCAGCAAAATGACGGTTCATGGATGGAGAAAATCCACTGCAGAGAGGGCTGGGGTTCCCCCAAGACCCTCACATACTCCTAGCTGCTGAGTGCAGACCCCAGTCTACTGACCAGTGTCAGTCTGTGGACAAAGAGGGGGCTCAGTAGCTAAAAGCCCCCCCCGTCTGACCAAGGTTGTCTCCATCAACCACACCCAGGGTACCACACACAGAACAAGACCTCCTCTCCTTTCTCATCTGCCTCTGCATCCAGAAACAGGCAGACAAGGGTTACACAAGGGTTCTCCAGCCCCGTCCCCACCCCAGCTTTTTAAACAGGACCACTTCGTCCAAGTCATGTGCCCACTGCTACCTCAAGTCTTGGCCACTACGGCCCTGAGGCAAGCAGTCGCTACCTCCCTCCTGTCCACCTTGCCCACAAAGCCTCTGGGTCTGATCCCCCCAAAAGTCTCCCAGCTCTTGGACTGGTCCTGCCCCTCCTCTCTAATGGCACTGGTCACCCCTGCCTTGTGCTGTGTGACTTGTCTGCATCAGAGAGAGGGCTGAGCCTGGGAGCCAGGACTCAAGTCCCAAGTGCCACTTCTTAGCTCTGTAACTTTGGACAAGGTATTTAATTATCCCTGAATTTTGTCCATCATCAAGTGTGAAGAACGAGACATTTAGGAAAGTGTGGTAGCACACATCTATAATCCTAGCAATTAGGAGGCTGAGGCAGGAGGATTGCCTTGAATTCAAAGCCAACCAGGTCTGCATAGTGAAACTCTATCTCGGGGGGAGGGGGAGAGAAAGGAAATAAAGGAAGGAAGGAAGGAAGGAAGGAAGGAAGGAAGGAAGGAAGGAAGGAAGGAAGGAAGGAAGGAAGGAAGGAAGGAAGGAAGGAGAGAAATAAGGAAAGAGAGAAAGACTGAGCAAGCAAACACGGGTAAAGGTACAGGACAGTGCCTGACACAAGAACACAGCAAAACTGCCCTGTGTTGTCCTGAGGTTGGCTTTCCTCCATGAGAGTCCCTCAAGAGATGTACCATCCTCCCTTTGACTCTCCAGGTCCCATCAGACAGGGGAGCTCAATTAATAGTAGTTCAATACACCCAGGTAGTGGTGGCACATGACTTTAATCTCAGCACTCGGGAGGCAGAGGCAGGTGGATCTCTGAGTTTGAGGCCAACCTGATCTACAGAGTGAGTTCCAGGACAGCCAGGACTACACAGAGAAACCCTGTCTCAAAAAAAAAAATAATAATAATAACACTAATACTAATAATTTCCATTTGCTGTCTAGATGGGAAGTCAGTGGGTTGGTGTTGGAGATTCCTGCATGTAGAGAGACTTGGGGTGCCAGGTCAATTCCACTCCCCATAGGAGCAACATTCAGGCAGGAGAGAGCAGCGGGGGTCAGGAGCTGGAAGCAGCGATCCTGCCCTGTGGTTTGGCCAGAGTGGGGTGGGCCATTGTAGACTGGGATAAAATATTTAGAAGTCCACATCCCCGGGAAGTGGAAACTGACAAGCAAAATGAAATGTTGAGATGTAATTACGCAGGCAGCCCAAGCATGTCTCGCTGCAGGCAGCTCAGCCCTGAGCCTGGCACAGCAGTCCCTGGAAAGGAAGTCCTCCAGGGCCCTCCCAGCCAGCCCTGCCCTCTCTGCAAGCCAGGCTAAAGGGCAGCGGCCGCTGAGCAATAGAACCAGGGGCCTGGGGCAAACCCTGCACCCCATTTAGCTTTAGCTTCCTGGTGGAAAATGAAGCTGTTGACCCATGCCCCAGAAAGAGAACCAGCTGACCTTGGTGGCTGGCAATGAGGGTGATACAGGCAGCAGAAGCCAGCTGACCAGCTTAATGGTCAGGCCGTGTGTGTGAGTGTGTGTGTGTGTTATGGGGGGGACCTGGAGACCCGGCTGCCACGGGTTCCAGTTAGTAAGAACTGATGAACCAGATCAGAAACTGACCCCTCAAAATTACCCCAGGCCTGCAGCTGTTGGGTGAAGGCTTGCAGTCCCAAAGCTAGCCACCAGCCCTGAGAGGAGAAAAACATGCTAGGCAGGGAGGGAGGGGCTTCAAGCCTCAGTCTTAGAGGTGGCCTAAATGTCCACCCTGAAGGGTGGGGTGGGTGGAACCTGCTAGCTCCTCTGGTTTGGTGTGGGACTTTCCTCGTGTCAGACTGGCACTAGCTATGGCACGAGGGACCCTCCCCAGAATCTGACACTGAATATTAGAGATGAAGTTGTGATAATCGCTCACGTCTCTAAGAGCATCAGGAGCAAGAAAGAACTGACTACCCGGCCTTTTAGCTCCTTTCTGATCTAAACCTGAGTCTGATCTAAACCTGGGACTTCAGCTTGTCCCAGGCTGACCAGCGTGGGCCAGGAGTGCACATCTGGTGTCACCAGGCTGCCTCAGGCGCTCCCTTAACACCCAGGCAGACCCAGGCAGCCGACCACTCGAGCCCCAGCTACGGAGTCCCCGTCCCCTGTGGGCCCTGTTCTCACAGAACAGCCAGCTCCCCCTCCGACTCTCCAGTCCACTGTGTTCACCCTTCCCTAAATCCACCCGAGTGTCCTCCAGGGAGCTAACAGGGCACCCCAGCTCCCTCTTGCTGTTCCCCACCCAGGAGCCCTGTCACTACAACCCGGTCATCCCGAAGCGCATGTGGATACTGAAGAAGGAGCAACTGGGTTGTAGCTGGACAGTGGTTCAGAAGCCCCGCCCCTTCTCTAGCTCTCCCCCCCCCCCACGCTTCCTGTGTTCCCTACCTATTTACTGTCTTTGGCCCCCTTCCTTTCCCTCTCTCCCTCCTACCCACGCCATCAACCCTCCCTGACCACACAGCCCCCCTTACAGTTAGCATTGCCCTGTGCTGTCCCACCGGCCCCTCCCAATCAGCTCACATCCTGGGTATGTGGACGAGGAAACTGAGCCCATCTGTGATCCAGAGCCTGCATGACTGCCTCTGCCCACTCTGTCTCTGACTTAGGTGCTCCCTCCTCCCCGCCCCTTCCCCCTCCCCGGCCCCTTCCTCTATTTCACTTCTTTTAGGTGACTAGTAAGTCATCCTGCCCCTCTCCCCACATCCCTGGGCCAGGAGGAAGTCCTCCTGGCAAGGGGTGGCAAGGGCCTCAGGGCCCTCCTTGCTCCTCCTGCCCACCCTCCCCCCTCCCTATCCCTTCTTGCCACCTTGTCCACTGCTTCCTACCCCAAGGCTTCTCTTGGGTCCCAAGGCCTCTTAGCTTCCTTCTGGCTCGTTAAAAATTTGCATAGAATTTGCCTAGAGTACCTGCATGGTCGTTCTGTCTATGGTAAAATAGAGCCAGATGTAGCCTACGTGAGTCAAGGAGGGTGGAGACCCAGGAAGAGGAGGATCCAGGAGATCAAGTGTTCACCTTAGGTGGGCACACACAGAGGCAGGCCCACACCCTCCAGTCCTCACTGGGCCCCATGGAGACTGGTCTGCCTATTTTTTTTTTAATCATTTTTCCAGAAACCAGTAAAAACGAGAATTACCTCTTCAGAGAAACCAAAAGCTCAAAAGGACCAGTGGCCCAACCACATGGGAAAGCCACCAGGCAGGCCTGGGCACACTTCCTACCTAGGAGCCTGCTCCATCTGGCCTGCTCCTCCAGGACACCCTCTGAGCCAGGCCCAGTCCTGGATCTCCCAAAGGAAGCTCTCTCCCATCCCAGGCTCCCCAGCCTGCAACCACAGCCCCTTCAGCCATGCGCACTGATTGCTGAAGACCAGCAGTTTCATCTCATCCTCGCTGCGGCCAGACCTGCCTAGTCACAGCAGTGTCCAGGAATAAATGTGTTTGGGTAAGGAGGAAATTGGTAACAAAGCAGAGGGGAAGGGCTGTGTCTTGCAGATGCCTGGCTGGCTCGGTGTCTGCAGGCTGGCCAGGAGCAGGCAGCTTGCTACTGGCTGGAGCCAAGCCGGCTGAGCTGAGCTGCCCGGGAATGCCCAGCCTGGCCTCGCTGCCACTCTCCATGGTGCTGAAACTTGGGCTGGGCTCAACTACCTCTGTCCATGGGAACCCAAGACCACAGTCAGTGACTAGAACACAACCCATCTTCCTTCTCTCCATCTGAACCCATGGTACAAACCCTCATCTCTTAAAAAAAAATGGGGTGTGGTGTGTGTGTGGTATGTGGTGTGTGTGTGTGTGGTATGTGGTGTGTGTGTGGTATGCAGTGTGTGTGGTATGTGGTGTGTGTGTGTGTAACAAGTCCATCACCCTTGCACACCCTCACTCACGTCTCTGTTCACAGCCCTCAATGGCTCCAGGTTCCTCCTCTTTCCCCTCATCCTGTTCCCCCTCATGACTCTCCCCAAATGCCAGTCTGGCTCTACCGTGGATGGAGTCTCAAGTCTAGAACAGGCAGGCTGTTCGAGGGGCTGGCTAAGGCAGCAGAGTCTGTTCAGCCTCAAGTGCTCTGAAGAGGACAGAACAACGAGGCAGACAGAAACAGCTCCAGCACCCACATGGCCCCGTGCTGGTCCCACATAAGAAGATCTGAACAATCCTGGAGAGGTGTGACTAGGGTCACACAAGTGTGCATGGGGCAGGGGCAGGACAATGCTGCTGACACGCTGCACAATGCCAGGGGGCAGGGCCCCAGGGGACTCAGGCAAGGAAACTGTCTGTGGTTCCTCCAACCTCTGGGACAAGGCAATGGCTCATAGCAGCTACTCCAAAAGCTTAGTGGTGGCATGGAGGGCCATAGCAGGGAGCGGCCAGGGTAGATAGGTTAGCAGACAGGAGAAAGCCACTGATCTGACTGATCTGGGCCATTGTCAGCTGCTGCTGAACAACCAGAAGCAATTAGAGGAGCCCCCTCCTGACTCTATGGGTGCCTGGAAGACACAAGAGGATTTGGGGGAGAAGATAAACTTAAAGACTTTGAGATTCAAAGATATGATTGATAAGATATTAGGAGGTGCTAAAGGAACTCCTGGCTGCAGGAGCACCCGCGACCTGGGCTTTGGGACCAAGGGTCACAGCAGTACCTGGCCTCCAGTGAGGTAAGACTGGAAAGCTAAGGGACAGGAAGAACTCAACCGAGTGAGTCCAGAGGTCCCCGCCCCCGCACCTTCACATCAGCAAAGAAGCTAGGGCTCGGAGACGTACCCTTACAAGTTCAGGGCCACACCATCCCCACAGCAGGTCTAGAGCTCAGACAGACTCTAAGTGGAACCTCACAGTGCTTCTGGGGAGGGAAGGGGCAGGTGCACGCACTATTCATAATCCTGTTGGACCAAAGTGGAAGTGGAAGGTTCAGGTTCAAGGCAGTGGATCTGAGCTCAGCCTTCTGCCCTAGCACTTGGGCTCCAAGCCACCCAGAGGTGAACTGCAAAGCCAAAGCCACCAAAGGGGATTCTTTAAACCCCAAAACATCACCAGGCGGTGGTGGCACACTCCTTTAATCCCAGCACTCGGGAGGCAGAGGCAGGCGGATCTCTGTGAGTTCGAGGCTAGCCTGGTCTACAGAGCGAGTTCCAAGACAGGACCATTACACAGAGAAACAGCATGTTCCTCACAGCACGCACACGGCTTCCTGCAGAAGACAGAAGGCAGCAGACTCAGAGCAGGACAGCCCAGCAAGTGACATCTTCCTCTCGCTGCTGTCAAGGCACACTCATCAAAGGCCAGCAGAGAGAACCAGAGAAAGTGACAGCATACACATGCATGCACGCACACACACCAGGGCCTGATGACATCTAGCCCTAGGGACTCACCAACCTGAGAGGTGTCAACACCCTGCTGCAGGCCAGAGCATCAGAGAAATCAGAGCGGACAGGCAAAGTCCCCGAGGCGGGCCGTGCAAGCATGGGGGTTCATCTTCGTCACACAGGATTGACCCGGCCAGCAGCAGCAGCCACATTCATGCCAACACCTTGCCAATCCCCAGCCTGGCAAAGACACAAGCTGGGGCCTGGTGGGCCTCGCTGATCAGTGGGCTGATCATAGTGGTCCCCCTGGCTGATCAGCAGGGCTGATCATGGTTGTCCTACGGGCAGATCAGCGGACTGATCATGGTAGTCCCAGGGGCAGTGTCAGGCCCCAGACACCGAATGAAAGACATGCTGGGTCTGAGGTTCAGGGCAGTCTGTAGGTTTCTGGGATGCGGGGAGGGACAGGCATGTGGCAGGGCCCCTCTCCTCCTAAATTCTCCAAGATGGGCCTCAGGCTACCTCCTCAAAGAGTAAGCAGTTGTGTGGGGGGGGGGGGCAGAAGCTGCTGAGCCACAAATAGGCAGATACTCCAAGCTAAAGCCACAACAGTCCCCTCCTGTCTCCCCCTACTCCTGACCGAACCACCCACAGAGTAGCCAGGGCTTACTCCAAGCACCCATCATAGCCTTCCTGAGCCCAAAGATGAAGCCCTACAGTACCCCTCTGGTGTCCACTCCTGCGCCCCTCTGGTGTCCACTCCTGCGCCCCTCTGGGTGCCCACTCCTGCACCCCTCTCCTGCAGCCTTCGGTCCTTCCCAGCTCTCCACGAGGGAGGTGGGCCGACGTAGTCTTCCGTCAGTGTCTATGTGTGCTTAAACAATGTGCCGAAGGATTTGAAATTGTCAAGGTGGAGATGGGGAGGTGACTGGCACAGGCTGGGCTCCAGCAACCATGGGGTCGCCCCAAGCATGAGTTAACAGATGAGGGTGTCACGAGACTGATGGGACAACATTCTCCAGCTCTTGTCCTAGCTCCTCCAATCTGGCTGTGTGGCCTGGCTTGTCTCTTTCTCTTTAAAATGGGGGTGGGGGGGATCACATTCCTCTGAAGGACCCAGAGCCGTGTCCAGGGCAGAGGCCTGACATGCTCACTACCACAATGAGAAGTCCCAGCCTGTGACCAAAAGCAGAGCCTTGTCTCCCCTCCCTATCTCCCCTCCCCTCGAGTCTCCCACCACCTCCCAGATGACTTATACTTCAGAGGACAAATCAATACAATATATGGCCAAAAACATCTTTAATCTTTCTCGGGGATTAGGCTATAAGGTGCTGCAGCCTCTTTCTCCCAATGTTCAATTCTGATTTCAATTTGGCCTGCTGGAACTCTCCACCCTCTCCCCGTCCTTCCCTCTCTCCCTTCCTCCCTCCCTCCCTCCCTCCCTCCCTCCCTCCCTCCCTCCCCCCCCCTTTCTCTCTCTCACCACCCACCATGAGGTGTCCTCCAAACCAAATACCACTTAGCAACAGGGCAGGGTGGGTACCCAGTGACGAGGTGGTCTCAGGTAACAGGGAGAGTCAGGCTACGATGGACAGCTGGATCTCAGGCACAGGGCAGTATAGAGAAGTAGCCATGTGAAGGACTTCTTGCCAAACAGGAGGCTGGAGGAACCAGGGCCCAGCAAGGGAAGGACTGGTTTTCTTGTTTTTCTAGACTTTGCCATCTTTCCTGAGCATCTTTTGTGGACTATTCTTCCCCACTCCCAACACCCGATTAGGTGCTTGAAAAAGCAATTCACGGCCCTGCTTTGGCTGAACATGGCAGACGCCAACTTCTCCTGTGCCTACAGGCCGCGCACACACTTTCACGTGTCCCTGCCACACCCCAGCGAGAGGACAGGGTGTGCAGAAATCGAAGTAGATGGGGACACAAAGCGGGTCAGCACTCCTTGCCCTGGAACATGGGGTCGAAGCCACACCTGCCCCTCTGTACTGTGACGCGATGTAAGATACCGGGTGACCCCTGAGGCCTGCGGTGACGCATGTTCTACGGCCTCCAGGTCCCTACAGCGGGGTTAAACACTGTGAATAAACCCTCTGTCTTGCCAAGTCCCACGGAGGACAGAGCCTGTGTCTTCAATAGCTCTGTGGCCCAGGGCAGGAGCAGCCCTGGGATTACAGAACCCACAGCACAGAGTGGAACCCGGGCAGCTTTCCCACTACAATTAAAGGGTTTATCAGAGAACTGTAGCAGGATTACGCCTGGGGCACCACCACCACCAACTTCCGGCCACTGCAGTTTTGGGAAAAGCAATTAGAGGTTCGCGCCCTGCAGGTATAAATACACACTGGCCAAGGTCGAGGGCAGCGGCGAGCTACGTAGAGCCCACAGGATGGGGCTGCCAGGAGCACCAGGGCCTCCCCTGCCCTCTTCTCAGGGGACCCAGGAAGCCACAGGGGCAGGGGCCTGCTTGCCACCTCAGGACCCTCCTGCAGTCACCACCACCCCTCAGGACCCTACTGATCCCTGGAGTCCCCATCCAGATGTTAACCCTTGCTGTGCCAGTCACTTACCACTGGAGCCCCCGGACAAGTGAGAACAGCCATCTGTTCAGTGGGTAAGGCAGCAGAGACCCGGACACCCACTGTGGAGGGCACCCAGCAGCCGCCAGTCCTCATTCACCCATCCCTGAGCACCCCCTGCTGATCGCCATGCAACAGGGCCCCCCACCCCCTCTCCCTTCCCACGAAGGACAGAGCTGCCCCTCATAGCCTTCACCCGTGGCAGGAGCTACAGCAACGTGGAGTTGGGGGGGGGGGACACCAAACAGGGAAGAGCTGAGAAGCGGGAAGTAGAGGGTCCATCTCCACGCAGGACTCACCATTCTCTCGGGACTTCTGGATAAAGGCCTCCACGCCGCTCTCGCCGTAGCTGCCCTCTGAGGCCAGCGTGGACACGTAGTTCCACTTGAGGGCCCGGACAATGTCCACCATGGCCTGGGCCTGGTACGTGTCCGACGGCACCACGCGGGAGAAGAAGTCATAGCGGCTGTTGTCACTCAGGTCCGGGGCTGTGGAGGCGTAGCTGATCTGGGGAATCTAGGGGTGAGAGGGAAGGCGGGACATGGACAAACGCATAAATGGGGCAAAGTCACCCCTCCCATAGACACTGCCTCCCTTCCCCTCGTCTAGTGTTTAAAGACATCCCAAAGGACAAGAAAGGAGCCATGTGAATCTCCTCACAGTCCCCTCCTCTCCAACACCATGGAGACCACAGGCCCCTGTTCCTAGGGGTTTTCAGCTGCCACACAGTCTAGGAATGGAAGAGGTTCCTAGACAGGGCTGCTCTGTGCCCTGTGGATGTCGTCCATACCCAGCCTATGCCCTGTGAATGTCTTCTATACCCAGGCTGTGCCCCGTGGATGTTCCATACCCAGCCTGTGCCCCGTGGATGTTCCATACCCAGCCTGTGCCCCATGGATGTTCCATACCCAGCCTGTGCCCCATGGATGTTCCATACCCAGCCTGTGCCCCATGGATGTTCCATACCCAGCCTGTGCCCCATGTACCAGAGCACCTCATCCTACACTGACCACCAGTACATCTCCAGGAGGGTCAGAGGTCCCGGGGGAGCGACTGTCCCAGGCGAGAACCAATGTTTAGAAGTTTGTACTGAGAATGCTAGAGAGGAAGCTGGGCAGTGGTGGCGCACACCTTTAATCCCAGCAGTCAGGAGGCAGAGGAAGGTGGATCTCTGTGTTCAAGGCCAGCCTGGTCTAGAGATGCAAGGCATCTAGGGCTACAGAGAAACCCTGTGTGTGTGTGGGGGGGGTGACAAGGATACATCTAGGGTCTGCCTCACAGGACCCCGTGGGGCAGGAGGAAGGACAAACCAATCACAGAGAGCTGACGGTCACTCAGTGAAAGCCGTGACAGGTATGTGGGCCTTTGTGAACATCTAAAATGTCCATTTTCCTAAAAGATTGCTCTACAGAATAAACCCAAACCCCTGCAACCCCATCACCACCCCAACAAGACACCATGAATATGGGGACAACTGGGATGGGACCCGTCTGTCCACGCTTCCTCCAGATGAGCACCAAAGTCTGGGTCCCCACTCTCTGTCCCCACGGCTAGTCTACTGCTCACTCATCCTCTCTCCCTCCCAACCAGGCCAAGAGTGACAGACACCCAAGTACCCCACTGTCAGGCTGGGAGCCCAACCCCAGTGAGCCCAGCCCCGCCCCCACAGCAGTCAGCAGCTTCACACCCAGGCCCTCTACCACACAGAATGTACCCCATTCCCACAAAGATGGGGGTCTGCATGGGGCTTCTGCATGGTACCCAGCAGGAAAGCCAGGCTGTACTGCCCCAGCAGTCCCTGAGGCCCTGGGACAGATACTAACCTGGGACCAGGTCAGGGTAAGGGACAGTAGACCAGTCCCTTCTCCCTGTCACAGTACAGGTTCTGAAGTACCACTAAGAAAGGTTTCAGGCTGAGATTTGGGGTTCGAGCTCAACTCTTGCTCTCTAGCTGGTAGACCTCACCGGTCCCTTATCCACCCCAGGCTTCAGGCTCTGCAGTTACAGAATGGGCAATTAGGAGTGCTGGTAATAGGGGACTTCCTGGTACTCCTGAGAGCAGGCCTGTGGCTATCTGCAGGGCGTGCGTGCACGCGCACCCACACTCACACCCACCCACCCACCCACCCACCCACCCACACACACACACACACACAGAGCCTCCCAGGGCTGCCCTTCTCTACCTGAGCTCACCCCACCTCCGTCCACAGCCCCATCACCACCAGGGAGACATCCTTGAATGCTTGCTGCTTTCTGAGGCTCCCTCCCTCCCGCTTCCCCAGCCTGATGTGGGGGAGGGGCAGGGGCACTGCAGGGCAAAGGGGCCCATCTGAGAGTCTGCCACACCAGGTGACTCAGCCCTGCTGATTCATGGGGCTGTGTGCCCTCCTCAGCTCCCTGTCTCAGGTGGAGAGGGAAGGACACTCCATTAGCATTCTCCTCAGAGACTCACATCTCAAAATGGAGGCCCAAAAGGACTCCTGCCACTTCCTCAGCCTCCCATGCCCTGGTCCTAGGCAAAACACCCACTGGATGTGAGGCTCGCTCTGTTCTGGGTGCTGAGGACAGCTCATGCTACACTCTGGGGACAGGGACAAGCATCGCAGCCACCAGGCTCAACAGCTCATTTCCACGCCCAGGTCCTGAGCCATGGACTGTTTCACACACCCAACCCTTCTACAGGTACGGCACTGTGCAGTCAGCCCGCCTGGCTCCTCCAGGCTCCCCTCAGCCTGCCACAGCACCGAGTGTCCCCTGTTTAAGTCACCTGTTGTGCGGTGTCAGCAGAAAGATGTAAAGGTGAGTGAGCATCCATCCCTGAGCACTGGCAGACACTCCTGCTCCCAGCAGACAGGAGACAAGGCAGGAGGCGCTTGTGGCCAAGCGCTACTTAGCAGGGAGTGCCGAGCACGCATAGTGTGTCTGCCGCTGGCCCCAGGAGAGCTCTGATTCATGCAGGGGACTGAGAAGAAAGAGTGAAATTTCTCTCCCTCTGCCCCCCACACTCCTGGAATAATGAGAAGGTCCATGCCACAAGAAGATTAAAAGCTGCTTCTGGGCTTCAGCAACAATTAAGCAGGAATCCCAGGGCATCTGTGCAGGCATGCATGTTCCAGAAGCGTGCCGAGCCTCCTGAGCACGTGGGTATGACACACCCTTCACACTTCCGGCTGCACACTACCACTGCACTGCAGAGTACTGCCAGGCCGTGGGACACCTGTCTCTGCCCCAGGTCTCCTGCAGGGGAGTGACGGACTGAAGAGATCTGGGGCAAACGGAGCTGGATGTGGAGGCAATCCTGAAAACCTAGCACTTGGGAGGCAGAGGAAGGAGGATTGATATGAGTTCCAGGCTAGCCTGAGCTACATGGTGAGACCCTGTCTCAAAAGAAAATCAGAAGGCAAAAGGGAAAAGAGAAGGCAGGTGTGAGGGGATGAGCCAAAGGCCCCCAGCGGGGTGACATGGGTGTCAGATCCCAGATTTGAGGGAGACTGGTCTGCCTAGTGGGACCTACCTGGTATGCCTGCACATGGCTGTGTTGGGGTGCATGTGGGTCCTTGGGACTACAGGCTGCCGTCTGGCTCTCCCCGAATAGTCCAGGCAAGCCGACCCTGGCCAGAACACAGGGGAATTCAGCACGCCACTGCTCAGGCCCAAGAGAAAGGCTCCAAAGTGTCAGAATCAAGCCCAGGGTAGCAGCTATCAGTGTCCCAGAGAATCACTGAATATGGTCTCCATAGTCTCTAAAATCATTCAGAGTGATAGAGAAATCTCCACCCAACCTCCACATGAGCCAAGTGGCCAGCCATGCAAGACCCCACAGACCCTTCAAGGGCCACCTGACAGGAATGGCAACAGCCTTTTGTCCCTTTCCTCCGGGCCCCAAAGGGGTCATGACCCACAGGATGAGAGTCACCAAGGAACAGTCCTGAAAGGCTCTGGAAGGCTCATGATAGGCCTCAGACGGGCAGATAGACTGACCCCTGCCTCCATGACCACACGCTGGACCTTCCCCTTCAGAAGCCACACCCACCAGAGCCACCAGCTGCTCCCCATAGACCTGGGGAACTCAGGCTGGGCCAGCCGGAATGGTTCCCCCAACCTGGCCTGCCCCTCATCACTTCACACCAACCACAGACAAAGGCCAGACCCAGCCTCTGGCCACTCTGGGCCTGGTTACACACCCAGCCTGGCCTCACTGGGTCCAGCAGGCGGCTCTGCCTGGCCTCTATCCAAGGAGCATCCTGTCCCATTTAGCTCTCTCATGTAAACTCCACCGTATCTGGGCCCTCCTCTGCCTCTGGAGCCATAATCTGCTCCACACAGCGTCCCCCTCTCCTCTGGGGCCTCCAGGGTACCCCAGTGTGGCTGGGAGCTCCACACAGTGCCCCCTCTCCTTTGGGGCCTCCAGGGTACCCCAGTGTGACTGGGAGCTCCACACAGCGCCCCTCTCTCCTCTGGGGCCTCCAGAGTACCCCAGTGTGGCTGGGAGCTCCACAAACTGCCTCTCTCTCCTCTGGGGCCTCCAGGGTACCCCAGTGTGACTGGGAGCACACAAGGGAATTTCCAAACTGCCAATGTCACAGGAAGTAAATCTGGTCCACAAGATCCAAGAGGTTCCTTTGCTTCTGTGGCTGCCATGGCCACCAGCTCCACACTCTCCACCTCCTCCACTTCCTCGCGCACCCTGGTGGCCTCTTCATTAACTCACTCACTCAGTAATGGCTTCCCGAGTACCTGCTGTGGGCTTCACCTGCCATGAACTCAGGGACAGACCTCAGCGAAGCTGATCCCAGCAGAAGAAACAGAGACAACTGCCTAAGCAATGAACACACAGGGACCTCATGCCACGTGCTGCTTCCCTAATCACAGCCCACAGTTGTGGCACACGTTGGCCAGATCACATGACACGTCCGGCTTGATGAGCTGGGAGCAGGGAATGCATGTTTCCTCTGGGCAGAGCATGCCATTCATTGCAGGTGAGAGATACCCCATGGTCTATGTATCCCCCACTATAGCCACCAGCAAGGCTCCAGCCTGACGTAGGTTCCTGAGGCAGGACAAAGCACTAACCAATCCACAGATGTGTGACTAAGTCTATGTCCTTCAAATCCCAGGGGTTTGCAGAATAGTTGTTACTGAGGCATCGCCTCACCTGAGCTGACTGATCCAGGCGGAAGGTCTGAGGGCTGGCTGTTACTGCGGCATCACCTCACTCGTGTTGACTTGTACCGTGAGCAGTGACATGATTCTGCGAGTCTCATACATTAATAATGGCTCTCCACCTTAGAACTTGAATGTCCAGTTGACACTTAGCACACTTCTTAGGCTAGTGGGGGACTACTAGACTGAGCTAGATTCCTCAGGTACACACGGCTCATGAGCACTGTCAGACCAACACCGATTAGATATCTACTATACACCTTACTGTCCTAAGTAGGTTCCTAAGCTTAACACCCTCGAATGTATACTATATAAGAGGACCTATTTAATCTTCACTTATCTAAAACTAATACAGAAAGGTTAAGTTACTTACCTATGGTCACACAGCTCTTGACTGGGGGGGGGGGCAGGATTTGGACCCAAAGAGGCTTGCTCCAAAACCCATACCAGTAATTGCTATGTGAAACCTCAGTCTCCTCTGTATATAGTGTGTCTACACACATGTATCCACACACAGAACATGCATGCATATGGAGAATCTGAGGCTAGGGCTGGAGATATGGCTCAGTGGTTAAGAACACTGGCTGCTCTTCCAGAAGATACAGGTTCAATTCCCGGGAACCACATGGCAACTCACAACTGTCTGGGGGATATAACACGCTCTTCTGGCCTCCGTGAGCACTGCACACATGTGTTACATAGACATGCATGCAGGCAAACACTCATACACATAAAAAAGTCAGTAATTAGGTGTGGTGGCGCACGCCTTTAATCCCCACACTCAGGAGGCAGAGGCAGACAGATCTCACTGAGTTTAAGACCAGTCTGGCTATTGAGCCCTTGTCTCAATAAACTAAAAAGATTAAAAATAAATAAATAAAATTAAATAGAAATCGAGGATGCCATAGCCTCCAGTGACAAGTGGCTGCCTGTGTCTCCCACAGGACTGAGTAGGTAGCAGCAAAGAGAAGCTGTTCCTCCGTGTACCGCGCGCCTCTCCAGCCCGCTATCTCTGGGCTGAAATGGTCCATCTGTCTCTAACACAAAGGACAGGGTGGAGCTTGCCCCCGGGCCCCAGAGGGCTGTGCGAATGGTCTGCTTTGAGAAGTAGCTAATTTTTAAACGTAATTATTAATTTCATGCTTATCGTATGCAAACCTCTGCTTCCCAGACGAGATGAAATTGATTTAATTAGAAATTCCATCATCGAGCCATTTGGATCTGAGCTTTTAATTAGGATCACCAGCAGCACCCCAGCCCCAGGTTGCCAGAGGGGCTCCTGCCTGTGACTGTCCTCTAGGAGGGCACAGGCCTGGCTGCAGTGTGCGGGCACCCCTACAGTGCCAGTGTCCCACAGGTCAGGCAAGCACCTGTTACCCTCACAGCACAGCGCACACCATGGGTGGGGCCTCTCTTTTCTCTTGGCCACCATCTTACTCTGTCGCAGTGAGGAAGCCAACATGACCGAGGTGACTTAGAGAAGAGTTTATTTGGGGCTCACGGCTTTGGAGGGTGAGTCCGTGACTGTCTTAGAACAGAGCACAGCAGGCAGGCAGGCATGACGCTGGAGCAGCAGCTGAGAGCTCACATCTTGACCCCCAAGCATGAGGCAGAGAGAGCTAACCGGGAATGGGTTCGCTTTTGGGGGGGGGGCACTTTTTGAGACAGGCTTTTCCTATGTAGTTCTGGTCGTCCTGTAATTCACTCTGTAGACCAGGCTGGCCTCAAACTCAGAGGTCCACTGCCTCTGCTTCCTGCCATGCTGCTTCCCTCTAGACCTTGAGGGTTGAGGTGCACTGTGCCCCAGGGCCTTTGCGCTGGTCATCTCTACCCAGAGCAGTGCATGTGACCCTACCCTAGGGATCCTCATCTATGACACAGTGAGTCTGCCCCCGAGTTCTCCCTTTGCCCGATGCCTCTGCAGTAAGGGGCCACGCACAACAGCACCCACATCAGGGCATTGCCAGTCCCCCACCTCCCCTTGCCTCCAGGGCTCTGCTGGACCTTGTCTCTCTGATTCCACAGTAACACCCTGCCCCACACCCCTGCCTCCACTCTGGCTGCCCAGCATCCTATCAAGACAGGACACTGGCACTTGGATTAATTTCCTATTATGAATTGTTCTGCTGGGGGGAACCAGCAGCACAGGTAACGGGCCTTGGACAGAGACATCCCGAAAGACGCGTGCTCAGTCCCGGCCTGCCCTTTTAAGCAGTACGTGTTTTCACAGGAGCCCAGCACACCTCCACCCCCACCAGGAGGCAGGGAGCTGAGAAGAATGGGATGTGCCGGGAGGAGGGCGCCTGGCTCGCCTGGCGTCGACTGACAAAGGAGCCACACTGATGCATCGGAGGCAGGGCCTGGAGACAGATAAGAGCTTTCGGGTGGGGAGCCGGCCCTGGGCCCAGAGCAAACAAGATCTTCACATCAGCACTTGCCCTACTTCATAAGCAAAATGTAGATCAATAAATTACACTCCCTTTAGCTGGCTCGCACGCTGACTGTGCCACCTCGTCAGCGACGATCTCGGGGGAGGCCGGTGGCAGCTGAGGCCTGGGTGGGGAGGGCTAAAGCCAAACTTGGCACCCTCAGAACCACAGCTCCTGGGCTCTGTGCAAGGAGCTAAAACGAAGCCCCCAGAGGTAAGACGCGGGTCGCTAGGTCACTGAGCCGTCCCAGATCACCATCTCACGGCGCCTTAGTCTCCTTGTCTGTGAAGTGGGCATCGTGATGAGAATCGGGTGTTTGAGGAGGTCACAGTGAGGGGCAAACAGAAGGATAAGCAGGAAGGAAGCTGGGGAGAGGGAAGGGACCCAGATGCCACAACCACTGTCCTGTCGGGATGCGGTGACAGGATGCAGGCCCTCCCTGCTCTCTGTGGCAACCCTCGCTGTAAGTGGAGGAAAAGTCAGTGTGGAGAAGGGGAAGGGCTGCCCCAGTCACCAGGCCAGAGACCAGCCCGGTGGCCTCAGGACTCCAGGGTCCGCGCTAGGAGTAGGGTTGAGTGGGAAGAGCAGGAGGAAGGACTGGGAGATGAAGTTGGCTACACCTGGCCCTGGCAGCCCTGTGAAGCGGGGAGCAGTGTTTGCGGTGACCGAGTCTGAGAGCCTGTGACACACTGAGAATCAACGTGTTCTGGTGCCTGCCCCCCGGGGACCATCTCCTTCCTTCCCCACACAATAGGACTACTATTTCCTACTTCCTTTTTCAGATAAGAAAATGTGTCCTGAGATCATACAGCAAATTATACAGCAGGATTTGAACCCAGGTCTGTCTGGCTTCCCCTGAGGGGTCTCAGCCTGTCCCTCCCTGGCACTACCAGGGAGGGACAGGCTGTTCACACACAGCTTCCAGCCCTTCCCTCACACCATCTCCGGGCTGAGAGGAAGCCTGAATAAGGGCCAGGGTCGCTCCTGCTGCTTCCCCTGCACCCCGAGCGTCTGCTTCACACCATTGCACCTGCCCTGTTCAGTGAGAATTTAATGATCTGCCTGGCCCTCAGCCAGAACAGAGGGAGGGGGCTGCACAGTAGGCAAGGACTCATAAAAACCTCTCCCAAACCTGGCGACCCTCCATGGGCTGCAGGAGTTGGGGCAGGGCCAGGAGGATCTCTTGGTTTAATGCCCAGAGTGGTTGCCATTGCACAGATACCCTGAGGTCCACTTAGCAAGAGGTATAAGCAATGGGGGCGTGGCTGGCCTTCAAGGAAATGAACCACTGTCTGCCCACCACTCTCCCTAGTCAGCGGAAGCGCTGTGTGTGTGATGGACTGCACTATATTAATATAAGATGATATAATGGGGTGTATTAACATCATTGAACACACGAGATGATAAAAGTCACACAGTTATCACTTCCTGTGATTTATGAGCACAGCCAGGCCATATTCAGACCGGCCAGGCAGCCAGGAGGAAGCCCCGCTGGGACTCTGGGGTTTGGCTGGGAGAAGGCAGGGGACAGCCAGAAGCAGGGCAAAGCACAGCAGGCACAGCTGTGGGGTGCCCGGCCAGGTGTCCATGTGGAGTCCCCAGAAACCCTCCCCAAAGTGGCTTCCGTCATGGTGCTTGTCCCCACCTTGGCAGATGACTTCTATGGCTCCTCCTTACTTGGTCCTGGGGCCCTCCTCAGCCTCCCCGGCTGGCACAGCCTCCTTGTCCTCAGCCTCCTCGGCTGGCACAGCCTCCTTGTCCTCAGCCTCCTCGGCTGCCACAGCCTCCTTGTCCTCAGCCCTGTGCCCCAGGGCTCACAGCACAAAGGCCCAGGCTGCCCCTCTCTGTTCACCCCTTGGATGAACCTTGAAGGCCAGGATCCCAGCCAGCTGACCTCCCCTGGGACACCAGACTTTGTGTCAGACTTTGAGGGTCCCGAGCAGGAATTGCCAGGTCTCAAAACAGCTGCTGTATCTGTCCTTCCTGCTGTTCAGGCCAAAGCAGCATCAGGACCCTGAGTCTGCCTCATGGCCCTAGCCTGACTTAGCGTCAGGTGTGGCTGGTCTTATTCTGGAAACAACCAGAACCCATCTGCCACTCACCAACTCTGTCCTGTGGCCCCTACCAAGCCAACTCCCATGCCTCTAGCAGGATGGATCCCTGTCTCCTCAGCCGCCCCCCAACTCACCCTCTCAAACACCTGCATGCCTACAGCTGGAAGGACCTAACAAAACCCATTAACTCAGTTTCTCCCTCCTCAGGAGCCCAGCAGGCCCTGTAGGATCTGCCTGCACCTGCTCCCTTTCCACCACGCTCCCCAGCTCTGGGCTGTGCTACCCAACATCCTAGGGCCTTTTACCTGGAGTTCCCACTTGCGACAGCACACACTGCCCACAGGTGTGTGGACTGGGTGCCTCCCGACTGGAACATCAGACCCTGAGGAGAACCATTTGCCTCTCTCCCCGCCTACCACAGCCCCAGGACGTGACGAACGACTTTGAGCAGGTGTCTTGGAGCGGCAATCCACTTTTGCTGGCTCTCCTCAGAGAGGAGTTCATACAGGACGTCCACAAGATGGCTTAGTGGGTAAAGTCGCCTGCCATGAGGCCGACAACCCGAGTATGATCCCTGAGGCTCACACGGTGGGGGAGAACCCATGTCCATAAGTGTTGTGACCTCCATCGCCACGTGCCATTTGCCCAGATTCATTCTGTCACCAAAACTAATTGCTGCCAGTGTCCGAAGGGGACAGGTGCTGCTCCCTTCCCTCCAAGGGGTGCAGGATCATGTTTAATGTCACCCAGGTGGCGAGCGGATGAACCACCTGCACTTCTGCTCCATGTGCCAACAAAACCTGCCACCTCCACAGGGAATGAGTTCTGTCACCTCTGAACCCCTGGGACCTGGGGAGGAGGCCTCCTGCACGGTCCTCAGGCCAGAAATGCCAGGGACGGGACACCGCTTCTGCTACTCCCCAACCCCTTGCTGCGGAAGCCTCCACAGGTGCCACTCAGTTCTGCACCGCAAGCCACACTCCCATCATGCCCCAGCTCCCGGGACTCGGCAGAGTGCCGGGCAGCCCCTCTCTGGTGTGGAGGATGCGGCCCACAAAGGGACTTACTCATTAAGACTTCTGCAGCCCTTTCCCTGATGCTGCTCTTCATGTGGGTCCAGAGGTCCCCGCCAAGTCAGGCAACACAACTTCACCTCAGGCCTGTCCTAGAAATCTGCCCTGTCACCGTCAGTCGGCCACCGTCACCTCTGTAACTAACCGCAAGGCAGACACAGAGACTCCAGGAGTGCCATTGGCAGCTGCTGCTGAGATCTGGGCCCAGTCCCTGCCACCTGGCCTCCCCCCAAGTCCATGAAGGCCACCAGCACATCTGAGTCTTGTCCAAATCATGTAGGCGTGGACAAGAGGTGCCCACAGGCTCCACAACACCCAGTGTGAGGTGACATGTCCTGCAGAGGGAGCCTTTTTCACCCTGCGGGCCCCAAAATTCCCATATGGTTTAAGTGGGCCCCTGAGGCCAGCTCAAGAAACAGCTTAGGGGGCTGCTATGGGCAGCAGGCATGGCAAGGCCTCGCGGTGACAGCAGACAATGGTCTTTCAGAGAATCATCACAGGAGAAGGACAGCATGAGAGCGGAATACAGCGACTGGAATCCCAGCCCACAGGCTGAGACAGGCACAACATGTCCTTAGGGCTAGCCTGAGCCACACAGGTACCTCCTATCTGGAAAAACCAGAGCCCTGTAGCTTAGTGGTAAGTGATTGCTTGCATGTTCAGGGCCCTGAGTCCATCCTAGCATAGCAAAAGCAGGGGTCCCCAAGGCCCTGCCCAGTCCCCTCTGCACTTCCCACCCGTGTCCCTGAAAAGACACTCTCACCACTGACCCTTGGCCCTGGCCTCCCTCCCCACGGCTGTGTCTCTGACAGGGTTTCTCCAAGCAGGTGACTTGCAGCTTCATGGTGGTCTGTTCCAGGCCCACCATCTCAGCGCTGAATCCACCTCCCATTCAGAGGTCCTAGATCTGACCTTCACACCGGGAGCACAGCTGGCCTACCGTACTCCCCAGCTCTACCCAGCCCCCACAGGCATGGCACTCCCTGGTTCTGTTTTGTGTTCCTCTCCCTCCAGTCTGGTCTGTAGCTGTGACAGAAGAGCATGACAGGGACAGAGTGGCACCTGAGACCCCGCCCCCACACATTCAAGAATACAGATGAGCATACACGCGGGGCACCTAAGATACCGCTTCACATACTGTCCAGAACCTGGGTGCACACACACTCGCTGAGCTCCGCACATGCGCCCTCTGCACAGCATACGGGCTTACTGTGAGAGGTGAACCTGATGACGCCCACAGTCTGTGCATACAAACATGCCTCTGCTCGGCATGCATGCTGCACGCATACCATGCATGCACACACGGAGACTCAGGACAGCAGGCAACTGGCAATCCCTTTGAGGATTCACAGGCCTGTTCACAACCTGTCATTCCGCACACTTAAGAGGCTGAGGCAGAAGGACTACGTTCAAGGCCAATCTGTGCAAACTAGTGAGACTGTCACAAAACGGGGTAAAGGGGGCCTGGAGCCATAGCTCAATGGTAGAGCACTTGCCTAGCACGAGCAAGGTCCTGGGTTCAATTCCCATAAGTGAAGGTAGAGAAGGGGATGGAGGGAAGGGCAGGGCTGGGGTGGGAGAGAGGAGGGGGAGTGGGGAAGGGAGAGAAAGAGAAAAGGAGAAAGAGAGAGATTGAGATGGTAATTTCCCACCTCCCAGCTTGTTCTCCCGCAGGAGACAGCAAGAGAGAGCAGAAGCAGGGGATGGGTGGGTAGGTGAGGGCCAGAAGGGCAGTGGCCAGGAGGCAGCAGGTTGGAAGAGAACTAAGGGTGGGCTCTGGGCAGCCGCTAGACTGTAGCTGTGTCCTGTCTCGCCAGCCTCTTCTACATGAGGAACAAAAGAGATGGAGGAGCCTCCTCATCTGCCCCAAGTTTCCCTTAAATAATCACGAGGGAGCCAGGACCTTCCCTGAGGACCACAGTCCTGCAGGGGAAGAAGGGTACAGTGATGTCTGTAATTTGTTTAAATAATCCCGCTGAACTGGAAGAAAATTAACAAATGAGAAAGCAGCTCGAAATTAATCAAACTTCTCCCTGTCCATGTCCCCCCGCCCCGCGCTTTCTGTCTTAATGAAGGTTATTTATCCAACAAGCAATAAAACAGGGAATTAAATTAAACAGGCCCTCTGTTCCCTCCTCTCCCCACCCCATGGGGCAGTGGCCCTTCTACAGCTTTATAACTGTGCAGGCTGGGACTGCGGCAAACAGGGACACAGGCAGAAAGAGTCAGGACCCCCATTTTCCATCTCTGGTTTGCTTAACCACAAGGCTGGTGGCAGATAGTGGAGGGTCCTGTTGCTGGGTGTATCAGATGGAGGGGGGGCTTAAGGCAGGGCCCTGTTGCTGGGTGTATCAGTTGGGAGGCTTAGTGGAGGCTCCTGTTGCTGGGTGTATCAGATGGGGGGGGGGGCTTAGGGGAGGGCCCTGTTGCTGGGTGTATCAGTTGGGAGGCTTAGGGGAGGGCCCTGTTGCTGGGTGTATCAGAGGGGGGCTGGTGCTCAGCAGGCTCCAAGTGAGGAAGATATGCCAGAAGCACCACCTTGGTCCCTGCCTCTCAGCTAGGTCAAGCATTCTCCTCCCACAGAACCTGTCCCCTGGCTCCACCCTCACCTGAGACCGTTTGAATATCCCTTCCAGGTGACTTCCCTGACAGCCCTGCTGTGTCCCCAGCAGACCCACATATCCCATCGCCCCTCATGCACTGATGCCCCGGCCTTATCTCTGTTTAGAGAGAGTAGTCACCTTGAGGAAACCACCTCCGTAGACCTCCCCGTCAGAGCTGCTCTCTCTGCCCCAACTGCACTTCCGCCCACACCTTCCCAGTCACAGTGACCATCCAAGAGCACATCATGCCTCCTCATTCCAGGAAGACAGATTCATTCAGTCTGGCCAACACCCCACCTCTGCCAATCTGCCCCACACCTCCCTCCAACGGTTGGAGCCCCATGGCATTTGCTAAATCTCAGGGGCCCAAGACAGAGGGTGCGCCACTAAGGGGGTCCCTGTCTCCTGGTCACTTGGCATCTCAGGCTGCTCTGAGGACACACAGGCCTCTAGATTCATTCCACTTAACTGCTGTGCACAGGAGCGAGCGGCCTGCTCCCTGCTAACCTGTCTTCAAGCACTGCCTGAAAAGAAACCACGGCTCTAAAGTTAAAAGGTGCCCAGTTAAAATGAAAATGCTTAGCCTCTGGTCCGGCCACAGTCACTGGCTCCCTCCTAACAGCAGATCTGCCCAACTCCTGAGGCGCTCTCTCTCTCTCTCTCTCTCTCTCTCTCTCTCTCTCTCTCTCTGTCTCTCTCTCTCTCTCTCTGTGTGTGTGTGTGTGTGTGTGTTCTCGCTCATGTGTGGCCACCCCCATGGGCGAGGACAGCAGGCACAACACAGCCACGGTTGAATTATTTATTCTGTACATTGTTAGCACAGTAGAGAGAGCAACTGTGTCTCCAGGCTTCAATTAAAATATCAAGGCACCCACACTGTCTGCCTAGCCACACGACTCCCACTGACGTAGGACGAGAGGGCCTCCATTCGCAGCCAGCACCCTGGTCAGCGCCCCAACCCTGTCTCTGCTTCCCACTTCAGGTTTGTTTCTGCATCATGGTCGACATTCTTGGGAGTCGAGAACCCTGGACTCAGCCCACCAAAACATTTCAGTCCTCTCCCTCCAGGACCACTTAGTCAATCAATGGCCTTAAAGAGCCCTTCTCAGTTCCCAAGGGGCTTGGCCCAGCCTTGAAGTAGGACTGATCTCTAGCCACTGGACCTCCCTAAAATTGCTGGGTGTGGCGTCCCCTCCACTCAGGGATGGTCACAGTCATTAGAAATTAACTTAAAAAAAAACTAAACAAATTTTTATTTTATAATTTAAGTGGTTCTTTTCAATGGGTCTGTACTCTTCCACTAAGCACTGAGCCATACTTTGGATAGTTCATAATTTCTGTGTCAGCAGGCTTGAGGTCAGAACGAGCTTGGATTTCTGATCTTCGTCTTCTGAGTGCTGGGATTACAAGGGTGCACCATCACACCTGGCTTGTGTGGTGTAGGGAGATGAGCCCAGGACTCCATCCATGCTAAGCAACCACATCCCAGGCCCTTAGAAAGGGACTTTGAAGTCAGGCAGTGGTGGCGCACACTTTTAATCCCAACACTTGGGAGGCAGAGGCAGGAGGATCTCTGAGTTCAAAGCCAGCCTGGTCTACAAGAGCTAGTTCCAGGACAGGCTCCAAAGCTACAGAAAAATCCTGTCTTGAAAAACCGAAAAGAAAAAAGGGGCTTTGGAAAGGTAAAAATGGGAAGAGGTGAGCCACACCAGAGAAGTGGGCTTACACCAGGGTGGGTTTCTGAAGCCTTCATCACCTCCACCAATTCCAGAAACCCCTGATTCCGGATTCCGGAGAGGAGACGCAGAGGCTGAGAGCCAACAGTTGCTGTGGTCACAAGCTAACTGGGTCACCCAGCAGATCCGACTCACTAGCCCCAGATGAGAACACGAGGCCCAGTGAAACAGAGTGGGCGGGCTGAGAAAGAGCAGTGCATTGGTGCCACATGCCCAGGGAGAGAGCGCTGCAGGAGGGAGCTGCAGGGAGAGCACTGGGGGGGCTGCAGGAGGGTGCTGCAGGGAGGGGGTGCTGCAGGGAGAGTGGGGGGCTGCAGGGAGAGTGGGGGGGCTTCAGGAGGGAGCTGCAAGGAGAGCACTGGGGGGGCTGCAGGAGGGGGCTGCAGGGAGAGTGGGGGGCTTCAGGAGGGGCTGCAGGGGGAGTGGGGGGCTGCAGGAGGGGGCTGCAGGGAGAATGGGGGCTGCAGGGAGAGTGTGGGGGGCTGCAGGAGGGAGCTGCAAGGAGAGCACTGGGGGGGCTGCAGGAGGGGGCTGCAGGGAGAGTGGGGGGCTTCAGGAGGGTGCTGCAGGGAGAATGGGGGCTGCAGGGAGAGTGTGGGGGGCTGCAGGGAGAGTGGGGGTGCTGCAGGGAGTGTAGGGGTACTGCAGCTGGGGGTTGCAGGCAATGCCACAGACTCCAAAACCTCCATGAGTCCTTACTTTTAAAAAATTGTTTCCATTTTCACATGTGTATGGTATGTCCATATGTGTACACGCTTTGCATGTGAATGGGGACACACAAGCACATACATGTGTGTGCATGTGTGTGGAGACCCAAGTCAAGTGTCTTCCTCCATTATTTTTCTGCCTGATCACTGAGGCAGGCCCTCTCAATCAAAGCCAGAGCTCGCCAATATGGCTAGCTTGCTTTGGGAGATCCTTGCCATTTTGTCTACCAAGCACTAATGTGAATTCTAGGGATTCAAACTCTGATCCAGACTCTTGGATTGCTAGCACGCTAACCACTGAACTACCTCACAGCCTTTTGATGCTTCTACTTTAACGGATCCAGCATAGAAACCCATCTCCATTACTAAGATGCTGCATCCCAGACAACAGTATGATCTCACACAGCAGAGGGCACCACGGACGGATCACACACAGTGGAGGCACCATGGATGGATCTCACACAGCGAAGGGACCACGGACGGATCACACACAGCGGAGGGCACCACGAACGGATCTCACACAGTGGAGGCACCATGGATGGATCTCACACAGTGGAAGCACCACAGACGGATCTCACACAGCGAAGGGACCACGGACGGATCACACACAGCGGAGGGCACCACGAACAGATCTCACACAGTGGAGGCATCTGTCTGCATGTGCTGAGGAGTAGCTTAAAAACAAGCCCAGCAGTAGATGAGCCTCGTGGAGAGAGACTTTGGCCAGAGAGGCTACAGGGAACTTCCCGGGCACACAAGTTGCTGTGATAAGGGTCATCCATGCGCCCGCCTTCACACCTCATGGGGTAACATGTCTGCAATTCACACTTTATGGAAACAACACACCCTAAGGTGTTCAGGAATGAGAGGAGGGGCAGCTCTGCCTTAATGGGAATGGCAAGGTAGAAGAGGGAGCTGCAGGGGGATGCCTAAACACGTTAGCCCCGTTCAAGGTTTCCTGGGGGACTTCACCTCCTCTCCACCTCTCCCGCCAAGCAAGCCACCCTGTACTCAGCTCCTCTCCCTCACTGCCAGCCTTAGATCAGCCCCCCATTTCATAAGAGGAGCTGAATATGGAGGTCTCTCCCCAAGCACTGCCAGCGACACTCTGCTCTACTTGCCAGGCTCTGCCATTCCCACCTCAATCCCACCTCCCTGAAGCTCACCTGAGCAACTGCAAGACTGACTGCTCCCAAGAGATAGGTGCCCTCCCCGAGGCACCTCCCGCAGACACCTGGGCACCATTCTGTCACGCTTCCTGTGCCAGAGGAGCAGCCCCCAGACTGCATGTCTCAAGACTGGCTAAGGACATAGAAAATGCTCACCGCCGTGGTTGGTGCAAACACTAACCACAGATGTGAACTCAACCTGCTAAATTAACAGAAGGCTGTGGGGAATGTGCACAAATCAGGTTTCCACCTGGAAGGGAAACTGGCTATCTTTATTTGCCCCTGTTATTTTATGGATTTATTTTATGTTTATGCATGTTTTGTTTGCATAGACATCTGTACATGCCTGATCAGAAGAGGGATGATGGGTCCCCTAGCACTGGAGTTATGGATGGTTGTGAGCTGCCAGATGGATGCTGGAAATCAAGCCGGGTCCTCTGGAAGGGCAGCCAGTGCTCTCAACCTCTGAGGCATCTCTCCAGCCCTTTCTTTGCCTCTTTATGTTGTTTCTGTGTGTGTGTGATTATGTGCATGTGTGTATGCATGGGTGTATGCGTACACTTGTCAGCATCAGAGATCAATACGACAGGTCTTCCTCAGTTACTCTACCATATTTTTCAAGTTTTTGAAAGCTTCATTTTTATTTTATGAGTGGAAGAGTTTGCATTAATGCATTGCCATGTGCATGCAGTGCCCACAAAGGCCAGGAGAGGGCGTCAGATCCCCTGGAACGGGAGTTATGTAGGTGCTGGGATTCAAACCTGGGCCAGCCTGCTCTTTCTCTTCCATTTTCTTCCAAACCTACCACAAATATATAGGCTTTAAAAGCCCAACAGGAAGGAGATGGGACACTGGCCATGCACAGACATAGGGCTGGCCATCCTGTCTCAGGCGGGCAGACCTACACAGAGGTGCTGGATTTGAGAGGTCTCCTCTTGACCTCTGGGCATGCAGAGGCAGAGCAGCAGGCTCTGACCCAGACCAGCTGTGGCTCTAATTGGCTGCATGGCCCCCCATTTTCTATGGGTTTTGGTTTTCTCATCTACAAAACAAGGCCACTGTCTTGACGGCTCTGTGAGTTGTGTGGAGTGATGGAGAAGCGACCACGGGGGCTGGGGCTGTGACTCACTTAGTGCTGGAGGCAGAAGAATCTGAAGGCCAGGTTTATCCTTAGCTAAACAAGTTCAAGGCCAGCCTGGGACACAGGAGATCCTGTCTCTAAACAAATAATTTCCCCAGGCATGGTGGTGCACACCCTTAATCCCAGCACACTGGAGGGTCTCTGAGATTGAGGCTAGCCTGGTCTACATACTCCAGGACAGTCAAGACTACATATAGAGACCTTACATATAGAATAAGTCAGTAAGCAAATAAATAAATAAAAATTAAATAAAAAACAAGGCGTCATGTCATCACAGATAACAGCAGTAGTCACTAGAGATCCCTGAGCCCTGGCTGGAGAGATGGCTCCGCGATTAGGAGCACATACATCTCACTGAGGACCTGAGTCCAGTGTCCAGCACCCAGAGCAGACAGACCCACAGTCTGTATCCAGGGGCCAGGGAGTCAATGCTTCTGTCGTGTGCACATGCCCAGACACACACACACTTAAAAGTAAAACAATAGTTCTTTAAAAACATATTTAGTGGTTGGAGAAATAGCTCAGAGGTTGAGAGTCAGGCTCAATTCCCAGCACCCTGGACATAACACTCAAGCACATTAAAAAAATAAAATAAAAAGTAATTTTTAAAAAGGTCAAAAATTTTTAACTTTAAGAAAAAAATAAAGCCGTGAAGCCCAGGAGCATGTCAGATCCACGTGCTGTGCCTGAGCCCTATATGACAGCAGGCACAGAGTCTGGGGACAGCCTCAGAAACTTACAAAGGAGTACAGCCACCCAAAGGGGACAGGCTGCTCCTCTGCCTTGTGCTACAGGAGCTGTGTGTGGCTGATGAAGCGCCAGCAGTCGGAAAGAACACTCTCCGTACCCCAAACAGGCTTTTCCACGCTGCTTCTTCTGCTCAAATGTCTCCCGTTTTCCTCTCTAGATTCTACAAGGGTCTAGAAAACACCCTGTTTCCGGCCGCACAGAGACCAATCACAGGGCACACGTGGAAGTGCCTTGCCTGGTTGAATGCAGAGGTAAGGCCCACCACCGGGCACCATCTGGTCCAGCCTGGGCCCTGTGTAGAGAAAACTGCCCTACAGAAATAGGCACAGCAGCCGGGCGGTGGTGGCGCACGCCTTTAATCCCAGCACTCGGGAGGCAGAGGCAGAGGCAGGCGGATCTCTGTGAATTCAAGACCAGCCTGGTCTACAAGAACTAGTTCCAGGACAGGCTCCAAAGCCACAGAGAAACCCTGTCTCGAAAAAACCAAAAAAAAAAAGAAAAGAAAAAAAAAGAAAAGAAATAGGCACAGGAGTGGAGACAGGGTCACCAGCACATGTGACAGAAAATCTTGTTCCAAGAAGCCACCTTGCCACACAGAGAAAAGGGCCCTTTCACACCCATAAGAGCTACAGGTGTGGGGGGGAGGGGTTCCCTCGAGCCCTGAGGACGAAGAAAGTCTCTATGTAATCCCCCAGGGTGCCTGAGATCTTAGCCAAGGGTCCATGGGGCCGGCCTCTCCTGTGAAATCTGGAATGTTGAACTACAGGCAGCCCTGTAACACTGCCCTTTAAGAGAAAGTCAGGCTGGTCTGTAGCAAGCTCCCTGATGTCCGGATGGTTGTTCAGGAGACCCCCAGGGTACTCCAGTGGCCTGAAAGACCCCAGCTGGAAGCAGAAGCAGAGGCCAGCAGAGCTCCAGGCCAGGCCTCTGAGGGGTGGGGCAGGTGAGGGCTCCTGCTAGGTTTGTTGTACTTTCCTAATTGGTTTTGTGTCTGTGTCCCCGGGTGCTCAAGATACTCAGGGCCATCTGAGCCACTTAAGCAATTTAAAATAATCAAAGCACTTACAAGGTACTCAACTGGTCTCCACACTCCTCAGCCCTCGGGCAGGGGCAGGGACGTCTGTTGTGTCCCCAGTTCCCCACGTCCTGCTGCCAGAGGACGTAACCCTGAGCCCAGGCAGCATCCCACACGTGGGACAGTCAGCTCTCCCAGGCAGGAACGTCATGCTTGACGTCTCTCCTCCAACTGCCCGCTTAGTAAACAGGTCCGCTCTCAGCAGCTTCCTACAGGAAGCCTCCTGTCACATGAAGGGCTCAAAGGGATCCAGCAGAAGCCAGGCCTGGTGGTGGCGCTCACCTTTAATCCCAGCACTCGGGAGGCAGAGGCAGGTGGAGCTCTGTGAATTTGAAGTTAACCTGGTCTACACAGTGATCTCTAGGACAGCCCAGGGAGAGAGAGAGAGAGAGAGAGAGAGAGAGAGAGAGAGAGAGAGAGAGAGAGAGAGAGAGCGAGCTAGGTGTACCATGCCATCCAGACCCTGGCAGAGTTAGTGCTGCCCCTCCCCCTCCTGGACCATCTCTGGGACAGGACATAGGTGCAGCTTCCACTGTCTGGGCCCAGGAGCCCCACTACTCCCCTGTCACTCTCCTCCAGGGTGGGCCTCCTGTCCCTTCAGGATAGTTTGCCTGGGATAAGTTTCAAATTCCCTCATGCCCTAGGGGAAGGCTACAAAATGGGCCATGGCTGCTACTGGCCTGTCCCACAGGGCATCTGCTCTCGCCAGCACCAGAGGGAAACTGAGGCCTGGGAAGGACTTGGCTCCAGGGCCTCCAGAAGGAGAGGGTCAGGGAAACCCAGGCTCTCCTGCATACCTGGGTACTGGGTTCCAGTCTTTCTACTGCAGTGAGCCATGACATCTCTCCCAGCTCATGGCCCTGGAAACTGGTAGCAAAGCCAGGATTCAAACCCCGGGCTGCAGCTTCCCTTCCTCAAGCAGATCCACGCTCATGGGCCCAGCCTGTCTCCCTCACCTGGGGACAGATGCCTCAGCCTCATCCCCCTCCACAGCCATCCAGGCAGCCCCAAAGGCACCAGCTGGGAGAACTTTCTGGAGCTACAGGAATCAGGGGTGTCCTGAGCCATGGTAGGGAGTACAAATGAGTCGGGTGCCCCACCCCAGAAATGGCCCGGAACTGAGTCACTTAAACAATGGAGGGCAGGGCCAGGCATGAGGCCTGGACACACAGAGGGGGGGTGAGGTTAAAGGACTCCCGGCCCCTCCCACAACGTCTCCCTCATCTCCCTCACCCTCCAAGACCCCCAGTGGCACTGTGGGAAAGGTCAAGTATTACATCGAGCAGACCTCGGTTTCTTTTCCTTTCCAGCACGTGCGGGTCATAAAAATGCTAGTTTAATAAATTGGGGGCATGGAAAGGTCGGACATCATCAGAGAGGAGGCAGACAGGGAGGCACTGGCCCTAACTTTGAAGACCCAGGCCAGGCACTGACCCAGCTGCAAACCATGCATCCCTGCCTGCTGACTGATCAGCTGGTCTCCAGTCAGGGGCTGAAACCTGAGGGACAACCAGGAAAAGCTGCCTCCATCCTGCCACCTAACGTGCTGAGGGTGCGAAGAGTCAGAAAAATTCTAGCAGGTTGAGCTGGGCCTTGAACAAACACCAGCTAGCCCATCGGATGGCAAAAGGAACGTCCCAGGAGGGAGCGGAGACGGCCAAGGTTGGTTCTGGAAAACATGGACCCGGTTTAGCTAAGGAGCGGGGTCATGGCCTGCCTAGTCTGATGCCCTCAGCTCCCGAGACAGCAGCTGGGACACCACAGTGAGATGGCAGTGTCACCAGCCCCTCACAGGGCCAGCCACTGTGGGAAGGACAACAGGGTCCATTTAACTGGTCCCCTTACGGGAGCCCCCGGACACCAATGGTCACCAGCCTTCCCTGAACCTCATCCTCCACTGCCCTCCCCTGCAGCCCAGACATCCACTGTAGTGGCTTGAATGAGATCATCCCCCATAGGCTCATACATTTGAATGCTTGGTCCCCAGGCAGTGGAACTGTTTGGGAAGGATTAAGAGGTGTGGCCTTGTTGGAGGTGTGTCACGGGGGGGGGGGGTCAACTCTGCGGCTTGACACTCGCCCCTTCTGCTGTGGATCTGATGTGGACTCTCAGCTCCCACCTGCTGCCATGCTTCCTGCAATGATGGTCAGCCTCACCTCTAAAACTGTGAGGAAGCCCTCAGGTAAACACTTTCTTTTACAAGCTGCCTTGGCCATGCTGTCTCTTCATTGCAACAGAAAAGTAAGACATCCATAAACCTGTTCTCGGGACACCAGCATTCCAGACCCCATTAAGAGCTCTGGGCACACACTGCAGGTTCTGCCAGCGAGCCGCCCACACCCACTTCGGGGGCAGGAGATGGTGGGGAGGGGCCTGAGCTGGGTCCAGGTGCCCAGTGCATACTCAGGCTCTCCAGGTCACCTGTGTGACACTGAGCACACTCTTTAGTTGTCCACACATCTGTTAAAGGAGGGCAGCCCCTGAGCGCCTGCTGCTGGGGGACTGGGGGATGACCGCAGAGAAGGCCAGGTTGAGGCTGGTGTGCCTGCCCTCGGAGCACCCTTTCTTTATCTCAGTCACCCTGAGCTATGACGGAGCAAACCCTATCGAAACCCACCTCTATGAAGAGATGGCCATGAGCCCTTTCCACAGGGACCAGGAGTTGGGTGGGACACGAAGAGCGTGGAGGGAGTGTTGGGGGAGGAGCACAGCCAGATGGTGACCCTGGTGTGAGGCACTGTGGTGACCTCAGCTACCCCCTCCCCTTGCAGGAACTTCCAGGGGAGTTACTCAGACCTCAGCTGCACTCAGACTTCCCCTCCCTCCAGGAGCCCTGCAGCTCCACAGTGGGACCTCAGCAGCTCTGAAGCTGTAGGTCAGGAGCAGGAAGCGGCAGCTGTGGCTGTGTCTCACACTTTGTCACGTCATGACACATTGTATTTGGGGGTTCCAGGTATACCCAAGCTTTGGACATGGTAACACAGCAGAGCACACACGATAACTAGGCAATTGAGGTTTTTGTTTTTTAAGCCTCAATTTTGTTGTTGTTGTTGTTGTTTTTTCAAGACAGGGTTTTCTGTGTAGCCTTGGCTCTCCTGAAACTCACCAGGCTGGCCTCGAACTCACAGAGATCAAGCCTCATAATTTAAAAAAAAAGAAAAAGTTACATTATTTTGTGTGTATGTGTGTGTGTGTATGTGTATGTGTGGTAGTGTGTATACACCACAGTTCATGGGAGTCAGTTCTCTCCTTCTACCATATGGTCCCTGGGGATTGAACTCCGGCAATCTGACTTAGCAACAGGTGCCTCTATACCCACTGAGCCATCCCACTGACCCAAAATACCATAATTTTAACAATATATTTTTATTACTTATTTATATATCTCTGTGTGTGTGTGCGTGCGCGCGTGCACGCACGTGCACATGCATGCATGCGTGCCCACAGAGTTCAGAAGAAGGCAACCGAGACTCCTGAAGTGGTGAGCCTGTGATTCTGAGCCCCCTGATGTGGGTGCTGGGAACTGAGCCTGGTCCTCTGCAGGAGCGGCAAATGTTCTTGTGCCTGAGCCGTCTCTCCAGTCCCTTGAGGAACGTGTTACTCTAATTATTCTTTATCAATAAAGATACAGGAGTCAGATATTGGGGTAAGAACCTGAAAGATCAGAGAAGCAGAGAAGTCACCAACCCTCCGGACCTGCTCTATTCCTTCCTCCAAACAGAGCCAGATCCCTCTCCGCCCACCTTCCTACTTCCTGTCCTATCTATTTTGAGTATTCTAAAACCTCTGTGCTTCATTTTGGGTGGTTAGTGGCTAACTCTGCCCTCTGACTCCAAGCAAGTTTTATTTGTCAGAACACAATCAAAATATCACACAGCAGCCCCTCAAGACGTCTCAGTAAGTTTATGACTTTGTGGTCAGCTGTATTTGTACCTGTTCTGGGGTCCATGCAGCCTCAGGCCTGGGCATAAGGACCTTCTGTAACTCATATGAAAGCAGGGGCAGGCCGGATAGGAGCCAAGGGGAGAGCGGGCAGAAAGGTCCGCATGCATGCGCACGACCCCGACAGTGGCGGCAAGGAGTGCCCTGAAGACAAAGTGAGGTCAGGTGGGAGAGGAGCCCCAAACTGAGGGCTGCAGGAGAAAGAGCCAGCTGGGCACTCAGGAGGCCGAGACAGGCAGATCTCTGTGAGCTCGAGGCTAGCCTGGGCTACAGAGAGAGACCCTGTCTAAATAAATAGAGGATTCCACATAGAGGAGACAATGGGGCCAAAGGCCCTTGAGTTGAAAACCCGTTCAATGTCTTCAGCAATGTGAAGAAAGCAGTATGGCTGGTGTGGGGTGCACCCTGTATGGCTGGTGTGGGGTGCACCCTGTATGGTTGGTGTGGGGTGCACCCTGTATGGCGGTGTGGGGTGCACCCTGTATGGCGGTGTGGGGTGTACCCTGTATGGCTGGTGTGGGGTGCATTCCATATGCCTGGTGTGGGGTGCACCCTGTATGGCTGGTGTGGGGTGCATTCCATATGCCTGGTGTGGGGTGCACCCTGTATGGCTGGTGTGGGGCGCATTCCATATGGCTGGTGTGGGGTGCACCCTGTATGGTTGGTGTGGGATGCACCCTGTATGGCGGTGTGGGGTGCACCCTGTATGGCTGGTGTGGGGTGCATCCTGTATGGCGGTGTGGAGTGCACCCTATATGGCTGGTGTGGGATGCTCTCTGAGAGACAGGATGTAGCTGAGGGCATCAGGTGACACAGGCCTCCAGCAGGACTTGACACTGTTAAGCACAATGGGAAGTCAACACCAGGTTTGAGCCGCTGAGGCAGGGGGCACAATTTGAGCTCTAGAAAGGTTCTGGGGGCTGAAATGTGGCCTGGGGGTGGGGGCTGCCTAGCACTGTAGAAGGAAAGCACTGCATAAACTGGGCCTGAGGGTGTGTCTTGGGTTTCCACTGCTGTGACCAAAGTGAACTCACACTTTCGGGTAGCACTCCATCACTGAAGGGATCCAGGGCAGAACCCAAGGCAGGGCCAATGCCAAGGCCGAGGAGGAGAGCTGTGTCCTGGCTGCTCCCATGGTTTGCTCAGCCTGCTTTCTACACACCCAGGACCACCCGCCCAGAGGTGGCTCTGCCCACAGTGGGCGGGGGCGGGGCCCTCCCCCTCCCACATCAATCAAGAAAATGCCCTATAAACTTGCCCCCCGGACCAGTCTGATGGAGGCATTTCCTCAGCTGAGGGTCCTCTTGCCAGACAACTAACTTGTGTCAAGTTAGGGGAAAAAATAAATAAATAAAAAAACCCAGGACTTAGTGATGCCTGTCAGTCCAGCACTGGGGAGGCCGAGGGAAGAGGGTTAGTCTTCATCTACATAGCTAGTCTGAGGCTGGCCTGAACCACTGGAGACCTTGTTGAAGGGGAGGAGGGAGGGAGGGAGTAAGGGAAAGACAGTTCCAAACACTTAGCAGCCTGTGGAGAAGCATGAGGCAGAGACAAGCAAGAGGCTGGAAGGAAGGGCAGGGGAGAGGCTAGAAGGGAGGGCAGGGGAGAGGCTGTGCCCAGGACGAGCTCAGAACTAACCCAAGCCGCTGCTCACAAGAAGGAAGGGCCCAGTGCCCATAAGTCCCAACTTTGGGCCTGGAGGCCATGTCATGCCTTCCGGGAACATAAATGGCAACGGAATGAATGGTTGGGGACTCTCAAAGCTCCTCTCATCCACGACCTGAGACTTGGTGAAAACACGTGTTTCTTCCACAGTAAATCTGGTCTCAGCTCTGCCACAAAACTTCCAGGAGCCCTGGGCAGGGGTTGAGGGCTGCGCCTTGGCCCTGCCAACAGCCACGAGCCGTGAGGCCACTCACAGCCCCAGTGCGATGACAGTACCCTCAAGGCCAGGCTGGGGCACTAGGCCCACCTGGAGCCCTGTCACTACCCGTGGAGACACGGGCTGCTTCAGCCCCGAGCTCGAGGCCCTCACAGGAAGAAACGAGAAGCTCAGCAGATGGCGGGAACTCTCCGGGATCAGCCTCAAAGGTCACCGTCTGTTGCAGCCTGCCTGCTCCCAGTGCTTGGGCATTGAAGCAGTGTCTCACGCTGACTTGAGGCCCAGCTCCAAGCTGGGTGTGACATTTCCCGTGGGCTGACTGTGTGCCAGGCCTTGTGCTGACCTTGCTCACACCTCACCTCCTAATTCCATCCACTTGGCTGAGGGGGTTGGGGCAGTTGTCTATGCACTTTGTAAAGGAAGGCAGGCTAAGGCCAACCAGCATGCCCAAGTGGTCAGCCCGGCCGGCCTCTCCTCCAGGCCTCAACACTCTCCTATGAGAGGGTCGGCTCCTCTGAGTTCTCTCCAGGGCACAGGTTGGAGCCTGCACTCTGCTCTGGCCACCCTCAACAGTGTCTGTCCTCAGAAGATCCTACTGGCTCAGTCAAACTCTGGTGTCAATGGCTGCTTCAGTAAGTGGGGTGGTAATGACTCTGGAGGAACAAGGATTAATGCTAAGGCTTGACCTTGCCTAAGGCTGCCACCATTACATGGTGTCCACAGCCTCTGCCACGTCCTCTTGTGGGTCCTCGGCAAGGTGTCCGAGGGAGAACAGGCCAAACCAAGGCCGACTGAGCAGGATGTAAATGGTTGCTAGGCCTGTGGATTCCCAGAGTCAGGCATCTGCTCCCCAAAGATGGCCAGGCCCCCATCCCACTTTGCACTGGTTTGTGTGAGCAAGCCGTCTAGAGGAAGCACAGAGATCTGCCCCTGACATCCCATAGCCCCCTCCAGGCACTCTAGCCCCGGGAACTCCCTCCAGAGGGGAGGAAAGCTTTGATCACAGCAGCAGAGTCCAGGTCCCCCTGCATCGGGTGGGGAGGCAGAGTCAGACAGTGACACCCCCCTTCCACACACAGGGGAACAGATACCCACATGCCCCAGAGCTGGAAGGCCAACTGGTGTGGTCTGAGCTTGCCCTGCCCACCCTCCCCAAGCTAACCTCCTTGCCTCTGTAAATGGTTTCTGAGTTCCTGGGCCAGCCTCTCAGCTCTGTCAGATTCATTAGCGAAGAAGACACTTCTCCCAGCTTGGACCACTGACATCACTAAAAGGGACCCAGGGAACACTGACCACAACCTCTGGCTGCTCCCCTCCCCCACTTCCTCTCTTTCCAGACCAGCAATCAATGCAGCCTGCCCACCTCACAAGGCAGGCGCAGGCCTGGCAGCCAGGCCTCTTCACACCTGACCAGGAACCAAGGTGGCCTGAGCCCTGGCTCCTGTCACACCAACTGTGCCATCCTTGGGCAGAACAGCACAGAAATACCAGCCACCCCCACCTCGGGGGGCCTTGAGCATCTTGTCCCCCAGATATATGTGGTCTTGTGAATGTACTTTGAAGTCTAGCACCCAGATAGGCCCTTCTATGGGCTCAGCACACAGAAAGTCGGGGGGGGGGCTCTCTCTTGAGCACCAGAAGAGCCTCATACAAGGCTCACTTGCAATGAGTGGGGGCTAGGCCAACATCACAGGGAGCACAGTTGGGTGGCCCAGGCTGCCTCCCTCCCAGGTCTGGCAGGGCCTGAATGACTCAGCTGTCCCAGCCATCCGTGGAACAGGTCTGGGACAGCCAGCCCCAGTTTTCCCATTGTCCCCTCCTCTCCCTGAGGCTGGAGGCAAGGGAAGACCCAACCAGGCTGTTCACTCCAACGCAGTACTCTGAGAACCCACGAGATGATCAGGATCATGAGGTCCCTAGGGACTCCCTGAAATGTCCCCTGCAGGGACATCGACTCCTTAGAGGTTCCTGCTGTTCCTACACCAGATCAAGTAAAACCACCCAGGAAAAGGCCATCCTGGGAGCACAGCAGGTGCACACGTGTGTGCACACACACTTATGATGGCTGCAGAGGGAGGCAGGGCATGCAGTCTGTAGTGGGGTATCTGAGACCAGTCATGGCTCAATTCTACCCACCAAAAGGGACCTTCCTCTCTCTTCTCCCCTCCTGGAGTACACACAGCACACCATCCCCAGTACTGAGACAGATGAGATCCGGGTGAGAGGCACTGGCTTCCTCTCCCCCACACCCTAAGTGGCTCAAACAGCCCTTCCCAGGCCTCAGCAAGCTCTGGAGACCAAGGCAAAGGGACCCAGATGTCAGAGTCAGAGAGGACCAGTGGCCTCTTCTGATCCCTTCCTCCCCCTCCCCCTCTCCCACCACTCACACCACAGACCGATCAAAAGAGGCAAGCTCGGGGGTGGGGGGAGCTGGTGCATAATTATTGGTAAAATGCTCGTAACGTTCTCCCTCTCCCCAGTAGCTTTCAGTTGTTTTAGCAGCTTAGCAAGCACTTGGCTCCAATTGAATTGCAAATCAGCAGCTCTTGCCCCGGGAAGAGAAGGAGGGAGGTGGTGGAGGGGGCAGGGAGGGGCTGGGAGGAAGATGAGAAGGACTGTAAAATAGGAGGGCAGAGGGGAGGATGGGAGGGAGGCCAAGGTTAGATTCTGGTAACTAGGCTAAGGTTGACTAGGCCGGCTTCCCCTTGCTCGCTTCATCCCCGGCTGTACCCACAACCCCGCCCCCAACAAACAAGGACACTCTTCTCTAGCTGGAACTGAAGGGCGGGCTGGGAGGGCCACCAGGGGCTTCCTCAACTAACCAGAAGAAAACAAATCTTTCTCGGGAATTGCAATTATTTGGAAACAATGTCAAAACAGAAGCCTTGCTTTATCCCCCTGGCAATCTGCAACATTGTGGTTTCCATCCTACATTCTGTCTGTCTGCCTTTCCATCGATCCACCTGTGCTCCATTTGTCTGTCTGCCTCTCTGGTGTCCTTCGCACTTCCAGCCCCACTCCAGGTTCAGGGGCTAAAGGTTCAGAGCCCGAGCGGATGCAGCTTCAGAACCATGGCCAGCGCCGAGCCCCATCCCTCAGCTCCACCCTCACGCCACAGCAGGATCAGGCTCCAGAGCCAAGAGGGCTGCCTCCATTCTCAGGTAGAGGAGAAGGAAGGAGTCGTGGGCCAGGCACCCTGGGCCGTGGAGGACACTAACCTTGAAAAGGCGGAGGATGTTGGCCACCATGATTGAGACTGAGCTCCCTGAAGCCCCGATGACGCCCACCACGCGCTCAGGCTTGGTGATGATGGGTGGGCCGCCACTGCCACAGCGGACCTCGGTGCCGTCCTTCTCGATGAGCGCCTGCACGAAGGTCAGTGACTGCTCCAGAGCGTGGGTGTCCCTGGAGCAGGTGTCCAGAATGCGGGCGCCCAGCGTGATGTTGGGCAGCAGGTCCGGGTCATTGTTGATGCGGTCCAGTGCAAAGAGCATGGCCTCCAGCCGGTGAATGCCCTTCTCCTTCTTCAGTTCCCCACAGGCTTTACCCTCAGAGCCTCGGCCGTGGACAGGAAACAGGCCTCCCAGAGTGATGTCCCCGTCAATGCGGATAGAGTTCATGTGGGGGTGGCCTTTGGGCTTCCCTAGGGATGAAGGCACCCAGGAGCCATAAAGGCTAAGGAGCAGGCAGAGGGGCAGCCGGGCCCACCACCAGCCCCAGCCTCCTTTCCCAGACATGTCGAGAAGGCCTAGAGACCCATGAAGAGTGGGCCCCACTCCTAGCCCTGGCAGGCCCTGGGTCCCACGACCTGGGTGCGCATGAGCAGGGCAGCTTCAGCAGCAGGGGGGCTGGAGATGGCCAATGGACTGGCCCATCCCAAAGACCTGTCCTCCTCCTCTTTGATACTTGAATGGAGCTCAGTGGCCTACACAGGCCAAATCCCCAGATGACAGAAAGTGGCCGGAGCTACAGGAGGTCTCAGACCCCTGCCCCATGTCCTGCAGGCCGGATCGCCTCCTCTGGCTGTGGAAAGGGAGGTGAGCTCCTATCCTGGCAGGATCTTAGCATCAAGGAGAAAACAGCTCCGACCAGTGCCGCCAACCTGGGAAGAGAGAGAGACTATCAACCCAGCCCGAGGAAGACATTTACTATTCTGATTCCTCATCAGGAGACTGGGAGAGGGAGCCCAGAGGTTATCGCCAAAGACGCCATAAATCTCCACTTGATTTTCATTGCTGCGGCCCAGCTCCTGAGGAAATGCAGAGCTGGAAGCTGAAACTGGGTCATGTTTAAAGACCTTCGCTGGCCAGGACCCATCGCCCTCAGAGGCCAGGCCTCTGAGAAAGTACTCCTAGGGACAGCAAGCATGGCTGGGGAGTAATGGGTTCCTCAGCATGCTCTGGGAAGCTATAGCAAGATACCTATTCTGTCAATCCAACCTCATGACAGGAATGAGGAAACTGGCCAGGCAGTGGTGGTGCACACCTTTGATCCCAGTACTCTGGAGGCAGAGGCAGGTGGATCTCTGTGAGTTCAAAGCCAGTCTGGTCTACAGAACGAGTTCCATTCCAGGACTGCCTCCAAAGCTACACAGAAACCCTCTTCCCCCCCAAAAAAAAGAAAAAGAAAAAAAGAAAAGAGAAAAGAGAGAGAGAGAGAAAGAAAGAAAGAAAGAAAGAAAGAAAGAAAGAAAGAAAGAAAGAAAGAAATTGAGGTCCCACAGAAGTCTGTGCCAAATCTCAAGCTCTTTCTCACCTTAGCCCTAAATAAGAAACATGGAGGTTTTGAGGGGACCCAGAGTCCTGGAAGGAAAAGCCAAGACCCCGGGAGGATAGCGGCCTGCCCAAGAAGGCTAGAGTGCTGGCCGGGCTCAGCCCAGGAGCTGCAACTCCAAAGATTGGGAAGAAGGGGGAATCTGGGGTTCAGAGGCAGTCCCCCACTTCAGCCACACAAGTGCCCAAGCAGAGTCAGGTCTCCTCCTCCTGTCCCCCTCCCTGCCTCAGTGGGGCTCCGGTTGTCATCATTGTTGTTATTGTTGTGGTTAAATATTTATCTGCAGGGTAGAGGATAAAACAGAGCTCTTCCCCACTCTCACAGCTAATTTGGGCTAATTTCCCCTGGGAATTCTGTGCACACCCCCAGCCTGCCCCCTAAAGCCAGCAGCCTTCCCCCTCTACTTCAGGGGCCACCAGGAAAATGGCTGATAGCTGAGTCAGGGCTGGGCTAGGAGGCAACCCCGCCCCCTTCTCCAAGGGTTTGTCAAGTGAAGGCTGGTTATTTTGACTACTCTGTGCCTCGGTTTCCCATGCACTGGAGGAGCTGGAATCTGGATGGAAAACATCCCCCTAGAAATGGGGTGCTTCCATCAAGGCCCAGCAGGGGTCTGGGAGCCTCCCCTTCACAACTCATCGGTTCACCTACTGAAGCCCCTAGGGGAGGGAATGGAAGGAGGCAGACCCAATTACAGCCTCGGCTTCTGAGCCTCACAGTGAGCACTGGGGATAGGACTGAACCCAGGGTCTATCTAGCACAGCTAGGCAAGCTCTCCACCCCTGAGCTATGAGACCAGACCTTAGATCTCCCATCAGCAACAGCCCTCGGCAGTCAAGCCTCTAGCAAGGACTCCACCTAGCACCACGCTGCCAGTTCTCTGGTAGCCCAGAGGCATCCCACAACCCTCTCATCAAGACACGTAGGTCTAGAAACAGACACATAGAGAACCTGGAAGATCCACCTTCTCCAAGACCCAGGGACCCAGGGCTAAAGCCACGGCCAGCATGTTGGGGTGGTCTCAAGGCTATCTCTGTTCACCCCTCATGAGAAGAGCTTTATTCTCACTTTCGAGGTGATTGTGGGAATGGCTTCATGGGCACTAGGCAGTTTACAAGCAGTTGGACAGAGATTGGTGTCACCATGGGGGTCCCAGAACCCTGACCTGCCCTGCCAGGTGGACACATCTCCCTGGGTCTCTTTTGTGTTTAGATATGTAAGTGGGGTCAGTTGGGCAAGGTTCCAGTTTGGGCACCATGCTGGCCCTTGGGTAATGACCTGCGTGCCAACAGGGCACGGACATGCCAAGCAACTGCCACAGTTCAGACAACCACAGGGCAGTGGAGGAGCATGGCACACTGCCCTGCAGTGGGGTGGAACGTTCAGCCTGTCCCACAGAGGGAGCAGCTGCAGATTGAGAGCCACACAGAGCCCAGGAATCTAGTGTCTCCATTCACTCCACTGCTGTGGCGGGCAGTTCCTCAGGCCTGCTGAGTTCACAGCCGTTCCCATGAGTGTCAGCACCCTGAAAGAATATGAGCCACACCAGGGCCAATTGATGCAGGCACAGCTTCTGACAGTAGTCCTGAACAGGCCTGAAGCCCTTTCCGGGGGCTCACTGCAGTTCCTGGAGGCTCAGTGCACCGCCCACATGTGGGAATGATCAGGGCATGAGGGAAGCAGGCCCAACACAGCAGGGTCAGAATCGGGAGCCCCAAAGGCAACTTCTCCAGCTGCCGGACCTGTCCCATGGGCTCCTTCCTCTCTGGCCATATCAGGTCCCCAGGCAGATTGCAGTTTCTCTAAGGGGATTGGTGGACGCACCCCCTTCAGCGTCCACACCATCTTTTGATGCTGTAACAGGAACATGGGGGAAGTAAAAATACCCTGAAAGGAGGCAGAGACATCCCTGGGGACATCTGTCTCCACCTGCAGGGGAAGGGGGATCTTTGAAGTCCATTCTCCAGGCCTCAGATTCTGCACACACACACACACACACACACACACACACACACACACACTTCAAAATAGCCAGGGAAGCTCAAACGGAGCAACAAGGGGCACCTCCCCGCAGAAGGAGCCACCAGGATGGCTGCAAGTTCAGCATCTCCTCCTCTTCCCCTTCTCCCCTCCCACCATCCCTGGCTTAGTCCTCCCTACTCCCTCGCACTGGTTTCAGGGTGGGTGGACAGTGGCAGTACCAGAGGATGAGCAGAGAGTCCTCCCCCGTGGAGCACTGGCTCACGGGCCAATGGTCAGGCATTTTCCAGAGCAGTCTCTTCAGGGAATGGGGGTATAAAGGTAACTTGGAGTGGGCTGCACAACAGGAGGGGCGAGGACCAACTGAGGGCCTCTGTCACCAGGGGGACTCAGGACCCTGTCTCATCAGCAGTGCAGAGTCCCCTAAAGCAGGTCCATCATGCTGTTCTGATCTCAGTCCTTCCGGCCCAGGCATGGAGGAACTGGGGCACAGAGCAACAACCAGGCCAGGAGAACCAGAATTCACCAAGAGTCCAGACGTCCTTCACTGAGCTGCCTTTCACTTTTCTAAACCAACCAAACAGAACAAAACCCAAACACCAGACTTGAGGGCAGGAAATGGGGGTAACCGTGTACCTCGTCACAAGACAGGGTGGGAGTCATTATACTTGATCCTCTGAGGGCTGTGCCCTGAGAAAGACATGAGCACTCAGAGGACCAAGCCGTCCCTGGGGCGCCATAGGGAAAACTAGAGGTTTTCCATACCGTCAGCCCTCCTGAGCCTTGCTCCATCACTTCGTGACCTGCCCCACCTTGGATACCTCTGGTTTCCATCCAGGCAGGTGCTCAGAAAGCTAAAGATTGTGAATGGCTGAGCGGGGACCAAACAGGCAAAATGAAGGGGAACCAGAGGCCTCTCCCCTCTTGCTGCCTGAGCCTCTCTCCACCACTCAGCAAAGGATCAGCTTGTGAGTCAGTACCCTCCCTAAGGGACATGACCTGTGCCCAGACACAGGAAGCAGGCCATTCAAAATCTCCCCTGGCCAGCAGTGAGAAAGTCCACAATAACCCTGCCTGCCTGAGGACAGTTTTGCTGTGCCCTCCATGGCCTCTGCTCCCTGGCATACCAGCCCTATATTCTCAGCATGGTATGAAGAACGGATGCTGTGAAGGGACAAAAGGGGCCTGCACTGCTCCCCAGGGCCCGGCTCTGTATTCACAAGACCCTATAATACAATAACACTGCTAGTTCTAAAGGTGGATCTTGCGGTGGGTTTTTAGGCTGTAAACAGGACTGACTGGCAAGGCCAAGGCATCGAGGCAACTGGAACTTTCCACCCACCCAGCTGACCGAGATTATTCTAAAGAAAGTCTGGGTGCCTCAGCATCCCCACAGGCTGGCAACTGAGAGTGTCATGCTGGTACCCAACTCTAGAAGCCCCCAAACCAAATAGCTGAAGCCCCCAGACTGGGAACCCACCAAGTTCTAGAAAAGTCCACACCCACAGGCACCCATCCGTTCAGGTTAGGTCTGATCCTGAGGTTGTCGGAAAGCCCGGCAGAAACGTGTGTGGAAGGGGGTGGAGAGGACACAGGAAGTAACTCCTCAGCTTAACAACGGTGGGGATTGGGAAGAGGAAAACATAGTATCCGAGGTCCTGTACTTCTGCCCTCCAGAGGCAGCCGAGAGCCCTCCTCCCCCAGGAAATCCTGAAGCAGATATTACAGCCTTGCTCATTCTGAGGCTGATGCTGGGGGTTGTGGCACACTCGGGGCCCATGTGACCAGCTCCTTTACATCTCCTGCGCTTCATCCACGGTTCAGAAGACAAAATAACACGCTCAATCAATGACAGGCAGAGACAGGTCCCCGCCCAGAGTCAGCCATGCAGCTCCACTGAGGCAGAGCCCAGGACAGTCTGCAGCATCGCCTGCCGTCCACAGAGGGGGACTCAGCCCTTCAACCAAACCCTTGGGACCCTCATGTGTGGCCAAGCACAGACTGCAGTCCCCTCTGCCATGACCATCCCATCAGTCAGGATGCCCTGCCCCGCTAAGACTCAGGCACACATACCTGTGCAGCTGAGTGGAGATGAGGGGGGCAGAAGAGCCACGTAGCACTTGGGGGGGTCAGGGAAGGTACCCACAAGAGCCACACAGCATTGAAGGGGGCCAGGGAAGGTACCTGCAAGAGCCCTTTGGGGTGAGGATCATGGGGGAACTTTCTCTGAGTTGCATTCAAACAGAAAGTAAAACAGAGACAGATTAGCCCTGTGGGCTTCTGGAGCAGAAGCCAGGAGGGGACCACAGGAACAAAGGCCCCACGGTTGGTGCTTAGCTTTTTGTCAAGGAAGAGCCAGAGGACAGCAGGTCCAGAGGGCAGGGAAGGAGCAGAGGGATTGCCTGGGGGGGGCGGGGACACAAAATCAGAGAGGGTGACTGGCTAAGGTCAAGTCAGACTCCACGGCCACTGTTCAGACAGAGAAATGGGGGCTTTGAACCCAGTGACAAGATGAGAAAGAAACCTGAGGCCTAGGACAGCCACCTGTGCAGGCCACAGCTGCCCATATCAGCAGAAAGGGCCATTCTAGTTCAGTGTGTCACCAAAGCTCAGGACATCAGCCATCCGTCCTGCCTACAGTGCCACCTTCTCTGGGGCATTGAAGTCCACGCTGCCTCCTCCACCTTCAGGCCCAGGACCCACTGCCCAGCCCTCTCCTCCCCGACTCATCTCCCCATCTCCTCGCCATGGTCCCTAGCCTTCCCTGCACAAGACCCAAGCGCACGGTGTCTGAGTCAACAGCTGGTGCTGCCAAGGCCCTAACAGTGCCCCCTCCCTGTCCTGTCCTCTCCCTAAACCCAATGCCCCAGGCCCAAGAACTGCCTGGAGCAGGGTGCTTAGCCCAATCTGAATCATCCTGCCGTAGAGCTTCAGACATGGCCACATCCAAGGACAAGACTCCATCCCTAGGCCAGCCACACAAAGGCCATGGACCATAAGTGGCCATGCTGATAACTGTGACAGACAGTGCCTGCCAGCAGCTGCAGAATTCAGGCTGAGTCCCTGACTCTCATCTCTATATTTGAACCTAAAGATGGCTCTGCATCGGGGGAAGAGATTTTTGTTTTACCTAGAAGTCCTACCCCAATCAGTAGGTACAAGGGCTGGTTTCTGTCACCTAACAATGTGAGGAGGTAGCCAGAGAGCCCCCCAACACACACACTCAGCCTTGGCACAACCCATAGGAGCAGCCGCTGGTTTCTCCTGGCCTCGTAGTTACCACTCTCAGCCCAATGATTGTGGCCTTACCTTCTCCAGGAGAGGAACAGCTTAACTAGACTGTCTCGCGAAGGCCTAAAATGGCATAGGCTGTCATTATGGGCTGTCATTTTCCAATTACTGCAGATATTATCTGCTTTAATTGAACAGGGTCCTGATAATGCCATTATCCACCAAGTTACCCAATTCATTTAATATCTGCGTGGACACACATATTAACACCTGGCTGCCACCATGAGACTGAGGTGCAGTGACGTTCGTGGGATGGCACTTGGATGGGAGGGATCAGCTTTCATTTAGGGGTCACTTGTCCTCTCCTCGGTGTGCCGGTTTTATCCAGAAACCAGAGGACCGGGGCAAGGCAGAGCAGCCTCTCTCGGCCTGCAGCCTCACAGGGCTCAGAGAGGATGGCTGCTCTGACTAGCCCAGTCGTTGCTTCTCTTGGGGTCCTCTTCACCGCCTTCCCTGCAGGAGCAAAGCTGCTCAGAGAGAGGAACCAGAGCCTGGGGAGGGAGCAAAGGGCAAGGTCGGAGGGAGGTGTTGCTGCATTGAGAGCAGGTGCACGGGACGGGGGAGGCGGCCTGCTCTCCGAGGGCCCAGGCAGGGACATCTCCCAGTCCTGCTGTGCGCATAGAGCAGTAGTGATCTATGTTGTCTATGGATGGTGCACATACGCGTGCACACTTGTGCACATATGGAGACCAGACGTGGACGACAGCTGTCTCCCTCGGTTCCTCTCCTCCCTATTCATTGAGACAAGCTCTTACTGACTAGGAAGCCCATGGTTAGGCTAGGCTGGCTGAGCCATGACCTGCCTCTGCCTCCCCAGTGCCGGATCACAGGTACATCACCACATGGCTTGCTCACCCAGGTGCCAGCACCCAAACTCAGAACTTGAGGCTTGCCAAATGAGCCATCCTCCTGCTTCCTGACAGTCCATTGCCTGGTAACCCCAGCTGACTAGGGCAGAGCTGGTACTCTTGGGAGTGACAGGAAGCTTTTGTCCCCACCCCAAGCTCCTCTGCTTCTTCTCCAGGAGGCACGAGGTGGGCTCAGCAGAAGTGTGCAAACCACCTTCCAGCAGCAGGAGCTGCCCAGTCTCCCAGCAGGGCCTGCTCACTGGAAAGTTGGGTTCTGGGCCGCGAGGAGGAGGACAGCAGGGGTGGGCAGATGTCTTGGGGTGGGTGGTAATTAGGGGCTGCTGACAGGAAGAGGACAGGCCTGTCAGCTGTAATTATAGGCTCTGGGGTCCATAGGTTCTGATCCACGTCTTCCCAGCAGCTGGCCCCTGTGGTGGGGTAGGGATGGCCCAGCAGCCCCAAGGTTGGGCTGTGGGGCCCTCAGGACAGGGACAAAGCTGTGCAGAGCCTTCCAGGCTCTTCTGGCTAGCAAACCATTCAGTCATAGGCTGACTGCCAAGCTCCTGGAGACACCATGCCTCCAACAGAAAGATGCAGAAGCCATGATACAGGTCAGAGGAGGAGGGGAGATTCCTCAGCTAGGCCAAGACCAGGAAATCTGCCCAGCTCCTGGCCTGTTCCTATAGCCCTTCCTGCTGCAGGTCTGTTCTATGTGAGCCCTCTCTGAACCTGCCTGGAAACCCACCATTCATGGGATGTCCCTCTAGGCTAACCACTGCCAACTTTCAGGGTACGGGAGAGGCAGGTGAGAAAAATCCAGGAAAATGGTAGCCGTCTTTCCAGGGGGCGGGGGTGGGCAGGCATGCAGCTCAGGGCTGAGAAGAGATGGGAGGGCACCATCCCCCAGGACAAGAGTCTGACCAAGGCTGGGGCCTACTTCAGGATGCAGTCTTCTGCTGAGGACTAATGTCCACAGCCCCCTACAGCCTGCCCAGGGCCTGTCCTGATCCTCTGTGACCCCCCCACTGCCTGTGCTGATCCTCTGTGACCCCCACCCCACCGCCTGTCCTGGTCCTCTGTAATTCCCCCACACACACCCTGCCTGTGTTGGTCCTCTGTAATCCAATTGTCCCCTGCCCCACCTCCCATCTCTGAGCTCCTATAGGAAGCCCAGGAAAGCTCCCAAGTTCTCGGCTCCTCACCAAAGGCCTGTCACCTCCTCCCGTGCACAGGGGAACTGAGCCCAGGGGAAAAAGGGCCAAGACCAAGACACCCTGAGAGGTAGAGAGCTGGCATGAGAAGGGAGAAGGAAAGTCCTCTCCCCAGGGCTGGTTAGATGTTAGGTTCCGCTGCAGAGATGCTCCAGCGCCCTTAGGTGCTCAGAAGGGACACCCTCAGAGTACTGGCCTGCCTGTCTGCCCTAAGTCCAACCATCCAGAGTAGAGTGGGTGACTGTGAGCACACATACACACACGCCTGCCGACAGACTCACAGCAGGATGGCTACCACACTGCCACACATGTGACTTGGGGTACCCTAGCCCTAAAAGCCCAGCTCAGAGGGTGCCACCAAAAGCCAGTTTTCTCCCTAGTCAGGGGTAGGAGTAGTAAGCGAAGCAAGAAGAAACCAGGTGCCCCCTGAAGAAAGGATTGTCTGCGAGTGTCGCCCAGGGCCAGAGGGCGCTCGTCCTTTGGGCTCAGGACTCCCCGCCGCCGTGCTGCTGCCCCAGCTCAGCACAAACAGCCTCGCAGCGCGAGGTGCGGGGGCGCAGCGCACAGTCGGGCCTCCACCTCGGCCCCGCCCCCGCGCGGGGAGGGGACACGGCTGCCCGGGCTCGAGGATCCGACCCCGGAGCAGGGACCTCCCCCGCCACACGAGCGCTCACACAGATTCCTTAGAGACTCTCGGTTCACCGGGGTTTCGGGGATGGTATGGTCCCAAGTGTTAGGAAAACCTGACCCCAGGTCCCGGAGCTGTGGAGAGACCCCAGACCTGCAGCGCCACCGCAAACCACGGCGGCTGTTGCGGGCGGGAGGTGCTCGGGCTCCAGCCAGTGGCGAAGGTGGTGCCGGGGCCGGACGCGGTTCAGAGAAGGGAGCCTTAGTGCTGCGCTGGAGCTGCCCTCCGGCCGAGGACCACGGGGCAAAGGCGCACACCCTGGCCCGCGCCCCCACCACCTTGCCTTTCCGCAGAGGGAGCACGCGGGTGTCGCCGTCCCCATTGGGGCAACTCCACCTGTCATCAGGGCAGCCCCCACCCCACTTTCCCCCAGATCCGCAGACAGATGTGCCCCATCCCCGAGGGGGCATCGGAGAGGCGGCCCCAGCCCGGAGAGGAGCCCTTGTACCCGGGTCCCGAGCCCTCCTCCCGGAACTAGGGAGCTCGCAGAGGCCACCTCCCCAAATCCTGGGGTCCCCACCGCAGCCCGCGCTCCCGGAGACCGGAGGGCATAGTCCCCTCCGCCCGTTCTCTCGGACCACAACTCACCGCGCATCGGCGAGGTGAACGCGGCGGCCAGGGGTCGGCTGCGCCCGGGAATCGCAGGGAGGCGGAGGACAGCCGCTAGCTGCTCTCGGTGCCGGGAGCCCGGGCCAGGGCGGGCGGCGCTGACGCTGCGGACCACGGCGGGCGCGGAGCCGCCGGCAGTCCCGGGCGCGGCGGGGAGGAGCTGGCGGCCGCTTTGGCCGGAGCCCCGGAGCAGCGCGCGGCGTTCGGCGGCAGCTCCCGGGAAGCTGGAGCTGGGAGCGGCCCCCACCGTGCTGCTGCTGCTGCCGCCACTGCCGCCGCCGCCGAGACCGAGAGCGCGGGCGAGGCGGTGCGGGGCGCTGCGTGCGCTGAGGCTCGGGGCTGCGGAGCGAGCGAGCGCAGCCGGCCGGGATGCAGGCACCTGACGGCAGCAGCGGCGGCAGCGGCGGGGAGAAAATGAGAGCGTGCGAGCCAGGCACGGGGAGCCGGGCGGCGCGGGAGGGGCGCGAGCGCCGGGAGCGCGGGCCGAGGGCCGAGGGGGCCGCACCGCTCCCGGCGCCCACCGCCCTGCCGCACCGCACGCGCGAGCCCAGCCCGCAAGTTTGCGCCGCGAGTGCGGGTAGAGCGCGCCACACTTCCGCCAGCCTTTTAAAGAGCGAGCGCCCGGGCTCTCCCCCCCCCCCACCCCCGACACACACACACCTGCACCTCCACCTCCGGAAGCTGGGACTCGCCACCCCTCCACGCCCGCCCCGCCCGCGGCTCCCGCTCCCACCGCACCCGTTTGTCACCCGCTCCAGGAAGCCTCCCCTCCCACCCCTCAGCCCCATGCGCGCGCCAGCTCACCACCCCCTGCACCCCAAAGACATGGCGGAGACCCCCTCCTCACCCCCACAGGTCGAAGGTCAGGGAGCCCGGCTTCCCTGCGCACACCCGGCAAAGTACAGCAGAGCTCAGGGACGCAGAGGGGCGCGCTACACCCACCCGGTGCGTCACTGGAACCCCCACCCGCAGGGCCGCTTCTCATAGCCGAGCACACACGTGGCATATGCCCCCCTGTGGCATGCTCATTTACACACTCCTGTCACAAGCATGCCGAGGAAGGAAACTGAGGCCCAGAGAGGCAGCTCCTGTCCCAGGTCTCATGGGCTGTGAGCACTCTTAGAAGCCCTAGTCAGACCAGGGGAGCGATTCAGGCCCGGACCCACTGAACACGGTGTAACAGGTGGCTTGGAGCTAGCCCCAAGAAGAGTCAGTCCCTCAGCCCCAGAAGCTAACAGCTGGCTGCCCCCTTTTCCTCGCGTGGGCTTTGGTGATCCCGAAAGGATGCGTCAGAGGCCGGCTGAGGAAGCCAGGGACAAACCAAGCAGTCCTTGTAGAGCGGCAAACGCTGGGCCCAGAGTACAGAGCCGGCTTCCTTGAGAGCCCGGAGAAGTGCCCAGCCTTGTCCTGGGGAGACTGGGGAGAGGGTGGCTAACAGAGCTGGGGAGGGTCAGGAGCCTCCTTCACCCTGGCTCTCCTGCAGAGAGCCACCTGGGGCATTCGGCTATCCTGGCTGCTGCACCCCTGATTTCTAAAGACTCTAGAGGAACACTAGGGAGTCTGGGGAGAGCAAGGACTGAGCCCCTGTGTTCTGTCTGCTTCCCTCCCTGAGTCCCTACTAGTGCCGGCTCTGCACCTCCGGCTCTGAAGAAGGCCCGTGCTGTATCTGTTAACCATCTTTCACGCAGTGCCTGGCACCGAGCCTGGACCACGGTGAGCTCAGGAGTGTTTGGTGAATGAGTAACTATTGGCAAACCGTGTTCTCTCCTTGCTGTCCCAGGTAATGGCCCAGCCAGTCTGGAGTCTCTGATGGAAGCATCCAGACTGTTTATTCATCTTCGCTTTGTCTGTGTGTGACTGACACCAGGGACCCTGCTTCACTCACAGGGCCCCTGCGGACAGAGCCACTGGTGACCTCAGCAGCCTGCATCTCCAACCACAGATGCAAAGGCGGTGGAGCTCCGCCGAGGCCAAGTGTGCATGGCTGTGGTCTGTGAGGAACTGGAGTCAGAGGCTCCAGTTGTACCCAGGCACCCATCTCCAAGCTGTCCCGGCCCTAGGCCCTCCTACAAAGCCAGCATAGAGGGAATTGAGGCCACTGCACTGGCTGCCTCTCTGGGCTCCTATAAGCGGGAGCCACAGCACTTCCTACACAGAACGTAATCCCTGCCTCCTTTGGTTGGACGGATAGACAGAACTGAAAATAACACAGGCTATGGTTTAATAGACCCAAAACTACTATATCAGCCACTCCCTACTCCTGCCCCCAGTGTTGCCTCCACTCTGGCCATAATTATTCCCCATCCGCCACCAGCTGTGTTGCTAAAGCCTGGGCAGGCTATGGGTTTTTTCAGAGATTAAAAAAAGAAACGGTTGCTGGCAGATGCCGAGTCTGTGGCTGGGCCAGAGACAGGTCCCCAGCAGAGAGGAGATCTGCCTGGTAGCCATGACACCCCAGACCACCAAAGCCCAGAGCACTCCCCCATCAGACATGGGCCCCAGTTGGCTGACTGGTTTGGTCATGGAGAGAGACAAACATGCCCTTCAGAGAACTTCCATGGTGGCTTCTGCCAGGAAGCCAGGCACCTTGAAGGAAGTGACCTCCAGTGACCTGCGGGCTCTGCTGGACCCACATCTCCAAGGCCTGCACTCAAACTGCTGCCCCTTAAGACCAATTGCAGACCCTCTGGACCTCAGAGTTGGACCAGACTGGAGGGGAGGGGTACAGGGCTGGGTCCCCTGTACCGAGAGCCACGGGATGTGGAGTTTTCAGCCTTCCTGACATGGTATGGCTGGTGGGACTCTGGAGGCTGCCGAGTCAAGCCTCATCTTATACCTTTCCAGGAGGCAGTGCCTCCCCTCACCCAGTCTCAGGGCCAGGAAGGGACAAGGTGAGTAACCCCAGAGCAATCTGCTCTGAGACATGCCAGCCTCTCGGAATCCTCCAGAGCACAATAGTCCCCTCTCTGTAACTCCCAAATCCAAACCACTCTGCCAGCTGCAGTCTGCCTGTTCGTTTCAGAGGCATTCGCAGGACACGAGAACCCGGCTGAAGGCCGCTCTCTGAGCCTCCTGCAGCTCCGTGATAACAGGACAGGAGTGCCACCAACATGGCTTACACACCATCCACAGGTCTCCCATAGACTGTCACCATGTTAGCCTTCCAACTTCCAGTCCCGCCTGGTCCCTTAAATGCCTGTGTACCCCTAACATGCCATCCAGGCTCCCAGTGTGCCCCTGACACTCAGACCCACAATTTCCATCTGCTCTGACTGGCTAACAGCACAAGGTGGGACAAGAAGGTGTCAAACACACCTCTGCGAAGCCACCACAGGACGATCAGGATGGGCTGCAGTTAAGCAATGTGCCAGGTGCCCCTTAGCACCTGAAGCATGGCAAGGGGAGGCAGGACCAGCGGTCAGGGGTGGCAAGGGCCTGTGTCCGCTGCCACTAGCAAGAAGACTGTGCACAGGGACCAGGGTAGGAGGAGCTCTGGGCAGGGAGGCAAGGGGAGCGAAGGGGCCCCCAGGCCAGCACTTCCCCGCAACTGGTGCTCCAGAGTCTCCTGGTCTGAAAGAGAGGCATCTGATTCTTTCCTCAGCCTCAGTTTCCCTCTGATGAGGGAGGAAAAGCAAGGGAGACTGGGAGCAGGGGTGGCCTGCCTCAGCAGCCATGGCACAGCGGCCTAGAGAAGACCAAGTGAGATCTCGAGAGGAGGCAGTGGTCCCCAGGCTCCCAAGAACCTAGACCTTTTATGGAAGGTCTACTGTCTCACACCTAAGGATTCTGGGAATGGGGACTCCCAAGACAGAGAGGCCTCAGGAGCAGGGAGAGTTTGAATGAGGCCTTGAAAGATGCAAAGGCTTAAGAAAACAACAGCTCCAGATGTAGGGTGTGGCAAACACAGCTGGACACACCTGAACCCTCCAAAGGCCTTTGATTCTGCCAACATTCAGTTCTACAGTGGGTGCTCCGTGCATACAGGTGGCGCTCAGCAGTGAGCGGCTCTCCTACCCTGCTCCTTTCTGCTCGCCTCCGCCTTCCCTCTCTCTTTTTTCTCAAGACTCAGGATTTTCCAGCTTCTTTGCCACTCTGCAATTTAAAACTACTTATCATCGCTCTCTCTCTCTCCCCACATGTCCAGGGGCTGTCAGCCGCGAGCCAAATGTCATTAGGATGGATGTCACAAGCCCAGATGTCAAAATACAATTAACATTTAAAAGCTCCTCCCGCCCTCAGCCTGGTGGCCAGCCACTCTGTGGCTCTTTCGGTTGAGTGACAGGGCCTTGGGCACCAAAGAGAGCTACCAGGTGACGGGCACAAGAGAGCACCATCCGGCCTCCTAGTTATCATGATGCACAGGCCTGCCAGATAAGGTGGGGAAGAGGGAGGGACCTGGAAGCAGTGCCTGGCTTCCCAGCACCACGGAAGTCCCCTTCATCGGGTCTCCCAGCCCAGCACTGTTGTAGGCCGACTGCCCTTCCCGGGCCGGCCCAGCCTTGGTTACCAACTGGGAGTCGTGATGTAGTCACACACGTGGTGCATGGGGAGAAAAGGAAGGAACAGACATAAGAGACCCCATGATTGGGCCTGGGGACCCTTGTCCTCCAGCCACACAGCCTAGCCAATGGATGGTTGGGGGCCCCCTCTGTCAACTGCCCCCACCACACTACAACCCTGACCTATTTAGGAAGCTGCTGGACAGTGGCTCCCTCTGTGTGGAGGACCAGGATGGACAGAAAGCTGGAAATGCCCCTGAGACAGCTCACTGCCAGAGCCTGGAGGAGGCCATCGATCCAGATTTATCTGGAGCTCTCCACCCTGCTCAGAGCTTACCTTCAGCACGAAACACTGAATTGACCCAGAAAAAAATCCCCGTGGAGGTGAGCAGGAGGGTACTGTGTCCTGACAGGAAGCAGAGCTGAGGGACTGAGGTCACAGCTGCAGGGACACACACCCTCTCCCCACCAGCCCCAGATAACCTCTTTCTCCTCCCGCCTCCGGCTGCTGCCTCTCAGTCACCCTGCCACAGTTCCCTTACCCCTCCGGGTTCTCTCTCGCCCCCCCGCCCCCCCCCCCCCGCCACAGTGCAGACCCCAAACAAAGCAGGCTGGGGAGGAAAGGCTTGCGCTGCCAGTGCCTGCCCCGCGGGCTGCACTCTAATGGCATTTGATTGGATCGGACGCGCTCTTAATTCCCTCCTGGGACATCAGAAGGAGGGTAGGAAAGAATCTCTAATTCATCAAACTGAAATATTAATAGACTTTCAACCAGCTGGAGAGGGGCATGGAACGAAGCTGAGTTGGGACAGTTGTATCACTGGGTACCAGAAGAGAAAGTTTGTGTGCTTTCGGGTGCACTGCTAAGACCACACGAACCAGCCACTCCCTGACAACCTGCAGCACTGCAGCAGGGGATTTGTGTAACCGCCCACTCAAGATACAGATGCTCCGAAGCCAGGTCAAAGTCACTAGGCCTGTGTGGCACACAGACCCACCCTGGGTCCTAGGAAGGGGTCCACTGAGCACCAGGGCCCTCCCACACCACACCCCAGTGCATGGCTGACTTCCCACACCTGATTTACTGAAGCCCTCCCTGCCTCCGAGACGGCACTTCCCCTCCTGGTTCGGATGCGTGTTTGGACCCAGAAAAGCCAAGCCATGCAGCCATTCAGTATAGTGCTCAGGCTGCCCTGGGGATGCAGGAGTCTTGGAGACCCTCCTGGTTCCCCACCTGACCCCAAAGCCTTTTCAGAGGTAGTCGCTTTCCCTGCCCAGGTGCAGGCTGCCATAGGCTTTCTCCAGGAAGAGGGGACAACCCTGACCGTGAGAACAGAGCCCAAGGAACCTGGGACACTCAGTGGGCAGGGCCACTTAGGCACACATCTGTGGTCTCGGGGCTCAGGAGGGACTGAGGAGCACCTAATTTGAGGCCAACCTGGGCTACATAAGGAGACCCTATGTCAGGGCACAGCCCACCTGCACTCAGGCCCACTGACTGTGTCTCCTCCAGGCCTCTCTGGCCTTGGTCTCCTGTTTGAGGAGGAGGAACAGTGTTCCACAACCTAGGCTGGGCTGACCCACAGGCTGCACCCAGCGACTCCCACAGCCTCACAGTCTTCAAGCCCCACATGGGCTCCTCACCCTCTGTCCAGACGCCTTCTCCACCCCCAAATTTCTCCCCAACTTTAAAGGCCCAAGTGGAAATTTTAAGGTACCCAAGTCCGTGGTTCTCCTCCCGCAGATGGAGTTATATGCCCCTCCCGTTTCTTTGGCTTGTAGAGGGTGACATTATTTCAGTTATCTCTGCGCATGGTGGATGGGTTAACTCCTGTACCCACCAAGTTTAGACTTCAGAAAGTGCGGAAGTGTACCAAAAGCAGCAGCCGGAGGGTGAACATAGAGACCTGGGGGGAGTCTGCAGGGTCCCAACCCTCTCCTCCTGTACCCATAGCAGCATGTGAATTGTTCTAAGCGTCCTCTACAGGATGAAGTCCCATTTGGCCACACACCACCACCCTCAAATAAGCTATCGCTTAGGTGCCCGCGAGCAGAGCCTAGATGCGCTCTCATCGCGGGCCTGCAGCGCCGCCCCGTGGCCAAGTGTCCTTACTGCACGCGCTGGCCGGCCTCCGGCTGATCTACATCTGAGCAGGACCCAGGCCCAGGTGTGAGCTGCCCGTGGGAGTGGGAGGAGGGGAAGCACCCGGATGGAGAGAGTTGTTTTCACCTGAACAGATTCTGGGAGGAGGCAGCGGGGGTGGCAGGGGGCCTATTTCAGGACTGTTTCCCAGCTGGGCCGCCGCCCTCAGATTCGTGCGCAGCCACTCACCTGCAATGACGGCAGAGAGCTTTTTCTAATCCACATGCGCCCTTTTAAAAAGACCATAGGTGAGGGGGGTCCTCGGTTTCTTGAGCAGCATGTGATGCCAAAGGTGGAAGCCAGCAAGGACAGGCAGAAAGTTGCAACCTTCAGCCCTTCCAATCATCCGCACTCTCCCGCTTGGCCAATGTGCACCCTTGCTACACATTAGAGCTACAAGGACTCTTATTAAACTCCAAGCTGTACCTCAAACCAGCTAACTTAGATCTGTGCAAAAGGCCAGCGCTTTCGTTTTTGTAAACGTGACACAAACTACAGACATTTGGTGGCACACGCTTTTAATCCCAGTAGAGGCAGTGGGCTCTCTGTCAGTTTGAGGCCAGCCTGGTCTGCAGAGCAAATTCCAGGACAGCCAGGCCTACACAGAGAAACACTGTATAGTTTGAATAGGTATGGCCCCATAGACTCATGTGTTTGAATGCTTGGCCTGTCCTATATATAGGGAGTGGCACTATTAGGAGCTGTGACCTTGTTGGAGTCACTGTGGGGGTGAGCTTTGAGGTCTCATGTGCTCAAGCTATGCCCAGTGTGGGACACAGTTCACTTCCTGTTGCTGTGGATCTAGATCTAGAATCCTCAGCTCCTTCCCAGTACCATGTCTGTCTTCAGGCTGCCTTGCTTCCCACCATACAATAATGGACTAAACCTCTCAGACTGGAAGCCAGGCTCAAATAAATGTTTTCTTTTATAAGAGTTGCTGTGGTCATAGTGTCTCTTCACAGCAATAGACACCCTAAGAGACGCTATCTCACAAACAAAACAAAACAAAAACAAAAACAAAAAAAGCCGGGCCGTGGTGGCGCACGCCTTTATTCCCAGCACTCGGGAGGCAGAGGCAGGCGGATCTCTGTGAGTTCAAGGTCAGCCTGGTCTACACAGCAAGACCCAGGACAGCCAGGGTTACACAGAGGGATCCTATCTCAAAAAAAGAAAAAAAGAAAAGAAAAAGAAAAAAAGAAACCAAAACAAACAAATGAGCAAAAACTAAGTAAACTTAGGCACCCAACCTTTGGGATATGAGTTCACAAAGGCTTCGTAGCCCCCAACAGAGGCCAGAGCTGCACACAGATGGAATCACTGCCCTGCTGGCTAGGTTTTCCTTTCTTCTTTCCCTGGGCTTTCCCTGGACCCCTTTCTCAGACTGCTGCCAAGCTTGGTAGTGGCCTTGTCAGGCTTTTGCTGTCTACACAGCAGCAATAAGTCACACATCTTCTTCATCATCACCAGTGGCAGATTTGGTGAGAAAATTGGGAATTTTTTTTTTTTTTTTTAGGTTTTTCAAAACAGGGTTTCTCTGTAGCTTTGGAGCCTGTCCTGGAACTAGCTCTTGTAGACTAGGCTGGCCTTGAACTCACAGAGATCCACCTGCCTCTGCCTCCCGAGTGCTGGGATTAAAGGCGTGCCCCACCACCACCCGGCAAAAATTGGGAATTCTTAAAGGGAGAAATTGGTTAAAATGGGAGAGATTTTTTCCCCACATTAAAAAAAAAACGAGGAACACATTGGGCAATGGTGGTACATGCATTTAATCTCAGCATTCAGGAGGCAGAGGCAGACGGGTCTCTGTGAGTTCGAGGCCAGCCTGGTCTACAAGAGCTAGTTCCAGGACAGGCATCAAAGCTACAGAGAAACCCTGTCTCAAAATAAATAAATAAATAAATAAATAAATAAATAAATAAATAAATAAAAAGACTTTTCCATCATGTGGCACAAACCAAGGAAATTATAAGAAAATGTCTTACTTGTTCTTTATATAACCAAACATCACTACCTGTAGGAAGTAACCCAAAGAGTACTCAAAGGAATGAAATTTAGTCAATGGATGTGTTCCATTTTGTAGAATTTAGAAAACTAAAATATGTACACCACACCATTGATATCTGTTCAGTACACCATTGATACCTGTTCAGTACACCATTGATACCTATTCAGTACACCATTGATACCTGTTCAGTACACCATTGATACCTGTTCAGTACACCATTGATACCTATTCAGTACACCATTGATACCTATTCAGGCCTTCAATGGACAACTGCTTAGAGTTTGGAAAAAGATGATTTGGTGATTACACATTTACTAGAAGTTATAACCATCATGGGTATACCTGTACAAATAAAGACAGACAATTGTCCAGCATATGTGTCTAAGAAAATGAAACAGGTTTTTGCTTATTATGGTATAAAGCTTATTACAGGTATACAACACAATCTACAAGGCAGACAGTTGTAGAAAAATCAAATCAAATTCTAAAGAATATGTTAGATAAACAGAAAGGGGTGATAGAACCCCATAAATAGATTTCATAATGCTTTATTTGCTCTGAATTTTCTAAATGCTATTGAGAAAGGAACAACAGCCGTGGAGAGACTATGGAATTAAATTAGATGTACTGACCTCACACTGGAAACCAGAATATGTGTTACATTGGGGAAAGGGGTTTGCTTTTGTTTCCAAAGGAGAAGAAAAGCTATGGCTATCATCAAAATTGATAAAGATCTGATTTGAACAAGAGAGATCTCTTAATTAGAAGAGATGATAGTTCATCAAGCAGCATGGCTGTTTGATCTAAACTAACAAATGCTTTTCATTTGATCAGATAAAACTTGCCAAAAGGGAACCCCCCCAAAAAAATAGGGTTAGGGAAGGGTTTTGTTTCTGTCTTTTCAGGAGAATAAAGGCATCCAGCTAAGGAATCTGAGGACTATTGGACAAATGAGACAGCTGAAGAAAAAGGAGAGATCATCCCAAGAAAATGAGTAAGTTGGCCTACTGGCATATCACATTTCCAGCAGGGTAAAATTTCACAAATCTTCCCAAATGTTTGTTTCTGCTGTTCTCTATGGACATATAATGCAAATGGTCTTTTATAGTCCCAGTCCAATTAAAGATTAAAGGTGGCTTTGGAGTTGGAGTGTGGCTCTGTCCTTCTCTAAAATCAAGCATGCTTATTAAAGTGAAATCCAAAATCTGTATTATGTCAGAAGAGCCACCGGATATGGGTCAGGAGAAATAAAAATTAAGGATTATTTTATTGCCACTAATCTCATAATCCTTTGGTTTTATATTGACTTTTTAACAGCTTTTCTTAGGGCTTAAATACTATCTCAAAATTTATAGTATTAATATATATGTATTTTAAATTTTTTGTCATGATATTAATGGTGATATAGAGTACGAGCTAATTCTGGAAAAAGGTTTCATCTCCCTTCCTGTACAAGATCTTGGGTTTGAGTCTCTATCAGTTTTCTGCAGTGAACCATGAACACACCTAACAGCAACCTATGAAGTCTCCAAAGGGAGGATGGAACCTCACAGTGACGATTCCTCCAGGACTCTGATAACACCACTAAGCTGAAAACACCACCTAAAGATCAGCTTTGGACCACAGACTGCTGAGAACAATGTCAAGGCTGAGATGAGCCAGCCTGGCAGACTGCTCTAGCCAGGACTGAGAAAGCCCTGCACTTTCCCATTACACAGAGACTGGACAGCAGACGACACAGCCACCTCTCCTGAGACTTGACAGTTAACCCAAATTTCCCTTTTCAGGATACCCTAAAGATGCCATCACCCCAGACAGCAGGAAGTAAGTTTAAGAGCACTATGCCCACATTCCCAAGAGGTGGGAGGGTGGTTTTTGGTCATTCCATGGGTTATGAATATTTGTTATCATTTAGGGGATTGGTTGTAAGTTGTTATTGGTAATGGTCAGGAAAAAAATAAACAAAGGGGATTAGATTCCTGGTTCTTGTTTTGAAAAGAAAAAAGGGGGATATAGATATGATAGGATAAAGGGTAGATTATTAAATCTACTCTGAAAGAAAAAAAGGAGGATATAGGTATATTAAGATAAAAAGGTAGATTTTAAACCTACTTTTTAAAAGCAACTACTAGTTTTAAATATTTTATATTGGATTGGATTTTTGTGTATTGTATACAAATTCTGTATATTTATAAAAGTTTGAAATTAACTTTGTTAGAACATACTGTACATACATTTGTAATCCTGTTAGCAGGGTGGTGGTGGCGCACGCCTTTAAGCAGGCGGATCTCTGAGTTCAAGAGCAACCTGGTCTACAAGAGCTAAACCAGGACAGGCTCCAAAGCTACAGAGAAACCCTGTCTCAAAAAAAACAACAACAAAAAATTCTGCTTCACAGAAAAGTCTGTCAGATATGCAAGGTCAGTAGGCCAAAGACAGATGCCCCAACACTACAAAGGAACCTTGGGTGATGTCCAGGCAGCCAACTGTTTCTGTCATTATATTTTTTGGAAGTCACTTGCTCACATTTCCTGCTTACTCAGTTAGTATTATTTCCTTCTTGGGTCTCTGAAGGAATTGAAGACCAGACAGTTATGGTTTTCCTGTTTACCAGAATCAGAAAAGAAACTTATTAAAGATATGTAAAAAGCATAAGGTTGAAAGATACCAAAAGATAGTTTTGGCCAGGTGGTTGTGGTGCACGCCCTTAATCTCAGGGCTCAGGAGAAAGAGGCAGAGAGATCTCTGTGAGTTCAAGGCCACCCTGGGCAACACAAAATTGAATCTCTCTAAAAGAGAAACAGCTCACACAAAGGTGATTCCAGCACTTGGGATCACATGCCTTTAATCTCAGCACTAGGGAGATGGAGTCGGGAGGTGGAGTCAGGAGTGATGTGGCTGGGTGGAGAGAGGAATATAAGGTGGAAGGAGACAGGAGTTAATTGCAACCTGAGGTTGGATGAACACAGTTGCAGTCTGAAGATACAGTCTGAGGACAGATCACCCCTTAGGACTGAGCACTGGTAGAAGTAAAAGAATATTCTAGTGGTTGGCCTCTCTGCTTCTCTGATCTTCAACATTAACCCCTGTATCTGACTCAGGGTTTTTATTATTGCTACCAATTAGAATTCGTGGTCATTAGCTGAGGTCTCTGCCAATTCACTGAGTGCTGTAGGAATTCCTACCACCAGCAGCCTTTAAATTACCCACCCACTTGGGCATGACCTCTTATACTATTTATGCTAATGTGGATATGTTTTTTGGTATTTTGGTTTTTTTGTTTGTTTGTTTTGTTTTTTTGGGGGGTGTTTTTTTGTTCTTCGAGACAGGGTTTCGCTGTAGCATTGGGGCCTGTCCTGGAACTAGCTCTTGTAGACCAGGCTGGTCTCGAACTCACAGAGATCCGCCTGCTTCTGCCTCCCGAGTGCTGGGATTAAAGGCGTGCGCCACCACCGCCCGGCTGTTTATGCTGATGTAAAGTGTGCATCCAGCCTCTTTTCCAGCTGCAGGATTCAGTTTCTGTTCCCTGTTCCAGCAGAGGATTGTGATATGTGAGTCTACCCCTAAATAAATAACCCTCTATTATTCTCAATTCTAAGCTAGTGTGGGATTTCTTTTAAGCATCTTTCTTCAACTGGTGCCCCACATGGATTCGGACTCCACACCTACCAGGTGGACCAGCTTAAAGGCCTAGGTCCACAGGCCCAGAATGTCTCCAACCCTGCCCGTGGTTTCTAGACTTTTTGCTCTGTGTACGGAATTTATTTAATTGCTTCTAATTTTTCAAGCAAAGCATATTTCTCAGTATTTAACCAGCACCAAAGTGAAAAAGGCAAAGCAGCTCAGGACTGATTGTGGAACCAGGTTGTGCTGTTATTCATAACTTTGCAACAACAACACCTGCTGGTCAATAAAGATTATTACACCTAAAACAATTTACCGGACCTCATATCAGGTAAATATTTTCTTAAGTAATAAATCAATAAAACTGAAAGTTATATAATGACAGGCTACATTAATATTCAAAATATCAGGGGCTGGAGAGATGGCTCAGTGGTTAAGAGCATTGCCTGCTCTTCCAAAGGTCCTGAGTTCAATTCCCAGCGACCACATGGTGGCTCACAACCATCTGTAGGGAGGTCTGGCGCCCTCTTCTGGCCTTCAGGCATACACACAGAATATTGTATACATAATAAATAAATAAATATTTAAAAAAAAAAAGAAAATATCAGTAACTTCTTTGCTAATGCTATGAATTGTATTCTGCAAGGCTTATATGGTTGTTGTGATACGTCCATTTATTGGATATTGGAACTCGGTTTTTTTTCCCTCATATTATATCCTTCAGAGAGTGGTTTGATAACAGAGCCAAGAATGAGGCACTTTTAGAAATGATACAGTCTTTACAGACTTATAATGAACAGCTAGCTGACAGGATTAATACCATCGAAAATCAAAAGTTACCTGAAAAAATTAATACCACTGAAAAGGGTAATATTAATTTGACAGGCAAAATTGAATCCATGTCAAAGGGTACTGAGAAATTAACTGAAAAAAATCATACTGTTGAATTTGACCATCAAAATCTGTTAAAAATTATGATAGGTTAGCAGATAGAGTATCTCTCCAGAAAGACAATCTGCACGCTATCCAATCACGTCCAAGGATGAGATGTTATCTTTAAAAGAAAAACTTCAGACCTTGGAATCACATGTGCAGAATGAGGACCAGAGGCTAGGTGCCTCAGTGAAATCACTAGAAATATATACAGGCCAGGAGATTCATGCTTTACAAAAGACAGTAGTAAAAAGATTTGAAATGATTGAGGAAATTATTGGAGCTGATGAGCAGGGAAAGAAGGTACAAGGACAGGATTGAACATCACCAGTACCTGTCAGAGATGACTTACCCAGGGTTTTAGCTTCCTACCCTGTAATCTACTCTGACAAAGCATCAAGTTCTAAAGGCCCAAAAGAATCCAAAGAAGGTAGATGGATACCTATAGGAATGAATGATCTAAAAGAAATTAAGCAAGGTGTTGTAACTTACAGCTTGCATTGTGCATTTGTCAGGGAGATGGTAAAGACACAGGCTTCTCGCACTAAAGCCACACCACATGACTGGCTTCAGTTAGTTTCAGCAGTCCTGGATGACGGGCCTCAACTGATGTTTAAATGTTATTTCAGGGAAGAGGCTAAAATTTTAGAACAACAGGGAAAAACAAAAGGCCTCGAGACTTCCCAAGGTCAAATTCTTGGTGAGGGCACTTGTGCTGACCAACAGGCTCAAGCTCTTCACAATGAACAAATCTTGTCTATGCCACAAAGCAGCCTTAAATGCTTGGGACAGATTCAAGAACTAGGAAAATGAATTGAGTCATATACCAGGGTTAAACAGGGTAGAACCCTTAAGTGCCTTTTTACAAAGATTAACTAAGGCTGTATAAACAGGAGTAACAGACTCAGATGCTAGACGATCACTTATTGAATCTCTGGCTTTTGAAAATGCCAACTTAGAATGCGAATACTTGGGCCTTTAAAGGTCAGATCAGCACCTGTGGATGAGGGGATCCTGCATACGATGAACATTGAGACATTTTACTATAATACTGAATCTTGGGTAGGAGAAGAAATTTCCAAAGGAATGAGGAGACATCAAAATGCCAAATGTTTTAATTGTGGTAGAACAGGACATCTGAGAAGGGATTGTAGACAAGGAATTCCTGGGAATAATGTCTCCTCTGGGAATGGCAAGAATAGGAGGACTCAGCCTTCAGGTATATGTAGAAGGCGTGGCAAAGGCCGACATTGGACAAATGAATACAGATCAATAAAAGACAGACAAGACAACCCAATACCATCAGGAAACTCCTTGGGGGGCCTCTCACAGACCACCAATTCAAGAGTGACACAGTCATTCCCAGGCACTGTAGAGGACATGTCTCACTAGGAAAATTTAAAAATCCAGAGCTTTCTGTAAAAAACCATACTGTTCTAGATGATGGAATAAACATGGAGGATAAATCAAAAACTCCAGTAGGAAATAGTGAACGTATATTCTGGCAGACTTCTATAAATAATCAAAGACCAAAGCTAAGAGTGCGTATTAATGGTATTGTAATTGTTGGTTTGATAGACATGGGTGCGGACATGAGTATCATTATTCCAGAACCTCAGCATCCAAATTGTCTTCAAGAGGCAGATGCTCAATTACTAAGCACAAGATGGGTTGAATGCATAGGGCCAGAAGGACAGAGAAGAAGGCTGAGGCCATGTGTGGCTAATATTGCAGTGAATTTATGCTCCAATAACTGAGCCCGTACATTTTATACTGATGCAGATAAATCAAGGAAAGCAGGTTACAAATTTTCCTGCAGTAATCTTTGAAGTTTCCAGAAAGAAGCTGGGGCACCACAACAACAACAACTCCACCTGGTTGATATGATGTCATGATGCTGATAGTGCTACTATAAGACCTATTTTGGGTACCAGCTGCTCAAGACGGTTCCAACTTGGTTAGCTGAAATGGTGCACTTTTTTTACAACGTTCTGGCCAGAACTCCAAGTAGGAACCTCAGAAAAACCCTATCAAATACTCAGAGATCATACTAGACAGTAATCTTGAAACTTAACCATCATTTTACTTTCACAGGATCGCATAGAAAGAACTTCGCCCGTATGACAGCTGGAAGTAATTCTAGAAGATGATGTCCCCTCTCCCAACAAAGTTTATCCTCAGGGTTGAGAACATCATTTAGGAGTTGATTAAAACTGGTATAGGGTTGAAGGTTGGGGGAGAAATTTTGTAGGCTCAGGGATCTCTTTGGGAAAAAAAGAGGAAATTGGATGGGATAATAGAATAGTGTGAGTTTACTCACACTAATAATAATAGTGAGTAATAGAGTGAATATTTGTGAGATATTATTTATAGACAGTTTACATTTGTATAGATTCTTGTATATTGATACAAACAAATTATATTGAATATGTTCCTATTTTTGTCTACAATATCTAGGCAAAGTTATTTTGCCATAGTGTATGCATGCATGCTTCTACCTCTGCTTAAAATATTTTGTATACTGATACAATTTTAGGATATATTTATCATATTGCAATGTACATTTCTACCTCTGATCAAGATACTTATACATTGTTTATATTTTGAGGTCATTGTCCTCATTTGTTGCAGTTGTTTATTGTATAATATTCTAATATGAAGTCTTAGTCTTTAAGTTATATAGGTATTAAGAATTATAGATCAATAGTCCTCTATGTTTGTTATACTTAGACAGGTAATCTTCAACCACTTCAAAGAGCTGTAGAATGTGGCATTTAAATAACTTAGGGTTCTGTTGACGTGAGGCACGATTGTTCCTGGCAGCACCGATCTATTCCCGAGAGAATATTGAGCACAGAAGACACACCTCTTGGAGCTTGTTTTCTTCTTGACAAAACTGGCCTTTGGGCAAGGAACTGCCCATGCCTCAACCATTGACAAAGTGCACGATGTCTGGACTGGACAAGCAGGATACAAGAAAAAAGACTGTTAAATCTTGCCAAAACAGGGTAAGATGGTTTTGAAAATTTTTCCTGCCTCTAAAAATGGTCTATCAGTTACTGTAGGCCTTAGCCAAAGTTGTTGCTCCAACATTGCAAATGAGACTTTGGGTGATTGCCCAGGTGCCAGTTGTCTCTGTCATTTGTTGCACATTTTGGAAGTTGCTTGATTGCACTTCCTGCTTACTTAAGTAATATTATTTCCCTTCTCAGGTCTTCGATGGGGTTGAAGATTAGATAGTTGTAGTTACTTTCCTCTCATGACTTGGACAAGTTATTTATTATACAAGACTTAAACTTATCGGAATAGGATAATTATTGAAACACTTATCATATATTTCTTGCTTGATATTGTTTATGCTGGTTGTAATTCTAATTTTTATACCTGATATTTGTTCTTATTGTATATAACTTTGTATTAGGCCAAGAACTTTCTTATTTAAACAAAAGGTGGAGATGCTGTAGGAACTCCCACCACCAATAGCATCTGACCTCTTTTCCAGCTGCGGGATTCGGTTGTTGTTCCCTGTTCCAGCAGAGGATTGTGATTGGTGAGTCTACCCCTAAATAAATAACCCTCTATTATACCCAATTCTGAGCTAGTGTGGGATTTCTTTCAAGCATCCTTCTTCAATTAAGAGGATTCAGCTGACTTCCAGGTTCTCTGGGACGCTGGTGATTGTGAAATATGTGCACCTTCCCAGAACCACACAGAGCTTCAAGGATGGCAAAGGTCCCCTGGCCTGCTTTCACAGCCAGATCCTGAGGACTTCCAACTCCAGTCCCCAGCCAACAGACAGAGGGCACCTGAGGATGTCTGTCTGTGTGCTGGGAAGCCAAGGGCCAGGTGGGAACTCTGTGAAGAAGGAGGGCAGCAGAGGGGGACACAAACAGAATGGCCCTAGAGAGAGGGCTGTCTATCAAGCAGGGCGGGCTGGGAGATCATGTATCGGGCAGAAACTTCCATGGATCAAAGAAAGAGCCTGCCGGTCTAAATTAGACAAATGGCGGCAGGGGTGGGGGGGGCGGGGGGGGGGGCTGCCTGAAACGATCTATGGATGAGTAAAGAGGGTGAGTTCCAGAAGCCAGGGTATGAGGGTTTACGGAGACACAAAGGCATAGAGCCTCCTGTCTTTAATCCCAGCACTTGGGAGGCAGAGGCAGGTGGATCTCTGTGAGTCTGAGGGCAGCCTGGTCTACAAGAGCTAGTTCCAGGACAGCCAGAGCTACATAGTGAGACCCTGGTCAACACACACACACACACACACACCCAAGGGTCTGCGGACAGAGCTCAGTTGGTAGCATGTAGGAGGCCCTACATTTGGTCCCCAGCAGCACGCACTGCGGGTGTTGAGGCACAGGTGCAGTCCCAGTAGGCAGAAGGCCCCCTAAGTTCAGCATCATCCTAAGCCACAGAGCCAGCTCCAGGCCACCTTATCTAAAAACCAAAAAGAACCAAGTCAGAAAAGCCAGCAAGGCCATTCGCCAGACAACCTGAACATGGAGAAAAGGACCAGTCCTGCAAAGTTGTCTTCAGAGCTCACGGCAGGAGCACGTCCTCAGGTGTGTAATGTACACACACAGCAGCAACCAAGTGGCATGGCATCATCAGCCTGCAAAACCTTCAGCCTGTGCCGCCAACTTCAAACCACCACTTTAGGGCTGGAGAGATGGCTCAGCGGTTAAGAACATTGCCTGCTCTTCCAAAGGTCCTGAGTTCAATTCCCAGCAACCACATGGTGGCTCACAACCATCTGTAATGGGGTCTGGCGCCCTCTTCTGGCCTGCAGGCATACAAGCAGACAGAATACTGTATACATAATGAATAAATAAATATTTAAAAAAAAAACACCGCTTTAGAAGTGTGGTTACTCCAAGCAGCAGCATGGAAACCAGGAGCTGGAGGAGGGGGAGGGAGGGGAGGAGAGGAGGTGAACGGGAGACAGGGAAGAGAGGGAGCAAAAGGAGGAAGGGGGACAAAGGGAGGAGGAGGAAAGAGGATTTTTGGGAAGGGGAAGGGGTAGAAAGAAGAGGTAAGCTGATGGTGATTCTCCATTGTCAGTTTGATAAGATTGAGAGTCACCATGGAAATATACCTCTGGGCAAGTTGATGAAGGAGTTTCTAGACTGGGTGAAGACGATGGGAAGACCCACCCTAAACATGGCAGTGCCATCTGATGTAATAAGAGCGGCGGGGCTGCGTCCCTGGCACCCAGCCGCCCGCATGGCTACCTTATGTCCCGAAATAATTACATGGAAACTGTATTATTTTAATCACTGCCTGGCCCATTAGTTCCAACCTCTTATTGGCTAGCTCTTACATATTGATCTAACCCATTTTTTTTTTTTTTTTTTTGGGTTTTCGAGACAGGGTTTCTCTGTGGCTTTGGAGCCTGTCCTGGAACTAGCTCTGTAGACCAGGCTGGTCTCGAACTCACAGAGATCCGCCTGCCTCTGCCTCCCAAGTGCTGGGATTAAAGGCGTGCGCCACCACTGCCCGGCGATCTAACCCATTTTTAATATTTTGTGTAGCCCATGAGCTGGCTTACCAGGGAAGATCTTAACCTGCGTCTGTCTGGAGAGGGAGAATCATGGCGACTCACTCACTCAGCTTTTTTCTCCCAGCATTTTGTCTGTTTACTCCACCCACCTAAGGGCTGGCCTATAAATGGGCCAAGGCAGTTTCTTTATTAAATGAAAGTAACTCCTCCATCAGCCATCCTTCAGGGGCAGGGGGGCCTGGACTGGAAAGAGGAGAAAGGGTGCTGGCCTTCCTCCTCTCCTTCCTCACTGTGGACACAAGAAGACCAGTCAGCCAGTCCCCCAAACTCCTGCTGCCATGATCTCCCCACCACAGGGGACTGTGCCCTCGAACTGTGGCGCAGAATAAACCTTTTTTTGTTTTGTTTTGTTTGTTTTTTAGTTTTTCAAGACAGGGTTTCTCTGTGTAGCTTTGGACCCTGTCCTGGAACTCACTCTGTAGACCAGGCTGACCTCAAACTCGCAGAGATCCGCCTGCCTCTGCCTCCAGAGTTCTGGGATTAAAGGTGTGTGCCACCATGCTCCAGCAACCCTCCCTTCTTGAAATTGCTGCTGTTCTCTTCATAGTAACACAAAGAGTGACTGATGCAGGGGAGTGACCAATGCAGAAGCTCAGGAGCTGGAGAATGGTGAGCAGCAGAGTGGGGGCCCAGCTGAGGAGAGAAGGAGGGGGAGACAGAAAGCAAAGACGGGGGAGTTCCTGGGCCACAGACCCTAGCAAGTCCGCACCTCCATCTGTCTCATGCATCCACGGCTGAGCAGGACAGCTGGAGAGTCAGGGAGCAACCGTCTCAATCCACGATGGGGCAGACAGAAAAGTGGGCACTTGAGCATCTCGTGGGATGAAAATTCTTCCTCAGTAAAGTACTAAACACGGCCCTCTGACCTGGCTGAGTCCTCTCCGGCGACTGTGACAGATGTGACTTTGTGGTGGTTAGTATTGCCATCCATTCGACAGCATCCAGAGGCTCCTAGGAGACAGCCTTGGACCAGTCTGTGAGGGGCCATCTAGATCTAGATCAGGAGGCATCGTCCTGTGGGCAGAGGCCCTGGACTGGTCCTGGCCATCTCTCGGCTTCCTCAGACACAACGTGAGCCTCACACCACTGCCATTACACCTTCCTGCCATGGCAGAATGACCCGCTTCGTCTGAGTCTTCTGTCTTGGTTGTGGGCCAGCCATTAGCGACTGAGCGTCTCTCCAGCCCTGAGTATTCTGTCCTAGCCACCTGACAAGTCAACCGCAGACTCCAGACAGGAGCCAGGGTTGAGAGTGTGGTGTGGGGACCAAACCTGACTGTGCATATGCTAATGTGTATGGGTGTTTTACATGCACGTTTATCTGTGTACCGAGCACAGGCCTGCTGCCCTTGGAGGCCAGAAGACGGTGTTGGATCCCCTGGAACTGGAGTTATAGGTTGTTGTGAGCCACGATATGGGTGCTGGGAAGTGAACCCAGGTCCCCTGCAACAGCAGCCAGTGCACTTAACCACTGAGACATCTCTCCAGCACCACCACCACCCCTTTTTGAAACAGGGACTCCCTATGCAGAGCAGGCTGACCTCAAACTTAGCGATCCACCTGCCTCTGCTTCCCCAGTACTGATTTAAAGGGTGTGCTGGGGCCACCCGGCTGCAGCCTACACAGTGCATCTTTCTAGCCCAAACCTGGACCTTAAATAGTTACAAAGAACATTATTGAAACAAGTCTCAAGATAAACTATCTTTTCAGTAATACAGTATCAATCTTAAATGTGGGCAGAGGAGATACTCGCTGGGTAAAGTCCCCACTGTGCAATCGTAAGGGCCCGAGTGTGTGTGGATCTCACACCCACGCAAAAGCTCAGTGTGACTGCTCATGCCTGTAACTGTGTGAGCGGGGCTGGCTGCCAGCCTAGCTGGAAAATAGTGAGCTCCCAGATCGTGAGATTCTGTCTTAGAAAAAGGCAGAGACAGCCGGGCAGTGGTGGCTCAAGCCTTTAATCCCAGTGCTTGGGAGGCAGAGGCAGGTGGAGCTCTGAGTTCGAAGCCAGCCTGGTCTACAGAGTGAGTTCTAGGACAGCCAGGGCTACACAGAGAAAACCTGTCTCCAACAATGACGACAAGAAGAGTAAGGCAGAGAGCAATAGAGGAAAATGCCAGGCACAGATACACATCCACACACAGTGATGGTGATGATGATGATACAATTTTTTTTTTTTTTTGGTTTTTCGAGACAGGGTTTCTCTATGGTTTTGGAGCCTGTCCTGGAACTAGCTCTTGTAGACCAGGCTGGTCTCGAACTCACAGAGATCCGCCTGCCTCTGCCTCCCAAGTGCTAGATGATACAATTTTTGTAATAAGTATATGGAGCATATGGCAATTTTTAAAAAGATTTACTCATTATGTATGCAGTGTTTTGCCTGCATGTGTGTCTGCACACCAGAAGAGGGCACCAGATCTCATTATAGACAGTTGTGAGCCACCATGTGGTTGCTGGGAATTCAACTCAGGACCTCTGGAAGAGTAGCCAGTGCCCTTAACTCTGAGCTATCATCTCTCCAGCACCGCATATGGCAATTTTTAATATATTTCCCGCGCAGTGAGGCCACCTAGACTCCTGATATACAAACTTGCAGGGGAAGCTCTGATTGGTTCCAGCTGAGGGGGCTGGGTCCCTGAATCAGGGCTCTGAGACTGTTTTATGTATAAACACAGTGACCCCTGTCGGTGCTAGGAACCAGGCCTGAAGAGCTGACACCTCCCCTTCCTGCTTCTTGGAACGCAGCTGCATGCTGGAAGGCGGGCCAGGCCATGTGGAGAGGGACTCGAATATGCTCTGGCCCACAGCCAGCTAGAGCCCCGGATCACAGGCGGCCATGGCATGTGGAAGAGGAAAACAATGCGCGGCCCCAGCATCTGCCACAGCCGGAGAGATGGTGGGCGGAGCTACCGGCTAAGCCTTAGAACGCGAAATACCTTTGGCCTGCTGGGGACTGGGGCCACTCGATGGTTGTGGAAAGGGACCCTGGTTCTCAGGAGGATCTGCTGAAGGACTTGGGGATGAGATATTGTCAACACATAATTCAGAGAAGTTAAAAGTGTGCGCGTGTCTGGGTATCACTGGCAAGCTTGAGAGGGCACCCCTGATAGCGTGTGCTACATCCTCCCTCCCAGCGGCCACCAGGGAAACCTCAAAGGTAAGAAGCCCCAGCCACGCAACTCAGTCCATTTCTGGGCAGATGTAGACTCTCAGGGAAGGCTGTGATTGGCCAGCCCAGATGATAGGCAAACAAGCACCCACCAATCCTATGCAAGGAAGAGAGAAGGGCCATTGCCTAAAAGAATATAAGGAGGCTGCCTCTTGGGTATGAGGATGCTGCCACTGATGTCCTGCAGCAGCCGCGGAGCGTCCTTTAAATCGTACGTCTTGCTAGCCCAGTCACTTGCGCTGCCTGAAAACAGCTCAGTGAACGGCTGAAGGAATGTCCGGATGCGGTGGAGCAGCATCCCTGGGTCTAGCTCCAGCCTCTCCCCCTCCTGCCACATCTGGGCCCAGTGTTGGTGGAGACCCTACGGGTTGAGTTTGGGAGGTGGCTTTACCGTGGCACATGCATACAGGTGGCTATGATATCCCTCCCCACGCAGACTGGAATTCTTCCCTCCTTCCTAGGTGATCCAACAATTCTGCACCCACAGTAGGAACTGTCCGCAGGGGCTGGCGGGAGTTTCTGACGCAGCCCTGGACTCCACTGGCCAGCAGAGGGCGCTCCCGCACCCTCTCGGTAACGGCTCCTTCTCTATCTTTTCTTGTGACCGGAACCCATCTTCCAGGCAGGATGGTGTGGAGAGGGGAAGAGCAAGAGGGATGGAGGAGAAACAGGAGAGAGAGCAAGGGGAGGTGAGCGAGGGGGCGGTCCCTACAGCCGTGTCCCTTTGTGGGGAAGAAGCCACCTTCACCCACTCTGCAAACCAAGGACTGAACCCTTGGAGAACAAGATGAGCGCCTGGCCAGGAGGCGCACCTGTAATCCCAGCAGAGGCAAGCACACCTCTGTGAGCTGGAAGCTACCTGGTCTACCAGAGAAAGTATGGCTCTAGAGAGGGCGAAGAAGCCACCCAAACCAAAGAGCCATGAGGGACAGAAGCCACTGGCACTTCACACAGCCTGCCACCACAAAATAGTGGCCACAGGCCCTCTCTAGAGCCACACAGCTGCCTCTGGTCACGTGTCCCTAGCCTGGGTAAGGAACTCCTGGGGTGTCCAGCTCTGGCCTCTGCTGTAAACTCCTGCACCCTGTTCCTCTGGGTCACTACAGCCTACAGCTGGCAACAGAACTTGCCCGCTCCTGACCCCTCCAGAGGGAGGATGCAGGGCAGGCTGGCCCCTGGCCAAACCCAGCTGGTTCAGTTTAGTGGCTTCCTTCCAGCTCAGCATCACCAGAGCTTGCAGAGTGACTGCCCTGAGTCACAGCTGGGATGGGGTCAGGACATCATCTAAACTCTCTGTCCTGTAGCTGTTTTGTTTGTTTGTTTGCTTACTCTTTGGGGGCCCTCCACCCAGCTCCCAGATAAATACACAGAAATTTATTCTTACTTATGAATGCCCAGCCTTAGCTTGGCTTGTTTCTAGCCAGCTTTTCTAACCTAAATTATCCCATTTCTCTTTATGTTTTGCTTCTAGACTTTTTACCTTTCTTTAGTCTATGGTTTTCTTTTCTTCTTACTCCATGGATGGCTGTGTGGTTCTGTGGCTGTGTGGTTCTGTGGCTGTGTGGTTCTGTGTGGCTCTGTGGCTGTGTGGTTCTGTGGCTGTGTGGTTGTGGCTCTGTGGTTCTGTGGCTCTGTGGTTCTGTGTCTGTGTGGCTCTGTGGCTGTGTGGTTCTGTGGCTCTGTGGTTCTGTGTGGCTGTGTGGTTCTGTGGCTCTGTGGTTCTGTGGCTGTGTGGTTCTGTGGCTGTGTGGTTCTGTGTGGTTCTGTGGCTGTGTGGTTCTGTGTGGTTCTGTGGCTCTGTGACTGTGTGGTTCTGTGTGGCTGTGTGGTTCTGTGGCTGTGTGGTTCTGTGGCTGTGTGGTTCTGTGTGGTTCTGTGGCTGTGTGGTTCTGTGTGGTTCTGTGGCTGTGTGGTTCTGTGTGGTTCTGTGGCTGTGTGGCTGTGTGGTTCTGTGGCTGTGTGGTTCTGTGGCTCTGTGGCTGTGTGGTTCTGTGGCTCTGTGGCTGTGTGGTTCTGTGGCTCTGTGGTTCTGTGTGGTTCTGTGTGGCTGTGTGGTTCTGTGGCTGTGTGGTTCTGTGGCTGTGTGGCTGTGTGGTTCTGTGTGGCTGTGTGGTTCTGTGGCTGTGTGGTTCTGTGGCTGTGTGGTTCTGTGGCTGTGTGGTTCTGTGTGGCTCTGTGGTTCTGTGGCTGTGTGGTTCTGTGGCTCTGTGGCTGTGTGGTTCTGTGGCTGTGGTTCTGTGTGGCTGACCCCTGGCGCCCTCTTCTTTTCACTCCTCTTCGATTGAGCATAGATTTCTCCTCGTATTTATTCTCTCTGCCTGCCAGCCCCGCCTATCCCTCTCCTGCTTAGCTATTGGCCACTCAGCTCTTTATTAAGCCAATCGGGTGTTTTACAGCTTTACAAAGTTGAACAAACGCAACACATCCTTGCATCATTACAGCAATATTCCACAGCATAAACGACTGTAACATCTTCAACTAATACTCCACAACACTGTCCTTCAGAACCCAGACCACATCCAGCGAGGGCAGGAGGCCAAGCCTCACCCCAGGGTCGTTCACCACCATTCATTGTGCCCCCTGGAGGCTGAGCGCCCAGAACACAGGATGCAACAAAAAGAGCCATGGGTATGGAGAGATGGCTCAACTCTTGCAGGGGACCAAGGTTTGGTTCCCAGCACCCATGTCTGTTTACTTCCTGTAACTTCTGCTCCAGGGTATTCAATGCTCTCCTCTGACTCTGAGGATATTTGCATACACATGGTATACAGACACAGACACACACATACATAAAGATATTAATAAATCAAGAGAGGGAGAGAGAGGGAGGGAATGTGTGTGTGTGTGTTCTGGCTTGCCTCCAGGAAGCTGCCCCTGCCAGTGGTCATTGTCACACACACAAAGGTCTGTTTATCCCAGCAGTGCCAGTTTTGGCTCTAGCTGTGTCCAGCCAAAGGCACCCCCCCCCCGCTGCTCCCCCCAGCTGACACCTGGCCTGTCAGTCCCGAGTTCACACTGGGAGGAGACAGGGAGAGACTGAAGCCCTGACATTCCTTCTGTCCCAGGTGCCCTGGGGTTCCTGCTGCTGTTGGTCCTCCAGCAGCCCTCTGAGACCCTGGGAGACCCAGGGCCTTGCTCCTCCCGCCAAGGCCTTGTCACCTGCCCCCTGCCCCACCCCACCTCCTCTCCTGTGCTTCAGTTTAGATGGGCTTGCTCCAGGATGGAAGGAGCTGGCAGAAGAGGAGAGGGCAGCTGCTGCCCTGCCCCAGGTCCTTGACCCCAGCAGATTTCCCAACTCTTGCTCATGAGCAGGGAGGGGATGGGGTGACGGAGATGGAACAGTTCCAGCAGAAGCAGCTTCTGCTCCAGGCTCTGCCCTCATCACAGTGGTGTTCCTGAGGCAGCGCAGCTCCAATGCCCTTTCTGCAGGCCAGACACCTGTGCCCAGAAACAGCACACTTGACCATGCACCTGCTAGTTCCCGCCACCCTGTGGCAGCCTTGTCCCCTGGGTTCTGTGTCCTAGCACCTCTTCCTCAAAGTGACTCCCAAGGGGCAGGAGAGGTCTCGCCCAGCATCTTTGTCCACCGTCCAGTATCCATGAGCCGTTCATCTTGGCTTTCCCCCCAAGAGGTCAGGGGATGACCTCTAGAACTCCAGTTCTAGGGCATCTTCACATACATGGTACAAACATACATCCAGACAAGACACTTATGTATAAGCCGTGTTTTTTAAAAAAGGAAGAAAGAAAGAAAGAAAGAAAGAAAGAAAGAAAGAAAGAAAGAAAGAAAGAAAGAAAGAAGGAGGGCTGGAGAGATGGCTCAGAGGTTAAGAGCGTTGCCTGCTCTTCCAAAGGTTCTGAGTTCAATTCCCAGCAACCACATGGTGGCTCACAACCATCTGTAATGGGGTCTGGTGCCCTCTTCTGGCCTGCAGGCATACACACAGACAGAATATTGTATACATAATAAATAAATAAATTTAAAAAAAAGAAAAGAAAAGAAAGAGAAGAAAGAAGGAAGGGAGAGGAGAAGGGAGGGAGGAAGGCAGCCAGGCAGGCTAGAGAGAGGACTTAGTGTTTAAGTCACCCTGGCTGCTCTTCCAGAGGACCCAGGTTTAATTCCCAGCATCCATATGCGGCTCAGTCCTGTGACTCCAGCTCTAGAGAATCTGATGCCCTCTTCTGACCTCCGCAGGCTCCAGGCGCACACATGTTTCACAGACACATATGCAGGCAAATATCCATAGCTCTAAAATACAATAGCTTAAAAAAAAAAAAAAAAAAAAAACATGAGGAGGGAGGGTCTGACCCCTCCCGCTCTGGGTTCTTATGTGGCACAGACCTCACCTGGCCACAGGGGCTGCCTGCTTGGCACTTCTCGGGCAGAACTCAGGAGCTGGCTGCAGGAAGGAGACCCGCCAGCCTGTCCACAGGCGTCTCTTCCCCCTGCAAGCTCTAATGAGTGGCAGCCATCCTGTCAATGCCTGGATGGCCTGTGAACCCACAGATGGCCTCTCTGCCCGACATCCCTACATCCCCTGCACCCCTCTTTCTTTCCTCCCCAGCTTGTGACCCCTGGTTCAACCCAAGAGCCCAGTTGGCCCAACAAACCCATCAGGCATCTCCTGCAATCGCACTTTCAGAACAGGCGCTGCAACTCTAGCGACGACCACGAGGTGGCGACGGCGTTCCGAGCTGGAACCAGAGCCAGCCGCATCGGAATCTTGTCCCAACGCGACCCGGGTGGGCACCGCAGAGAGACCGCAGGGGAAGCTGGACCCCTAATCAATACATCCGATAGCTGTGGGCTTGTGCCTGCTGCCCATCTGTAGAAGGAAGTCAAGTCTGTTGCTGCCTTCATTCGACCTCGAGTCCACTCTTGACCCTCGGGTCTCCCCCACACTCCACACTCTCTTCCTGGGAAGAAAAATGAGTTAATGACTCAATGGACAGGGACATGGGCTCCCCATAACGGTGGGTTCCAGGGCCCTAAAAGCACTAATTGTGTGACTTGGAACAAACCGCGTAGCTTTCCTCCTCCGCAGAGAGGCGGGTGAGGTGGCTCAGCAGGTAGGGGCGCTGGCTGCAGAGCCTGCCCACCTGAGGGGAGGAGAGAACTGATTCCTGCCCTCTGACCACCACGCACGCACGAGTCCTGACAACACATAAGCAAATGTAATGCTTGAGGGCGGGGTTTCGAGACAGGGTTTCCCTGTGTACCCCTGGCAGTCCTGGAACTCGCTCTGTAGCCTACACTCGCTTCAACTCCGCCTGCCTCTGCCTCCCAAGTGCTGGGAATAAAGGTGTGAGCCACCACGCCTTGCTACTTTTTTTTCTTAATTCAGCAACAACAGCTAAAGCAGCTGCCTACACAAGCAATTCCAGTATCCTAAAGAGTTCGAGACCAGCCTGTATATTGAGCCCCTATCTCAAAAACCAAAGAAAGAAAGAGTGAGATGCCCCCTGCCCTCAGTAACGCCAACAGCCTCCTCCCCCGACATTCCTCTAGTTCTTGGAACCTCAGCAACTGCTCCTTGATGTCAGCTTTCAACAATGCACGTGTCCGGGCTGGAGAGGTGGCTCAGGGGCTAAGAGCATTGCCTGCTCTTCCAAAGGTCCTGAGTTCAATTCCCGGCAACCACATGGTGGCTCACAACCATCTGGAATGAGGTCTGGTGCCCTCTTCTGGCCTGCAGACATACAGACAGAATATTGTATACATAATAAATAAATAAATATTAAAAAAAAAAAAAAAAACAATGCACGTGTCCGTTTCAAATTAACACATTTTATGACGTGCCCTTTAATAAACACTCCACTCCCTTAGAGAGCTAATTGGGAGAAATGTGAGTTGTGCCTGCTGCTACCCAAGATGAGGTGGGGACCCAGCACCCAGGCTTGTGCCCCCACCCTGCTGGGGAACAGTGTGTACAGGGTTCCTATGTCCAGACCATCCTGCCATACAGCGGGATTGAGACAAACACTGGTGGTGCAGAGTCTGTCGCTACTCGGGGCTTTGATTTGCTTTCAATTTTTTCCTTTCTTTTTTGTTTTTGAGTTTTCCAGACAGGTTTCTCTGTGTAGTCCTGGCTGTCCTGGAAATTGATTTGTAGATCAGGCTGGCCTTGAACTCACAGAGATCCGCCTGCCTCTGCCTCCTGAGTACTGGGATTAAAGACGCCTGCCATCATCACCCGGCCAGGTTTTCAATGTTTCCACTGGGAAGATATTTGAAAGTCCCACAATCATCCAGAAGACAGCTATGGGCAGTTGTCACCTCTGGAGTACACTGGTAAAGGATTTTCTCTGACTCAACCAAGAGTAAACTTACATTTGGGCTTTCTCCACAGCTGTGCTCTTCTGCTTTGCGTGAGAAAAAAACATTTTCCAATAAAACTTTGAAGTGAAGTGCCCCCTGGACAGCTGGGATTGGGAGCTCAGCCTATAGTCTCAACATTCGGGAGGGTGAGGCAGGAGGATGATCAGGAGTTCAAGGCTAGACTGAGCTACATATCAACCAAAGTCATCGACTGAGACCCTGTCTCAAAATATATAAATAAAATAACACCCAAGAGACAGAGGTAGGTGAATCTCTGAGTTCGAGGCCAGCCTGGTCTACAGAGTGAGTTCCATGACAGCCAGGGCTACAGAGAAATCCTGTCTCAAAGAGCCAAAAAGAGAAAAGAAAAAAAGGAAGGGAAAGAGGGAGGGAGGGGAGAGGGAGGGAAGGAGGGAGCAAGCACATAAAATGTAAGGTTGACTACTGAAGTCATCGCCAGTCCCAGAGCCTGGGAAGCAGAATACAGTAGCATTCAAGCCACAAGACAGCAGCTGTGCTCTTTCTCTTGTTATTTGTGGAGTTTCCCCTTGTTTTTTGAGCTAGGTCTTCCTGGGTTCTGCAGGTTAGCCTCCAGCTTCTGGCTCACCTATCCTCCCCCACCTTGGCCTCCCATGGCCAGAGGCACTAGCCAGTACACCTGACTCTGTTTTAGATTTTTACTACGGTGATTATATATGTGAAATTCATTGTTTAATTATTGCATAATTATTGGCTAATGATTGATGTCATGAGCACTATTCAAATTGCAAATTAATGTAGAGAGGAGGAGGGTTTAGGAAATGTGTCTTCCAGGTGCCGGAGAGGCGTCTTAAGAGCACTGGCTGCTCCTGCAGAGTACCTGGTTCCCAGCACCCACATGGTGGCCCACAACCACTGGTAACTCCAGTTCTCAGGATCCAGTGACCTCTTATGACCTCTGTGGAAACTGCATGCAGGTACACATACGCTAGCAGCCCTCATACCATAAAATAAAAGAACTTTTGAGAGAAAGAACAGAATGAGCAAACTCACTAGAAGAGGTGAAAGAAACCCCATGTGCCCATGTCGGAGGGCCTCTCCCCTGCTCAGATGGTTAGCCACATGGCTGGTTGCCCGGCCCCACCTGGCTATGAAGCAAGGTAGGACATACGTCTTTCTTAAATGGCATCGTGCCCAGCTACATGAGGGAGTTTTCCTAAAAGAGAGAGACATGATGTCTTAGTCACTGTTCTGTTGCTGTGAAGACACCATGGCCATGGCAACTCCTATAAAAGAACACATTTAATTAGGGGCTTGATGGCAGCTTGATGGCAGTGTCAGAGGCTTAGGCCATTGTCATTGTGGCGGGGAGTGTGGCGCCAGAGCAGCAGCTAAGAGCTACATCCTGATGGGGAGAGGGAGGGAGGAAGGGAGGAAGGGAGGGAGGGAGCTAGGTGTAGAACAAGTTGAAAGTACAGAATGAAAAAAAAGCCACGTGGTAGAATATAGATCTTTTTTTTTTTTTTTTTTTTTTTTTTTGGTTTTTCTAGACAGGGTTTCTCTGTGGTTTTGGAGCCTGTCCTGGAACTAGCTCTTGTAGACCAGGCTGGTCTCGAACTCACAGAGATCCGCCTGCCTCTGCCTCCCAAGTGCTGGGATTAAAGGCGTGCGCCACCACCGCCCAGCTAGAACATAGATTTTTAAAAATTTAAGATATAAGAGCTAGTTAGGGACAAGCCTAAGCTAAGGCTGAGCTTTCATAATTAATAATAAGTCTCTGTGTCATTATTTGGGAGCTAGCTGGTGGGACAGAAAAAGGTTCCTTATACTTTTGAAACTTCAAAGGCCACCCCCAGTGACACACTTCCTCCAACAAGGCCACACCCCTAATCCTTCCAATCCTTTCAAACAGTGCCACCCACTGGTGACCAAGCATTCAAATACATGAGCCTGCGGGGGCCATCTTTATTCAGATCACCACAGACGGGTACCGGGGTGACAACTTCTGAGAAGGAGTCTTGGTCCTCCCTCTGTCAGCTCAGGCTGACCTGGATCTTTCAGAGATTCCCCTGCCTCTGCCTCCACGGCACTGAGGTTAAAGAAGTGAGCCAGCATACCTGGCACCAGAGAATTTTAAGAACAAGAAAGGTGTGACCTGTGGGAGCATGTTGGAAAGACGGGAAAGACTGTATGGGCCTGATGGCTGCAGATGAGGCTACTGACCAAGATGCAGGATGCAGAGGAAAGAGAAGAGAGGCCAGGCTGGCGTACGGCCGCTGTGGAGACTGGGAACAAACTTGTGCTGATGTCCTGAGTTCCAGACACGTGAGTGTCCCGGGACAATGGAGGGTGAAGGGGCAGTTGGTTTCCCGTCCAAGGACAGACAGTTGTGGGGCTAGCGAGGGGAAGGGTCACTGTGGGAAAGGAGCAACGTCAGACTGGGGAGAGAAGAGAGCAGAGGAGACTGAGACGGGCCAAAGGCCCAGAGACAGCTGCAGGAAGGCTGAGATGCTGGTGGAGGGTGTTGTGCTGCCCCATCCTGGTAAGGCAGGAATGCCCGAGTCCGGGGCCGGAAAGAGTAGGCTGTGTTCTGTACCTGGCCCAGCCCTTGCTGTTGGGATCACTATCGTTTCTCTGTAAAATAGGGCACCAGGCACCCTGCCTATCCAACGCCATTCTCCACATCCCTCAGCAGAACTCTGAATTCACTGGGGGCAGTGTGCCCAGGGCCCCATTACCCTTCCTCTCTGTTCCATAGAAACAGGAATTTTAGCCAAGCATGTGCCTGTCCAGCTGAAGACTATATTTCCCAGCCTCCTTTGCAATCATATACTGGCAGGAGAGGCACGCAGATATTATGGAACCTAAGAAGACCTAGACAGTCGGGCGGTGGTGGCGCACGCCTTTAATCCCAGCACTTGGGAGGCAGAGGCAGGCAGATCTCTGTGAGTTCGAGACCAGCCTGGTCTACAAGAGCTAGTTCCAGGACAGGAACCAAAACCACAGAGAAACCCTGTCTCGAAAAACCAAAAAAAAAAAAAAAAAAAAAAAAAAAAAGACCTGGACAAAACCATCTCCTAACCTGGAAGAAATGCCACCTTCCTAGGCTGCCGGCTCCAAGCTTCCCTGGAAAGAATCTGAAGCAAAGGGCAGACAGTGCCCTGTTCACAGTCTCCACAGCGGCCGTACGCCAGCCTGGCCTCTCTTCCTGGACACACCCCGGGAGACTCTGGGAACGAGGAGGACGAAAGAGGCCCTGGGTAGGGGTGTGGCTCAGTGGTCAAGGGTTTCCTCTGCCTGCACAAGCCTTGGATTCCATGGCCAGGAGGTTGGAGGGCCTGACAACACAGGACATATTGTTGGCTGTTTCTAGGAACATTCCTCTTCCTTCTCACACTGCAGGTCCTCGTGTTCAGACATCATGTTCGGTGGTTAACAGCTATCTGGTGGCAGCCATCTTGTGGCCTTCGGACAAACATGGCTATACCCTTGGCAATGACAGAGATGAAACTTGAAAACAAGCCTGGCTCTCCGTGCTGCTGTGGGGACTTCATTAGGCAGGACTGGAGAGCTTCACCTCTGGCCTCATCAGAGGAGAATAAATTGCCTCATGACTGAATAATTTGCCTAAGGACAATAACAGGGCCTGAGCCTTGTTAGGAGACACTGTGGCCTGGCCCAGGCCTCTTCCAGATCCTGGCTCTGAGCTGCTGTCTGTATGACCCCTGGCCCACATCCCACAAAGAGACCAAGAAGGGACATCGTCCCTGAGGTCTGCATGTGGTACCGACAGAAGCTCGGTTTGGTGCCTCAGCCTCCGGGGCAGGACGGCTTGAGAGAGGACCTGCATGGACGACTCCCAGAGGACCAGCACGCTCGGGGCTTGCTCAGGGAATCTGGACCCCAAGGGGCAAAGCTGGGAAAGTAGAGAGTCTGGTTACACTTAGTAGCCTCACTCTCTGGCATTAGGCTGTGGTGGCAGGTGACTTGTTGGGCCTTGTTCAGCTCACAGGTGAAGCTGGGAGGCCATACTATGCTGATCCCAAAGGGAGCATCCAGGGAGGGATCAAACACCTTGAGAAGCTGCTGTATTGTATTTGGTCTAAAGCAGGAATTTCCTTACCCCTCAATGCCTCAAATTACCCTTCTCCCAATTAAGTTCCAGGTTTGCCCACTGGCCCTTAGGAAAGAGGATGCAGCCGGGCTGTGAACGTAGCTTGCCGGTTCCCTCGCTGACCTAGCGAGATCCAGGC